>NC_091290.1:94805255-95172531 GCF_032444005.1 Ranitomeya imitator
ATGCATTGGTAAAGCACTATGATGAAAATGTTTTCAGGTATCTCCTATACTAATAGAGCCACATGCTCACCGGTTTGCCACATGCTGTAGGTCTATGGACTGAACAAGAAACCACCAAAAATTTTAACCAGTCATCGTTCTCACAACACTGAGGACCATTCATTCGAAATGACTTCTCCATGCATTTTATGCATTGGTAAAAGCACTATGATGAAAAGTGTGATATGTTTTCAGGTATCTCCTATACTAATAGAGCCACATGCTCACCGGTTTGCCACATGCTGTAGGCCTATGGACTGAACAAGAAACCACCAAAAATTTTAACCAGTCATCGTTCTTCCAACACTGAGGACCATTCATTCGAAATGACTTCTCCATGCATTTTATGCATTGGTAAAAGCACTATGATGAAAAGTGTGATATGTTTTCAGGTATCTCCAATACTAATAGAGCCACATGCTCACCGGTTTGCCACATGCTGTAGGCCTATGGACTGAACAAGAAACCACCAAAAATTTTAACCAGTCATCGTTCTCACAACACTGAGGACCATTCATTCGAAATGACTTCTCCATGCATTTTATGCATTGGTAAAAGCACTATGATGAAAATGTTTTCAGGTATCTCCTATACTAATAGAGCCACATGCTCACCGGTTTGCCACATGCTGTAGGCCTATGGACTGAACAAGAAACCACCAAAAATTTTAACCAGTCATCGTTCTCACAACACTGAGGACCATTCATTCGAAATGACTTCTCCATGCATTTTATGCATTGGTAAAAGCACTATGATGAAAAGTGTGGTATGTTTTCAGGTATCTCCTATACTAATAGAGCCACATGCTCACCGGTTTGCCACATGCTGTAGGCCTATGGACTGAACAAGAAACCACCAAAAATTTTAACCAGTCATCGTTCTTCCAACACTGAGGACCATTCATTCGAAATGACTTCTCCATGCATTTTATGCATTGGTAAAAGCACTATGATGAAAAGTGTGATACAGTTAGGGCCAGAAATATTTGGACAGTGACACAATTTTCGCGAGTTGGGCTCTGCATGCCACCACATTGGATTTGAAATGAAACCTCTACAACAGAATTCAAGTGCAGATTGTAATGTTTAATTTGAAGGGTTGAACAAAAATATCTGATAGAAAATGTAGGAATTGTACACATTTCTTTACAAACACTCCACATTTTAGGAGGTCAAAAGTAATTGGACAAATAAACATAACCCAAACAAAATATTTTTATTTTCAATATTTTGTTGCAAATCCTTTGGAGGCAATCACTGCCTTAAGTCTGGAACCCATGGACATCACCAAACGCTGGGTTTCCTTCTTCTTAATGCTTTGCCAGGCCTTTACAGCCGCAGCCTTCAGGTCTTGCTTGTTTGTGGGTCTTTCCGTCTTAAGTCTGGCTTTGAGCAAGTGAAATGCATGCTCAATTGGGTTTAGATCTGGAGATTGACTTGGCCATTGCAGAATGTTCCACTTTTTGGCACTCATGAACTCCTGGGTAGCTTTGGCTGTATGCTTGGGGTCATTGTCCATCTGTACTATGAAGCGCCGTCCAATCAACTTTGCAGCATTTGGCTGAATCTGGGCTGAAAGTATATCCCGGTACACTTCAGAATTCATCCGGCTACTCTTGTCTGCTCTTATGTCATCAATAAACACAAGTGACCCAGTGCCATTGAAAGCCATGCATGCCCATGCCATCACGTTGCCTCCACCATGTTTTACAGAGGATGTGGTGTGCCTTGGATCATGTGCCGTTCCCTTTCTTCTCCAAACTTTTTTCTTCCCATCATTCTGGTACAGGTTGATCTTTGTCTCATCTGTCCATAGAATACTTTTCCAGAACTGAGCTGGCTTCTTGAGGTGTTTTTCTGCAAATTTAACTCTGGCCTGTCTATTTTTGGTATTGATGAATGGTTTGCATCTAGATGTGAACCCTTTGTATTTACTGTCATGGAGTCTTCTCTTTACTGTTGACTTAGAGACAAATACACCTACTTCACTGAGAGTGTTCTGGACTTCAGTTGATGTTGTGAACGGGTTCTTCTTCACCAAATTAAGTATGCGGCGATCATCCACCACTCTTGTCATCCGTGGACGCCCAGGCCTTTTTGAGTTCCCAAGCTCACCAGTCAATTCCTTTTTTCTCAGAATGTACCCAACTGTTGATTTTGCTACTCCAAGCATGTCTGCTATCTCTCTGATGGATTTTTTCTTTTTTTTCAGCCTCAGGATGTTCTGCTTCACCTCAATTGAGAGTTCCTTTGACCGCATGTTGTCTGCTCACAGCAACAGCTTCCAAATGCAAAACCACACACCTGGAATCCACCCCTGACCTTTTAACTACTTCATTGATTACAGGTTAACGAGGGAGACGCCTTCAGAGTTAATTGCAGCCCTTAGAGTCCATTGTCCAATTACTTTTGGTCCCTTGAAAAAGAGGACGCTATGCATTACAGAGCTATGATTCCTAAACCCTTTCTCCGATTTGGATGTGGAAACTATCATATTGCAGCTGGGAGTGTGCACTTTCAGCCCATATTACATATATAATTTTATTTCTGAACATGTTTTTGTAAACAGCTAAAATAACAAAACTTGTGTCACTGTCCAAATATTTCTGGCCCTAACTGTATGTTTTCTGGTATCTCCTATACTAATAGAGCCACATGCTCACCGGTTTGCCACATGCTGTAGGCCTATGGACTGAACAAGAAACCACCAAAAATTTTAACCAGTCATCGTTCTCACAACACTGAGGACCATTCATTCGAAATGACTTCTCCATGCATTTTATGCATTGGTAAAAGCACTATGATGAAAAGTGTGATATGTTTTCAGGTATCTCCTATACTAATAGAGCCACATGCTCACCGGTTTGCCACATGCTGTAGGCCTATGGACTGAACAAGAAACCATCAAAAATTTTAACCAGTCATCGTTCTCACAACACTGAGGACCATTCATTCGAAATGACTTCTCCATGCATTTTATGCATTGGTAAAAGCACTATGATGAAAAGTGTGATATGTTTTCAGGTATCTCCTATACTAATAGAGCCACATGCTCACCGGTTTGCCACATGCTGTAGGCCTATGGACTGAACAAGAAACCACCAAAAATTTTAACCAGTCATCGTTCTCACAACACTGAGGACCATTCATTCGAAATGACTTCTCCATGCATTTTATGCATTGGTTAAAGCACTATTATGAAAAGTGTGATATGTTTTCAGGTATCTCCTATACTAATAGAGCCACATGCTCACCGGTTTGCCACATGCTGTAGGCCTATGGACTGAACAAGAAACCACCAAAAATTTTAACCAGTCATCGTTCTTCCAACACTGAGGACCATTCATTCGAAATGACTTCTCCATGCATTTTATGCATTGGTAAAAGCACTATGATGAAAAGTGTGATATGTTTTCAGGTATCTCCTATACTAATAGAGCCACATGCTCACCGGTTTGCCACATGCTGTAGGCCTATGGACTGAACAAGAAACCACCAAAAATTTTAACCAGTCATCGTTCTCACAACACTGAGGACCATTCATTCGAAATGACTTCTCCATGCATTTTATGCATTGGTAAAAGCACTATGATGAAAAGTGTGATATGTTTTCAGGTATCTCCTATACTAATAGAGCCACATGCTCACCGGTTTGCCACATGCTGTAGGCCTATGGACTGAACAAGAAACCATCAAAAATTTTAACCAGTCATCGTTCTCACAACACTGAGGACCATTCATTCGAAATGACTTCTCCATGCATTTTATGCATTGGTAAAAGCACTATGATGAAAAGTGTGATATGTTTTCAGGTATCTCCTATACTAATAGAGCCACATGCTCACCGGTTTGCCACATGCTGTAGGCCTATGGACTGAACAAGAAACCACCAAAAATTTTAACCAGTCATCGTTCTCACAACACTGAGGACCAGTCATTCGAAATGACTTCTCCATGCATTTTATGCATTGGTAAAAGCACTATGATGAAAAGTGTGATATGTTTTCAGGTATCTCCTATACTAATAGAGCCACATGCTCACCGGTTTGCCACATGCTGTAGGCCTATGGACTGAACAAGAAACCACCAAAAATTTTAACCAGTCATCGTTCTCACAACACTGAGGACCATTCATTCGAAATGACTTCTCCATGCATTTTATGCATTGGTAAAAGCACTATGATGAAAAGTGTGATATGTTTTCAGGTATCTCCTATACTAATAGAGCCACATGCTCACCGGTTTGCCACATGCTGTAGGCCTATGGACTGAACAAGAAACCACCAAAAATTTTAACCAGTCATCGTTCTCACAACACTGAGGACCAGTCATTCGAAATGACTTCTCCATGCATTTTATGCATTGGTAAAAGCACTATGATGAAAAGTGTGATATGTTTTCAGGTATCTCCTATACTAATAGAGCCACATGCTCACCGGTTTGCCACATGCTGTAGGCCTATGGACTGAACAAGAAACCCTCAAAAATTTTAACCAGTCATCGTTCTCACAACACTGAGGACCATTCATTCGAAATGACTTCTCCATGCATTTTATGCATTGGTAAAAGCACTATGATGAAAAGTGTGATATGTTTTCAGGTATCTCTTATACTAATAGAGCCACATGCTCACCGATTTGCCACATGCTGTAGGCCTATGGACTGAACAAGAAACCACCAAAAATTTGAACCAGTCATCGTTCTCACAACACTGAGGACCATTCATTCGAAATGACTTCTCCATGCATTTTATGCATTGGTAAAAGCACTATGATGAAAATGTTTTCAGGTATCTCCTATACTAATAGAGCCACATGCTCACCGGTTTGCCACATGCTGTAGGCCTATGGACTGAACAAGAAACCACCAAAAATTTTAACCAGTCATCGTTCTTCCAACACTGAGGACCATTCATTCGAAATGACTTCTCCATGCATTTTATGCATTGGTAGAAGCACTATGATGAAAAGTGTGATATGTTTTCAGGTATCTCCTATACTAATAGAGCCACATGCTCACCGGCTTGCCACATGCTGTAGGCCTATGGACTGAACAAGAAACCATCAAAAATTTTAACCAGTCATCGTTCTCACAACACTGAGGACCATTCATTCGAAATGACATCTCCATGCATTTTATGCATTGGTAAAAGCACTATGATGAAAAGTGTGATATGTTTTCAGGTATCTCCTATACTAATAGAGCCACATGCTCACCGGTTTGCCACATGCTGTAGGCCTATGGACTGAACAAGAAACCACCAAAAATTTTAACCAGTCATCGTTCTCACAACACTGAGGACCATTCATTCGAAATGACTTCTCCATGCATTTTATGCATTGGTAAAAGCACTATGATGAAAAGTGTGATATGTTTTCAGGTATCTCCTATACTAATAGAGCCACATGCTCACCGGTTTGCCACATGCTGTAGGCCTATGGACTGAACAAGAAACCACCAAAAATTTTAACCAGTCATCGTTCTCACAACACTGAGGACCATTCATTCGAAATGACTTCTCCATGCATTTTATGCATTGGTAAAGCACTATGATGAAAATGTTTTCAGGTATCTCCTATACTAATAGAGCCACATGCTCACCGGTTTGCCACATGCTGTAGGTCTATGGACTGAACAAGAAACCACCAAAAATTTTAACCAGTCATCGTTCTTCCAACACTGAGGACCATTCATTCGAAATGACTTCTCCATGCATTTTATGCATTGGTAAAAGCACTATGATGAAAAGTGTGATATGTTTTCAGGTATCTCCTATACTAATAGAGCCACATGCTCACCGGTTTGCCACATGCTGTAGGCCTATGGACTGAACAAGAAACCACCAAAAATTTTAACCAGTCATCGTTCTTCCAACACTGAGGACCATTCATTCGAAATGACTTCTCCATGCATTTTATGCATTGGTAAAAGCACTATGATGAAAAGTGTGATATGTTTTCAGGTATCTCCAATACTAATAGAGCCACATGCTCACCGGTTTGCCACATGCTGTAGGCCTATGGACTGAACAAGAAACCACCAAAAATTTTAACCAGTCATCGTTCTCACAACACTGAGGACCATTCATTCGAAATGACTTCTCCATGCATTTTATGCATTGGTAAAAGCACTATGATGAAAATGTTTTCAGGTATCTCCTATACTAATAGAGCCACATGCTCACCGGTTTGCCACATGCTGTAGGCCTATGGACTGAACAAGAAACCACCAAAAATTTTAACCAGTCATCGTTCTCACAACACTGAGGACCATTCATTCGAAATGACTTCTCCATGCATTTTATGCATTGGTAAAAGCACTATGATGAAAAGTGTGATATGTTTTCAGGTATCTCCTATACTAATAGAGCCACATGCTCACCGGTTTGCCACATGCTGTAGGCCTATGGACTGAACAAGAAACCACCAAAAATTTTAACCAGTCATCGTTCTTCCAACACTGAGGACCATTCATTCGAAATGACTTCTCCATGCATTTTATGCATTGGTAAAAGCACTATGATGAAAAGTGTGATACAGTTAGGGCCAGAAATATTTGGACAGTGACACAATTTTCGCGAGTTGGGCTCTGCATGCCACCACATTGGATTTGAAATGAAACCTCTACAACAGAATTCAAGTGCAGATTGTAATGTTTAATTTGAAGGGTTGAACAAAAATATCTGATAGAAAATGTAGGAATTGTACACATTTCTTTACAAACACTCCACATTTTAGGAGGTCAAAAGTAATTGGACAAATAAACATAACCCAAACAAAATATTTTTATTTTCAATATTTTGTTGCAAATCCTTTGGAGGCAATCACTGCCTTAAGTCTGGAACCCATGGACATCACCAAACGCTGGGTTTCCTTCTTCTTAATGCTTTGCCAGGCCTTTACAGCCGCAGCCTTCAGGTCTTGCTTGTTTGTGGGTCTTTCCGTCTTAAGTCTGGCTTTGAGCAAGTGAAATGCATGCTCAATTGGGTTTAGATCTGGAGATTGACTTGGCCATTGCAGAATGTTCCACTTTTTGGCACTCATGAACTCCTGGGTAGCTTTGGCTGTATGCTTGGGGTCATTGTCCATCTGTACTATGAAGCGCCGTCCAATCAACTTTGCAGCATTTGGCTGAATCTGGGCTGAAAGTATATCCCGGTACACTTCAGAATTCATCCGGCTACTCTTGTCTGCTCTTATGTCATCAATAAACACAAGTGACCCAGTGCCATTGAAAGCCATGCATGCCCATGCCATCACGTTGCCTCCACCATGTTTTACAGAGGATGTGGTGTGCCTTGGATCATGTGCCGTTCCCTTTCTTCTCCAAACTTTTTTCTTCCCATCATTCTGGTACAGGTTGATCTTTGTCTCATCTGTCCATAGAATACTTTTCCAGAACTGAGCTGGCTTCTTGAGGTGTTTTTCTGCAAATTTAACTCTGGCCTGTCTATTTTTGGTATTGATGAATGGTTTGCATCTAGATGTGAACCCTTTGTATTTACTGTCATGGAGTCTTCTCTTTACTGTTGACTTAGAGACAAATACACCTACTTCACTGAGAGTGTTCTGGACTTCAGTTGATGTTGTGAACGGGTTCTTCTTCACCAAATTAAGTATGCGGCGATCATCCACCACTCTTGTCATCCGTGGACGCCCAGGCCTTTTTGAGTTCCCAAGCTCACCAGTCAATTCCTTTTTTCTCAGAATGTACCCAACTGTTGATTTTGCTACTCCAAGCATGTCTGCTATCTCTCTGATGGATTTTTTCTTTTTTTTCAGCCTCAGGATGTTCTGCTTCACCTCAATTGAGAGTTCCTTTGACCGCATGTTGTCTGCTCACAGCAACAGCTTCCAAATGCAAAACCACACACCTGGAATCCACCCCTGACCTTTTAACTAGTTCATTGATTACAGGTTAACGAGGGAGACGCCTTCAGAGTTAATTGCAGCCCTTAGAGTCCATTGTCCAATTACTTTTGGTCCCTTGAAAAAGAGGACGCTATGCATTACAGAGCTATGATTCCTAAACCCTTTCTCCGATTTGGATGTGGAAACTATCATATTGCAGCTGGGAGTGTGCACTTTCAGCCCATATTACATATATAATTTTATTTCTGAACATGTTTTTGTAAACAGCTAAAATAACAAAACTTGTGTCACTGTCCAAATATTTCTGGCCCTAACTGTATGTTTTCAGGTATCTCCTATACTAATAGAGCCACATGCTCACCGGTTTGCCACATGCTGTAGGCCTATGGACTGAACAAGAAACCACCAAAAATTTTAACCAGTCATCGTTCTCACAACACTGAGGACCATTCATTCGAAATGACTTCTCCATGCATTTTATGCATTGGTAAAAGCACTATGATGAAAAGTGTGATATGTTTTCAGGTATCTCCTATACTAATAGAGCCACATGCTCACCGGTTTGCCACATGCTGTAGGCCTATGGACTGAACAAGAAACCATCAAAAATTTTAACCAGTCATCGTTCTCACAACACTGAGGACCATTCATTCGAAATTACTTCTCCATGCATTTTATGCATTGGTAAAAGCACTATGATGAAAAGTGTGATATGTTTTCAGGTATCTCCTATACTAATAGAGCCACATGCTCACCGGTTTGCCACATGCTGTAGGCCTATGGACTGAACAAGAAACCACCAAAAATTTTAACCAGTCATCGTTCTCACAACACTGAGGACCATTCATTCGAAATGACTTCTCCATGCATTTTATGCATTGGTTAAAGCACTATGATGAAAAGTGTGATATGTTTTCAGGTATCTCCTATACTAATAGAGCCACATGCTCACCGGTTTGCCACATGCTGTAGGCCTATGGACTGAACAAGAAACCACCAAAAATTTTAACCAGTCATCGTTCTTCCAACACTGAGGACCATTCATTCGAAATGACTTCTCCATGCATTTTATGCATTGGTAAAAGCACTATGATGAAAAGTGTGATATGTTTTCAGGTATCTCCTATACTAATAGAGCCACATGCTCACCGGTTTGCCACATGCTGTAGGCCTATGGACTGAACAAGAAACCATCAAAAATTTTAACCAGTCATCGTTCTCACAACACTGAGGACCATTCATTCGAAATGACTTCTCCATGCATTTTATGCATTGGTAAAAGCACTATGATGAAAAGTGTGATATGTTTTCAGGTATCTCCTATACTAATAGAGCCACATGCTCACCGGTTTGCCACATGCTGTAGGCCTATGGACTGAACAAGAAACCACCAAAAACTTTAACCAGTCATCGTTCTCACAACACTGAGGACCAGTCATTCGAAATGACTTCTCCATGCATTTTATGCATTGGTAAAAGCACTATGATGAAAAGTGTGATATGTTTTCAGGTATCTCCTATACTAATAGAGCCACATGCTCACCGGTTTGCCACATGCTGTAGGCCTATGGACTGAACAAGAAACCACCAAAAATTTTAACCAGTCATCGTTCTCACAACACTGAGGACCATTCATTCGAAATGACTTCTCCATGCATTTTATGCATTGGTAAAAGCACTATGATGAAAAGTGTGATATGTTTTCAGGTATCTCCTATACTAATAGAGCCACATGCTCACCGGTTTGCCACATGCTGTAGGCCTATGGACTGAACAAGAAACCACCAAAAATTTTAACCAGTCATCGTTCTCACAACACTGAGGACCAGTCATTCGAAATGACTTCTCCATGCATTTTATGCATTGGTAAAAGCACTATGATGAAAAGTGTGATATGTTTTCAGGTATCTCCTATACTAATAGAGCCACATGCTCACCGGTTTGCCACATGCTGTAGGCCTATGGACTGAACAAGAAACCCTCAAAAATTTTAACCAGTCATCGTTCTCACAACACTGAGGACCATTCATTCGAAATGACTTCTCCATGCATTTTATGCATTGGTAAAAGCACTATGATGAAAAGTGTGATATGTTTTCAGGTATCTCTTATACTAATAGAGCCACATGCTCACCGATTTGCCACATGCTGTAGGCCTATGGACTGAACAAGAAACCACCAAAAATTTGAACCAGTCATCGTTCTCACAACACTGAGGACCATTCATTCGAAATGACTTCTCCATGCATTTTATGCATTGGTAAAAGCACTATGATGAAAATGTTTTCAGGTATCTCCTATACTAATAGAGCCACATGCTCACCGGTTTGCCACATGCTGTAGGCCTATGGACTGAACAAGAAACCACCAAAAATTTTAACCAGTCATCGTTCTTCCAACACTGAGGACCATTCATTCGAAATGACTTCTCCATGCATTTTATGCATTGGTAGAAGCACTATGATGAAAAGTGTGATATGTTTTCAGGTATCTCCTATACTAATAGAGCCACATGCTCACCGGTTTGCCACATGCTGTAGGCCTATGGACTGAACAAGAAACCACCAAAAATTTTAACCAGTCATCGTTCTCACAACACTGAGGACCATTCATTCGAAATGACTTCTCCATGCATTTTATGCATTGGTAAAAGCACTATGATGAAAAGTGTGATATGTTTTCAGGTATCTCCTATACTAATAGAGCCACATGCTCACCGGTTTGCCACATGCTGTAGGCCTATGGACTGAACAAGAAACCACCAAAAATTTTAACCAGTCATCGTTCTCACAACACTGAGGACCATTCATTCGAAATGACTTCTCCATGCATTTTATGCATTGGTAAAGCACTATGATGAAAATGTTTTCAGGTATCTCCTATACTAATAGAGCCACATGCTCACCGGTTTGCCACATGCTGTAGGTCTATGGACTGAACAAGAAACCACCAAAAATTTTAACCAGTCATCGTTCTCACAACACTGAGGACCATTCATTCGAAATGACTTCTCCATGCATTTTATGCATTGGTAAAAGCACTATGATGAAAAGTGTGATATGTTTTCAGGTATCTCCTATACTAATAGAGCCACATGCTCACCGGTTTGCCACATGCTGTAGGCCTATGGACTGAACAAGAAACCACCAAAAATTTTAACCAGTCATCGTTCTTCCAACACTGAGGACCATTCATTCGAAATGACTTCTCCATGCATTTTATGCATTGGTAAAAGCACTATGATGAAAAGTGTGATATGTTTTCAGGTATCTCCAATACTAATAGAGCCACATGCTCACCGGTTTGCCACATGCTGTAGGCCTATGGACTGAACAAGAAACCACCAAAAATTTTAACCAGTCATCGTTCTCACAACACTGAGGACCATTCATTCGAAATGACTTCTCCATGCATTTTATGCATTGGTAAAAGCACTATGATGAAAATGTTTTCAGGTATCTCCTATACTAATAGAGCCACATGCTCACCGGTTTGCCACATGCTGTAGGCCTATGGACTGAACAAGAAACCACCAAAAATTTTAACCAGTCATCGTTCTCACAACACTGAGGACCATTCATTCGAAATGACTTCTCCATGCATTTTATGCATTGGTAAAAGCACTATGATGAAAAGTGTGATATGTTTTCAGGTATCTCCTATACTAATAGAGCCACATGCTCACCGGTTTGCCACATGCTGTAGGCCTATGGACTGAACAAGAAACCACCAAAAATTTTAACCAGTCATCGTTCTTCCAACACTGAGGACCATTCATTCGAAATGACTTCTCCATGCATTTTATGCATTGGTAAAAGCACTATGATGAAAAGTGTGATACAGTTAGGGCCAGAAATATTTGGACAGTGACACAATTTTCGCGAGTTGGGCTCTGCATGCCACCACATTGGATTTGAAATGAAACCTCTACAACAGAATTCAAGTGCAGATTGTAATGTTTAATTTGAAGGGTTGAACAAAAATATCTGATAGAAAATGTAGGAATTGTACACATTTCTTTACAAACACTCCACATTTTAGGAGGTCAAAAGTAATTGGACAAATAAACATAACCCAAACAAAATATTTTTATTTTCAATATTTTGTTGCAAATCCTTTGGAGGCAATCACTGCCTTAAGTCTGGAACCCATGGACATCACCAAACGCTGGGTTTCCTTCTTCTTAATGCTTTGCCAGGCCTTTACAGCCGCAGCCTTCAGGTCTTGCTTGTTTGTGGGTCTTTCCGTCTTAAGTCTGGCTTTGAGCAAGTGAAATGCATGCTCAATTGGGTTTAGATCTGGAGATTGACTTGGCCATTGCAGAATGTTCCACTTTTTGGCACTCATGAACTCCTGGGTAGCTTTGGCTGTATGCTTGGGGTCATTGTCCATCTGTACTATGAAGCGCCGTCCAATCAACTTTGCAGCATTTGGCTGAATCTGGGCTGAAAGTATATCCCGGTACACTTCAGAATTCATCCGGCTACTCTTGTCTGCTCTTATGTCATCAATAAACACAAGTGACCCAGTGCCATTGAAAGCCATGCATGCCCATGCCATCACGTTGCCTCCACCATGTTTTACAGAGGATGTGGTGTGCCTTGTATCATGTGCCGTTCCCTTTCTTCTCCAAACTTTTTTCTTCCCATCATTCTGGTACAGGTTGATCTTTGTCTCATCTGTCCATAGAATACTTTTCCAGAACTGAGCTGGCTTCTTGAGGTGTTTTTCTGCAAATTTAACTCTGGCCTGTCTATTTTTGGTATTGATGAATGGTTTGCATCTAGATGTGAACCCTTTGTATTTACTGTCATGGAGTCTTCTCTTTACTGTTGACTTAGAGACAAATACACCTACTTCACTGAGAGTGTTCTGGACTTCAGTTGATGTTGTGAACGGGTTCTTCTTCACCAAATTAAGTATGCGGCGATCATCCACCACTCTTGTCATCCGTGGACGCCCAGGCCTTTTTGAGTTCCCAAGCTCACCAGTCAATTCCTTTTTTCTCAGAATGTACCCAACTGTTGATTTTGCTACTCCAAGCATGTCTGCTATCTCTCTGATGGATTTTTTCTTTTTTTTCAGCCTCAGGATGTTCTGCTTCACCTCAATTGAGAGTTCCTTTGACCGCATGTTGTCTGCTCACAGCAACAGCTTCCAAATGCAAAACCACACACCTGGAATCCACCCCTGACCTTTTAACTACTTCATTGATTACAGGTTAACGAGGGAGACGCCTTCAGAGTTAATTGCAGCCCTTAGAGTCCATTGTCCAATTACTTTTGGTCCCTTGAAAAAGAGGACGCTATGCATTACAGAGCTATGATTCCTAAACCCTTTCTCCAATTTGGATGTGGAAACTATCATATTGCAGCTGGGAGTGTGCACTTTCAGCCCATATTACATATATAATTTTATTTCTGAACATGTTTTTGTAAACAGCTAAAATAACAAAACTTGTGTCACTGTCCAAATATTTCTGGCCCTAACTGTATGTTTTCAGGTATCTCCTATACTAATAGAGCCACATGCTCACCGGTTTGCCACATGCTGTAGGCCTATGGACTGAACAAGAAACCACCAAAAATTTTAACCAGTCATCGTTCTCACAACACTGAGGACCATTCATTCGAAATGACTTCTCCATGCATTTTATGCATTGGTAAAAGCACTATGATGAAAAGTGTGATATGTTTTCAGGTATCTCCTATACTAATAGAGCCACATGCTCACCGGTTTGCCACATGCTGTAGGCCTATGGACTGAACAAGAAACCATCAAAAATTTTAACCAGTCATCGTTCTCACAACACTGAGGACCATTCATTCGAAATGACTTCTCCATGCATTTTATGCATTGGTAAAAGCACTATGATGAAAAGTGTGATATGTTTTCAGGTATCTCCTATACTAATAGAGCCACATGCTCACCGGTTTGCCACATGCTGTAGGCCTATGGACTGAACAAGAAACCACCAAAAATTTTAACCAGTCATCGTTCTCACAACACTGAGGACCATTCATTCGAAATGACTTCTCCATGCATTTTATGCATTGGTTAAAGCACTATGATGAAAAGTGTGATATGTTTTCAGGTATCTCCTATACTAATAGAGCCACATGCTCACCGGTTTGCCACATGCTGTAGGCCTATGGACTGAACAAGAAACCACCAAAAATTTTAACTAGTCATCGTTCTCACAACACTGAGGACCATTCATTCGAAATGACTTCTCCATGCATTTTATGCATTGGTAAAAGCACTATGATGAAAAGTGTGATATGTTTTCAGGTATCTCCTATACTAATAGAGCCACATGCTCACCGGTTTGCCACATGCTGTAGGCCTATGGACTGAACAAGAAACCACCAAAAATTTTAACCAGTCATCGTTCTCACAACACTGAGGACCATTCATTCGAAATGACTTCTCCATGCATTTTATGCATTGGTAAAAGCACTATGATGAAAAGTGTGATATGTTTTCAGGTATCTCCTATACTAATAGAGCCACATGCTCACCGGTTTGCCACATGCTGTAGGCCTATGGACTGAACAAGAAACCATCAAAAATTTTAACCAGTCATCGTTCTCACAACACTGAGGACCATTCATTCGAAATGACTTCTCCATGCATTTTATGCATTGGTAAAAGCACTATGATGAAAAGTGTGATATGTATTCAGGTATCTCCTATACTAATAGAGCCACATGCTCACCGGTTTGCCACATGCTGTAGGCCTATGGACTGAACAAGAAACCACCAAAAATTTTAACCAGTCATCGTTCTCACAACACTGAGGACCAGTCATTCGAAATGACTTCTCCATGCATTTTATGCATTGGTAAAAGCACTATGATGAAAAGTGTGATATGTTTTCAGGTATCTCCTATACTAATAGAGCCACATGCTCACCGGTTTGCCACATGCTGTAGGCCTATGGACTGAACAAGAAACCACCAAAAATTTTAACCAGTCATCGTTCTCACAACACTGAGGACCATTCATTCGAAATGACTTCTCCATGCATTTTATGCATTGGTAAAAGCACTATGATGAAAAGTGTGATATGTTTTCAGGTATCTCCTATACTAATAGAGCCACATGCTCACCGGTTTGCCACATGCTGTAGGCCTATGGACTGAACAAGAAACCACCAAAAATTTTAACCAGTCATCGTTCTCACAACACTGAGGACCAGTCATTCGAAATGACTTCTCCATGCATTTTATGCATTGGTAAAAGCACTATGATGAAAAGTGTGATATGTTTTCAGGTATCTCCTATACTAATAGAGCCACATGCTCACCGGTTTGCCACATGCTGTAGGCCTATGGACTGAACAAGAAACCCTCAAAAATTTTAACCAGTCATCGTTCTCACAACACTGAGGACCATTCATTCGAAATGACTTCTCCATGCATTTTATGCATTGGTAAAAGCACTATGATGAAAAGTGTGATATGTTTTCAGGTATCTCTTATACTAATAGAGCCACATGCTCACCGATTTGCCACATGCTGTAGGCCTATGGACTGAACAAGAAACCACCAAAAATTTGAACCAGTCATCGTTCTCACAACACTGAGGACCATTCATTCGAAATGACTTCTCCATGCATTTTATGCATTGGTAAAAGCACTATGATGAAAATGTTTTCAGGTATCTCCTATACTAATAGAGCCACATGCTCACCGGTTTGCCACATGCTGTAGGCCTATGGACTGAACAAGAAACCACCAAAAATTTTAACCAGTCATCGTTCTTCCAACACTGAGGACCATTCATTCGAAATGACTTCTCCATGCATTTTATGCATTGGTAGAAGCACTATGATGAAAAGTGTGATATGTTTTCAGGTATCTCCTATACTAATAGAGCCACATGCTCACCGGCTTGCCACATGCTGTAGGCCTATGGACTGAACAAGAAACCATCAAAAATTTTAACCAGTCATCGTTCTCACAACACTGAGGACCATTCATTCGAAATGACATCTCCATGCATTTTATGCATTGGTAAAAGCACTATGATGAAAAGTGTGATATGTTTTCAGGTATCTCCTATACTAATAGAGCCACATGCTCACCGGTTTGCCACATGCTGTAGGCCTATGGACTGAACAAGAAACCACCAAAAATTTTAACCAGTCATCGTTCTCACAACACTGAGGACCATTCATTCGAAATGACTTCTCCATGCATTTTATGCATTGGTAAAAGCACTATGATGAAAAGTGTGATATGTTTTCAGGTATCTCCTATACTAATAGAGCCACATGCTCACCGGTTTGCCACATGCTGTAGGCCTATGGACTGAACAAGAAACCACCAAAAATTTTAACCAGTCATCGTTCTCACAACACTGAGGACCATTCATTCGAAATGACTTCTCCATGCATTTTATGCATTGGTAAAGCACTATGATGAAAATGTTTTCAGGTATCTCCTATACTAATAGAGCCACATGCTCACCGGTTTGCCACATGCTGTAGGTCTATGGACTGAACAAGAAACCACCAAAAATTTTAACCAGTCATCGTTCCCACAACACTGAGGACCATTCATTCGAAATGACTTCTCCATGCATTTTATGCATTGGTAAAAGCACTATGATGAAAAGTGTGATATGTTTTCAGGTATCTCCTATACTAATAGAGCCACATGCTCACCGGTTTGCCACATGCTGTAGGCCTATGGACTGAACAAGAAACCACCAAAAATTTTAACCAGTCATCGTTCTTCCAACACTGAGGACCATTCATTCGAAATGACTTCTCCATGCATTTTATGCATTGGTAAAAGCACTATGATGAAAAGTGTGATATGTTTTCAGGTATCTCCAATACTAATAGAGCCACATGCTCACCGGTTTGCCACATGCTGTAGGCCTATGGACTGAACAAGAAACCACCAAAAATTTTAACCAGTCATCGTTCTCACAACACTGAGGACCATTCATTCGAAATGACTTCTCCATGCATTTTATGCATTGGTAAAAGCACTATGATGAAAATGTTTTCAGGTATCTCCTATACTAATAGAGCCACATGCTCACCGGTTTGCCACATGCTGTAGGCCTATGGACTGAACAAGAAACCACCAAAAATTTTAACCAGTCATCGTTCTCACAACACTGAGGACCATTCATTCGAAATGACTTCTCCATGCATTTTATGCATTGGTAAAAGCACTATGATGAAAAGTGTGATATGTTTTCAGGTATCTCCTATACTAATAGAGCCACATGCTCACCGGTTTGCCACATGCTGTAGGCCTATGGACTGAACAAGAAACCACCAAAAATTTTAACCAGTCATCGTTCTTCCAACACTGAGGACCATTCATTCGAAATGACTTCTCCATGCATTTTATGCATTGGTAAAAGCACTATGATGAAAAGTGTGATACAGTTAGGGCCAGAAATATTTGGACAGTGACACAATTTTCGCGAGTTGGGCTCTGCATGCCACCACATTGGATTTGAAATGAAACCTCTGCAACAGAATTCAAGTGCAGATTGTAATGTTTAATTTGAAGGGTTGAACAAAAATATCTGATAGAAAATGTAGGAATTGTACACATTTCTTTACAAACACTCCACATTTTAGGAGGTCAAAAGTAATTGGACAAATAAACATAACCCAAACAAAATATTTTTATTTTCAATATTTTGTTGCAAATCCTTTGGAGGCAATCACTGCCTTAAGTCTGGAACCCATGGACATCACCAAACGCTGGGTTTCCTTCTTCTTAATGCTTTGCCAGGCCTTTACAGCCGCAGCCTTCAGGTCTTGCTTGTTTGTGGGTCTTTCCGTCTTAAGTCTGGCTTTGAGCAAGTGAAATGCATGCTCAATTGGGTTTAGATCTGGAGATTGACTTGGCCATTGCAGAATGTTCCACTTTTTGGCACTCATGAACTCCTGGGTAGCTTTGGCTGTATGCTTGGGGTCATTGTCCATCTGTACTATGAAGCGCCGTCCAATCAACTTTGCAGCATTTGGCTGAATCTGGGCTGAAAGTATATCCCGGTACACTTCAGAATTCATCCGGCTACTCTTGTCTGCTCTTATGTCATCAATAAACACAAGTGACCCAGTGCCATTGAAAGCCATGCATGCCCATGCCATCACGTTGCCTCCACCATGTTTTACAGAGGATGTGGTGTGCCTTGGATCATGTGCCGTTCCCTTTCTTCTCCAAACTTTTTTCTTCCCATCATTCTGGTACAGGTTGATCTTTGTCTCATCTGTCCATAGAATACTTTTCCAGAACTGAGCTGGCTTCTTGAGGTGTTTTTCTGCAAATTTAACTCTGGCCTGTCTATTTTTGGTATTGATGAATGGTTTGCATCTAGATGTGAACCCTTTGTATTTACTGTCATGGAGTTTTCTCTTTACTGTTGACTTAGAGACAAATACACCTACTTCACTGAGAGTGTTCTGGACTTCAGTTGATGTTGTGAACGGGTTCTTCTTCACCAAATTAAGTATGCGGCGATCATCCACCACTCTTGTCATCCGTGGACGCCCAGGCCTTTTTGAGTTCCCAAGCTCACCAGTCAATTCCTTTTTTCTCAGAATGTACCCAACTGTTGATTTTGCTACTCCAAGCATGTCTGCTATCTCTCTGATGGATTTTTTCTTTTTTTTCAGCCTCAGGATGTTCTGCTTCACCTCAATTGAGAGTTCCTTTGACCGCATGTTGTCTGCTCACAGCAACAGCTTCCAAATGCAAAACCACACACCTGGAATCCACCCCTGACCTTTTAACTACTTCATTGATTACAGGTTAACGAGGGAGACGCCTTCAGAGTTAATTGCAGCCCTTAGAGTCCATTGTCCAATTACTTTTGGTCCCTTGAAAAAGAGGACGCTATGCATTACAGAGCTATGATTCCTAAACCCTTTCTCCGATTTGGATGTGGAAACTATCATATTGCAGCTGGGAGTGTGCACTTTCAGCCCATATTACATATATAATTTTATTTCTGAACATGTTTTTGTAAACAGCTAAAATAACAAAACTTGTGTCACTGTCCAAATATTTCTGGCCCTAACTGTATGTTTTCAGGTATCTCCTATACTAATAGAGCCACATGCTCACCGGTTTGCCACATGCTGTAGGCCTATGGACTGAACAAGAAACCACCAAAAATTTTAACCAGTCATCGTTCTCACAACACTGAGGACCATTCATTCGAAATGACTTCTCCATGCATTTTATGCATTGGTAAAAGCACTATGATGAAAAGTGTGATATGTTTTCAGGTATCTCCTATACTAATAGAGCCACATGCTCACCGGTTTGCCACATGCTGTAGGCCTATGGACTGAACAAGAAACCATCAAAAATTTTAACCAGTCATCGTTCTCACAACACTGAGGACCATTCATTCGAAATTACTTCTCCATGCATTTTATGCATTGGTAAAAGCACTATGATGAAAAGTGTGATATGTTTTCAGGTATCTCCTATACTAATAGAGCCACATGCTCACCGGTTTGCCACATGCTGTAGGCCTATGGACTGAACAAGAAACCACCAAAAATTTTAACCAGTCATCGTTCTCACAACACTGAGGACCATTCATTCGAAATGACTTCTCCATGCATTTTATGCATTGGTTAAAGCACTATGATGAAAAGTGTGATATGTTTTCAGGTATCTCCTATACTAATAGAGCCACATGCTCACCGGTTTGCCACATGCTGTAGGCCTATGGACTGAACAAGAAACCACCAAAAATTTTAACCAGTCATCGTTCTTCCAACACTGAGGACCATTCATTCGAAATGACTTCTCCATGCATTTTATGCATTGGTAAAAGCACTATGATGAAAAGTGTGATATGTTTTCAGGTATCTCCTATACTAATAGAGCCACATGCTCACCGGTTTGCCACATGCTGTAGGCCTATGGACTGAACAAGAAACCACCAAAAATTTTAACCAGTCATCGTTCTCACAACACTGAGGACCATTCATTCGCAATGACTTCTCCATGCATTTTATGCATTGGTAAAAGCACTATGATGAAAAGTGTGATATGTTTTCAGGTATCTCCTATACTAATAGAGCCACATGCTCACCGGTTTGCCACATGCTGTAGGCCTATGGACTGAACAAGAAACCATCAAAAATTTTAACCAGTCATCGTTCTCACAACACTGAGGACCATTCATTCGAAATGACTTCTCCATGCATTTTATGCATTGGTAAAAGCACTATGATGAAAAGTGTGATATGTTTTCAGGTATCTCCTATACTAATAGAGCCACATGCTCACCGGTTTGCCACATGCTGTAGGCCTATGGACTGAACAAGAAACCACCAAAAATTTTAACCAGTCATCGTTCTCACAACACTGAGGACCAGTCATTCGAAATGACTTCTCCATGCATTTTATGCATTGGTAAAAGCACTATGATGAAAAGTGTGATATGTTTTCAGGTATCTCCTATCCTAATAGAGCCACATGCTCACCGGTTTGCCACATGCTGTAGGCCTATGGACTGAACAAGAAACCACCAAAAATTTTAACCAGTCATCGTTCTCACAACACTGAGGACCATTCATTCGAAATGACTTCTCCATGCATTTTATGCATTGGTAAAAGCACTATGATGAAAAGTGTGATATGTTTTCAGGTATCTCCTATACTAATAGAGCCACATGCTCACCGGTTTGCCACATGCTGTAGGCCTATGGACTGAACAAGAAACCACCAAAAATTTTAACCAGTCATCGTTCTCACAACACTGAGGACCATTCATTCGAAATGACTTCTCCATGCATTTTATGCATTGGTAAAGCACTATGATGAAAATGTTTTCAGGTATCTCCTATACTAATAGAGCCACATGCTCACCGGTTTGCCACATGCTGTAGGTCTATGGACTGAACAAGAAACCACCAAAAATATTAACCAGTCATCGTTCTCACAACACTGAGGACCATTCATTCGAAATGACTTCTCCATGCATTTTATGCATTGGTAAAAGCACTATGATGAAAAGTGTGATATGTTTTCAGGTATCTCCTATACTAATAGAGCCACATGCTCACAGGTTTGCCACATGCTGTAGGCCTATGGACTGAACAAGAATCCACCAAAAATTTTAACCAGTCATCGTTCTTCCAACACTGAGGACCATTCATTCGAAATGACTTCTCCATGCATTTTATGCATTGGTAAAAGCACTATGATGAAAAGTGTGATATGTTTTCAGGTATCTCCAATACTAATAGAGCCACATGCTCACCGGTTTGCCACATGCTGTAGGCCTATGGACTGAACAAGAAACCACCAAAAATTTTAACCAGTCATCGTTCTCACAACACTGAGGACCATTCATTCGAAATGACTTCTCCATGCATTTTATGCATTGGTAAAAGCACTATGATGAAAAGTGTGATATGTTTTCAGGTATCTCCTATACTAATAGAGCCACATGCTCACCGGTTTGCCACATGCTGTAGGCCTATGGACTGAACAAGAAACCACCAAAAATTTTAACTAGTCATCGTTCTTCCAACACTGAGGACCATTCATTCGAAATGACTTCTCCATGCATTTTATGCATTGGTAAAAGCACTATGATGAAAAGTGTGATATGTTTTCAGGTATCTCCTATACTAATAGAGCCACATGCTCACCGGTTTGCCACATGCTGTAGGCCTATGGACTGAACAAGAAACCACCAAAAATTTTAACCAGTCATCGTTCTCACAACACTGAGGACCATTCATTCGAAATGACTTCTCCATGCATTTTATGCATTGGTAAAAGCACTATGATGAAAAGTGTGATATGTTTTCAGGTATCTCCTATACTAATAGAGCCACATGCTCACCGGTTTGCCACATGCTGTAGGCCTATGGACTGAACAAGAAACCATCAAAAATTTTAACCAGTCATCGTTCTCACAACACTGAGGACCATTCATTCGAAATGACTTCTCCATGCATTTTATGCATTGGTAAAAGCACTATGATGAAAAGTGTGATATGTTTTCAGGTATCTCCTATACTAATAGAGCCACATGCTCACCGGTTTGCCACATGCTGTAGGCCTATGGACTGAACAAGAAACCACCAAAAATTTTAACCAGTCATCGTTCTCACAACACTGAGGACCAGTCATTCGAAATGACTTCTCCATGCATTTTATGCATTGGTAAAATCACTATGATGAAAAGTGTGATATGTTTTCAGGTATCTCCTATACTAATAGAGCCACATGCTCACCGGTTTGCCACATGCTGTAGGCCTATGGACTGAACAAGAAACCCTCAAAAATTTTAACCAGTCATCGTTCTCACAACACTGAGGACCATTCATTCGAAATGACTTCTCCATGCATTTTATGCATTGGTAAAAGCACTATGATGAAAAGTGTGATATGTTTTCAGGTATCTCTTATACTAATAGAGCCACATGCTCACCGATTTGCCACATGCTGTAGGCCTATGGACTGAACAAGAAACCACCAAAAATTTGAACCAGTCATCGTTCTCACAACACTGAGGACCATTCATTCGAAATGACTTCTCCATGCATTTTATGCATTGGTAAAAGCACTATGATGAAAATGTTTTCAGGTATCTCCTATACTAATAGAGCCACATGCTCACCGGTTTGCCACATGCTGTAGGCCTATGGACTGAACAAGAAACCACCAAAAATTTTAACCAGTCATCGTTCTTCCAACACTGAGGACCATTCATTCGAAATGACTTCTCCATGCATTTTATGCATTGGTAGAAGCACTATGATGAAAAGTGTGATATGTTTTCAGGTATCTCCTATACTAATAGAGCCACATGCTCACCGGCTTGCCACATGCTGTAGGTTTATGGACTGAACAAGAAACCATCAAAAATTTTAACCAGTCATCGTTCTCACAACACTGAGGACCATTCATTCGAAATGACATCTCCATGCATTTTATGCATTGGTAAAAGCACTATGATGAAAAGTGTGATATGTTTTCAGGTATCTCCTATACTAATAGAGCCACATGCTCACCGGTTTGCCACATGCTGTAGGCCTATGGACTGAACAAGAAACCACCAAAAATTTTAACCAGTCATCGTTCTCACAACACTGAGGACCATTCATTCGAAATGACTTCTCCATGCATTTTATGCATTGGTAAAAGCACTATGATGAAAAGTGTGATATGTTTTCAGGTATCTCCTATACTAATAGAGCCACATGCTCACCGGTTTGCCACATGCTGTAGGCCTATGGACTGAACAAGAAACCACCAAAAATTTTAACCAGTCATCGTTCTCACAACACTGAGGACCATTCATTCGAAATGACTTCTCCATGCATTTTATGCATTGGTAAAGCACTATGATGAAAATGTTTTCAGGTATCTCCTATACTAATAGAGCCACATGCTCACCGGTTTGCCACATGCTGTAGGTCTATGGACTGAACAAGAAACCACCAAAAATTTTAACCAGTCATCGTTCTCACAACACTGAGGACCATTCATTCGAAATGACTTCTCCATGCATTTTATGCATTGGTAAAAGCACTATGATGAAAAGTGTGATATGTTTTCAGGTATCTCCTATACTAATAGAGCCACATGCTCACCGGTTTGCCACATGCTGTAGGCCTATGGACTGAACAAGAAACCACCAAAAATTTTAACCAGTCATCGTTCTTCCAACACTGAGGACCATTCATTCGAAATGACTTCTCCATGCATTTTATGCATTGGTAAAAGCACTATGATGAAAAGTGTGATATGTTTTCAGGTATCTCCAATACTAATAGAGCCACATGCTCACCGGTTTGCCACATGCTGTAGGCCTATGGACTGAACAAGAAACCACCAAAAATTTTAACCAGTCATCGTTCTCACAACACTGAGGACCATTCATTCGAAATGACTTCTCCATGCATTTTATGCATTGGTAAAAGCACTATGATGAAAATGTTTTCAGGTATCTCCTATACTAATAGAGCCACATGCTCACCGGTTTGCCACATGCTGTAGGCCTATGGACTGAACAAGAAACCACCAAAAATTTTAACCAGTCATCGTTCTCACAACACTGAGGACCATTCATTCGAAATGACTTCTCCATGCATTTTATGCATTGGTAAAAGCACTATGATGAAAAGTGTGATATGTTTTCAGGTATCTCCTATACTAATAGAGCCACATGCTCACCGGTTTGCCACATGCTGTAGGCCTATGGACTGAACAAGAAACCACCAAAAATTTTAACCAGTCATCGTTCTTCCAACACTGAGGACCATTCATTCGAAATGACTTCTCCATGCATTTTATGCATTGGTAAAAGCACTATGATGAAAAGTGTGATACAGTTAGGGCCAGAAATATTTGGACAGTGACACAATTTTCGCGAGTTGGGCTCTGCATGCCACCACATTGGATTTGAAATGAAACCTCTACAACAGAATTCAAGTGCAGATTGTAATGTTTAATTTGAAGGGTTGAACAAAAATATCTGATAGAAAATGTAGGAATTGTACACATTTCTTTACAAACACTCCACATTTTAGGAGGTCAAAAGTAATTGGACAAATAAACATAACCCAAACAAAATATTTTTATTTTCAATATTTTGTTGCAAATCCTTTGGAGGCAATCACTGCCTTAAGTCTGGAACCCATGGACATCACCAAACGCTGGGTTTCCTTCTTCTTAATGCTTTGCCAGGCCTTTACAGCCGCAGCCTTCAGGTCTTGCTTGTTTGTGGGTCTTTCCGTCTTAAGTCTGGCTTTGAGCAAGTGAAATGCATGCTCAATTGGGTTTAGATCTGGAGATTGACTTGGCCATTGCAGAATGTTCCACTTTTTGGCACTCATGAACTCCTGGGTAGCTTTGGCTGTATGCTTGGGGTCATTGTCCATCTGTACTATGAAGCGCCGTCCAATCAACTTTGCAGCATTTGGCTGAATCTGGGCAGAAAGTATATCCCGGTACACTTCAGAATTCATCCGGCTACTCTTGTCTGCTCTTATGTCATCAATAAACACAAGTGACCCAGTGCCATTGAAAGCCATGCATGCCCATGCCATCACGTTGCCTCCACCATGTTTTACAGAGGATGTGGTGTGCCTTGGATCATGTGCCGTTCCCTTTCTTCTCCAAACTTTTTTCTTCCCATCATTCTGGTACAGGTTGATCTTTGTCTCATCTGTCCATAGAATACTTTTCCAGAACTGAGCTGGCTTCTTGAGGTGTTTTTCTGCAAATTTAACTCTGGCCTGTCTATTTTTGGTATTGATGAATGGTTTGCATCTAGATGTGAACCCTTTGTATTTACTGTCATGGAGTCTTCTCTTTACTGTTGACTTAGAGACAAATACACCTACTTCACTGAGAGTGTTCTGGACTTCAGTTGATGTTGTGAACGGGTTCTTCTTCACCAAATTAAGTATGCGGCGATCATCCACCACTCTTGTCATCCGTGGACGCCCAGGCCTTTTTGAGTTCCCAAGCTCACCAGTCAATTCCTTTTTTCTCAGAATGTACCCAACTGTTGATTTTGCTACTCCAAGCATGTCTGCTATCTCTCTGATGGATTTTTTCTTTTTTTTCAGCCTCAGGATGTTCTGCTTCACCTCAATTGAGAGTTCCTTTGACCGCATGTTGTCTGCTCACAGCAACAGCTTCCAAATGCAAAACCACACACCTGGAATCCACCCCTGACCTTTTAACTACTTCATTGATTACAGGTTAACGAGGGAGACGCCTTCAGAGTTAATTGCAGCCCTTAGAGTCCATTGTCCAATTACTTTTGGTCCCTTGAAAAAGAGGACGCTATGCATTACAGAGCTATGATTCCTAAACCCTTTCTCCGATTTGGATGTGGAAACTATCATATTGCAGCTGGGAGTGTGCACTTTCAGCCCATATTACATATATAATTTTATTTCTGAACATGTTTTTGTAAACAGCTAAAATAACAAAACTTGTGTCACTGTCCAAATATTTCTGGCCCTAACTGTATGTTTTCAGGTATCTCCTATACTAATAGAGCCACATGCTCACCGGTTTGCCACATGCTGTAGGCCTATGGACTGAACAAGAAACCACCAAAAATTTTAACCAGTCATCGTTCTCACAACACTGAGGACCATTCATTCGAAATGACTTCTCCATGCATTTTATGCATTGGTAAAAGCACTATGATGAAAAGTGTGATATGTTTTCAGGTATCTCCTATACTAATAGAGCCACATGCTCACCGGTTTGCCACATGCTGTAGGCCTATGGACTGAACAAGAAACCATCAAAAATTTTAACCAGTCATCGTTCTCACAACACTGAGGACCATTCATTCGAAATTACTTCTCCATGCATTTTATGCATTGGTAAAAGCACTATGATGAAAAGTGTGATATGTTTTCAGGTATCTCCTATACTAATAGAGCCACATGCTCACCGGTTTGCCACATGCTGTAGGCCTATGGACTGAACAAGAAACCACCAAAAATGTTAACCAGTCATCGTTCTCACAACACTGAGGACCAGTCATTCGAAATGACTTCTCCATGCATTTTATGCATTGGTAAAAGCACTATGATGAAAAGTGTGATATGTTTTCAGGTATCTCCTATACTAACAGAGCCACATGCTCACCGGTTTGCCACATGCTGTAGGCCTATGGACTGAACAAGAAAACACCAAAAATTTTAACCAGTCATCGTTCTCACAACACTGAGGACCATTCATTCGAAATGACTTCTCCATGCATTTTATGCATTGGTAAAAGCACTATGATGAAAAGTGTGATATGTTTTCAGGTATCTCCTATACTAATAGAGCCACATGCTCACCGGTTTGCCACATGCTGTAGGCCTATGGACTGAACAAGAAACCACCAAAAATTTTAACCAGTCATCGTTCTCACAACACTGAGGACCATTCATTCGAAATGACTTCTCCATGCATTTTATGCATTGGTAAAGCACTATGATGAAAATGTTTTCAGGTATCTCCTATACTAATAGAGCCACATGCTCACCGGTTTGCCACATGCTGTAGGTCTATGGACTGAACAAGAAACCACCAAAAATATTAACCAGTCATCGTTCTCACAACACTGAGGACCATTCATTCGAAATGACTTCTCCATGCATTTTATGCATTGGTAAAAGCACTATGATGAAAAGTGTGATATGTTTTCAGGTATCTCCTATACTAATAGAGCCACATGCTCACAGGTTTGCCACATGCTGTAGGCCTATGGACTGAACAAGAATCCACCAAAAATTTTAACCAGTCATCGTTCTTCCAACACTGAGGACCATTCATTCGAAATGACTTCTCCATGCATTTTATGCATTGGTAAAAGCACTATGATGAAAAGTGTGATATGTTTTCAGGTATCTCCAATACTAATAGAGCCACATGCTCACCGGTTTGCCACATGCTGTAGGCCTATGGACTGAACAAGAAACCACCAAAAATTTTAACCAGTCATCGTTCTCACAACACTGAGGACCATTCATTCGAAATGACTTCTCCATGCATTTTATGCATTGGTAAAAGCACTATGATGAAAATGTTTTCAGGTATCTCCTATACTAATAGAGCCACATGCTCACCGGTTTGCCACATGCTGTAGGCCTATGGACTGAACAAGAAACCACCAAAAATTTTAACCAGTCATCGTTCTCACAACACTGAGGACCATTCATTCGAAATGACTTCTCCATGCATTTTATGCATTGGTAAAAGCACTATGATGAAAAGTGTGATATGTTTTCAGGTATCTCCTATATTAATAGAGCCACATGCTCACCGGTTTGCCACATGCTGTAGGCCTATGGACTGAACAAGAAACCACCAAAAATTTTAACTAGTCATCGTTCTTCCAACACTGAGGACCATTCATTCGAAATGACTTCTCCATGCATTTTATGCATTGGTAAAAGCACTATGATGAAAAGTGTGATATGTTTTCAGGTATCTCCTATACTAATAGAGCCACATGCTCACCGGTTTGCCACATGCTGTAGGCCTATGGACTGAACAAGAAACCACCAAAAATTTTAACCAGTCATCGTTCTCACAACACTGAGGACCATTCATTCGAAATGACTTCTCCATGCATTTTATGCATTGGTAAAAGCACTATGATGAAAAGTGTGATATGTTTTCAGGTATCTCCTATACTAATAGAGCCACATGCTCACCGGTTTGCCACATGCTGTAGGCCTATGGACTGAACAAGAAACCACCAAAAATTTTAACCAGTCATCGTTCTCACAACACTGAGGACCATTCATTCGAAATGACTTCTCCATGCATTTTATGCATTGGTAAAAGCACTATGATGAAAAGTGTGATATGTTTTCAGGTATCTCCTATACTAATAGAGCCACATGCTCACCGGTTTGCCACATGCTGTAGGCCTATGGACTGAACAAGAAACCACCAAAAATTTTAACCAGTCATCGTTCTCACAACACTGAGGACCAGTCATTCGAAATGACTTCTCCATGCATTTTATGCATTGGTAAAAGCACTATGATGAAAAGTGTGATATGTTTTCAGGTATCTCCTATACTAATAGAGCCACATGCTCACCGGTTTGCCACATGCTGTAGGCCTATGGACTGAACAAGAAACCCTCAAAAATTTTAACCAGTCATCGTTCTCACAACACTGAGGACCATTCATTCGAAATGACTTCTCCATGCATTTTATGCATTGGTAAAAGCACTATGATGAAAAGTGTGATATGTTTTCAGGTATCTCTTATACTAATAGAGCCACATGCTCACCGATTTGCCACATGCTGTAGGCCTATGGACTGAACAAGAAACCACCAAAAATTTGAACCAGTCATCGTTCTCACAACACTGAGGACCATTCATTCGAAATGACTTCTCCATGCATTTTATGCATTGGTAAAAGCACTATGATGAAAATGTTTTCAGGTATCTCCTATACTAATAGAGCCACATGCTCACCGGTTTGCCACATGCTGTAGGCCTATGGACTGAACAAGAAACCACCAAAAAATTTAACCAGTCATCGTTCTCACAACACTGAGGACCATTCATTCGAAATGACTTCTCCATGCATTTTATGCATTGGTAAAGCACTATGATGAAAATGTTTTCAGGTATCTCCTATACTAATAGAGCCACATGCTCACCGGTTTGCCACATGCTGTAGGCCTATGGACTGAACAAGAAACCACCAAAAATTTTAACCAGTCATCGTTCTCACAACACTGAGGACCATTCATTCGAAATGACTTCTCCATGCATTTTATGCATTGGTAAAAGCACTATGATGAAAAGTGTGATATGTTTTCAGGTATCTCCAATACTAATAGAGCCACATGCTCACCGGTTTGCCACATGCTGTAGGCCGATGGACTGAACAAGAAACCACCAAAAATTTTAACCAGTCATCGTTCTCACAACACTGAGGACCATTCATTCGAAATGACTTCTCCATGCATTTTATGCATTGGTAAAAGCACTATGATGAAAATGTTTTCAGGTATCTCCTATACTAATAGAGCCACATGCTCACCGGTTTGCCATATGCTGTAGGCCTATGGACTGAACAAGAAACCACCAAAAATTTTAACCAGTCATCGTTCTCACAACACTGAGGACCATTCATTCGAAATGACTTCTCCATGCATTTTATGCATTGGTAAAAGCACTATGATGAAAAGTGTGATATGTTTTCAGGTATCTCCTATACTAATAGAGCCACATGCTCACCGGTTTGCCACATGCTGTAGGCCTATGGACTGAACAAGAAACCACCAAAAAATTTAACCAGTCATCGTTCTCACAACACTGAGGACCATTCATTCGAAATGACTTCTCCATGCATTTTATGCATTGGTAAAGCACTATGATGAAAATGTTTTCAGGTATCTCCTATACTAATAGAGCCACATGCTCACCGGTTTGCCACATGCTGTAGGCCTATGGACTGAACAAGAAACCACCAAAAATTTTAACCAGTCATCGTTCTCACAACACTGAGGACCATTCATTCGAAATGACTTCTCCATGCATTTTATGCATTGGTAAAGCACTATGATGAAAATGTTTTCAGGTATCTCCTATACTAATAGAGCCACATGCTCACCGGTTTGCCACATGCTGTAGGCCTATGGACTGAACAAGAAACCACCAAAAATTTTAACCAGTCATCGTTCTCACAACACTGAGGACCATTCATTCGAAATGACTTCTCCATGCATTTTATGCATTGGTAAAAGCACTATGATGAAAAGTGTGATATGTTTTCAGGTATCTCCAATACTAATAGAGCCACATGCTCACCGGTTTGCCACATGCTGTAGGCCGATGGACTGAACAAGAAACCACCAAAAATTTTAACCAGTCATCGTTCTCACAACACTGAGGACCATTCATTCGAAATGACTTCTCCATGCATTTTATGCATTGGTAAAAGCACTATGATGAAAATGTTTTCAGGTATCTCCTATACTAATAGAGCCACATGCTCACCGGTTTGCCATATGCTGTAGGCCTATGGACTGAACAAGAAACCACCAAAAATTTTAACCAGTCATCGTTCTCACAACACTGAGGACCATTCATTCGAAATGACTTCTCCATGCATTTTATGCATTGGTAAAAGCACTATGATGAAAAGTGTGATATGTTTTCAGGTATCTCCTATACTAATAGAGCCACATGCTCACCGGTTTGCCACATGCTGTAGGCCTATGGACTGAACAAGAAACCACCAAAAATTTTAACCAGTCATCGTTCTCACAACACTGAGGACCATTCATTCGAAATGACTTCTCCATGCATTTTATGCATTGGTAAAAGCACTATGATGAAAAGTGTGATATGTTTTCAGGTATCTCCTATACTAATAGAGCCACATGCTCACCGGTTTGCCACATGCTGTAGGCCTATGGACTGAACAAGAAACCACCAAAAATTTTAACCAGTCATCGTTCTCACAACACTGAGGACCAGTCATTCGAAATGACTTCTCCATGCATTTTATGCATTGGTAAAAGCACTATGATGAAAAGTGTGATATGTTTTCAGGTATCTCCTATACTAATAGAGCCACATGCTCACCGGTTTGCCACATGCTGTAGGCCTATGGACTGAACAAGAAACCCTCAAAAATTTTAACCAGTCATCGTTCTCACAACACTGAGGACCATTCATTCGAAATGACTTCTCCATGCATTTTATGCATTGGTAAAAGCACTATGATGAAAAGTGTGATATGTTTTCAGGTATCTCTTATACTAATAGAGCCACATGCTCACCGATTTGCCACATGCTGTAGGCCTATGGACTGAACAAGAAACCACCAAAAATTTGAACCAGTCATCGTTCTCACAACACTGAGGACCATTCATTCGAAATGACTTCTCCATGCATTTTATGCATTGGTAAAAGCACTATGATGAAAATGTTTTCAGGTATCTCCTATACTAATAGAGCCACATGCTCACCGGTTTGCCACATGCTGTAGGCCTATGGACTGAACAAGAAACCACCAAAAAATTTAACCAGTCATCGTTCTCACAACACTGAGGACCATTCATTCGAAATGACTTCTCCATGCATTTTATGCATTGGTAAAGCACTATGATGAAAATGTTTTCAGGTATCTCCTATACTAATAGAGCCACATGCTCACCGGTTTGCCACATGCTGTAGGCCTATGGACTGAACAAGAAACCACCAAAAATTTTAACCAGTCATCGTTCTCACAACACTGAGGACCATTCATTCGAAATGACTTCTCCATGCATTTTATGCATTGGTAAAAGCACTATGATGAAAAGTGTGATATGTTTTCAGGTATCTCCAATACTAATAGAGCCACATGCTCACCGGTTTGCCACATGCTGTAGGCCGATGGACTGAACAAGAAACCACCAAAAATTTTAACCAGTCATCGTTCTCACAACACTGAGGACCATTCATTCGGAATGACTTCTCCATGCATTTTATGCATTGGTAAAAGCACTATGATGAAAATGTTTTCAGGTATCTCCTATACTAATAGAGCCACATGCTCACCGGTTTGCCATATGCTGTAGGCCTATGGACTGAACAAGAAACCACCAAAAATTTTAACCAGTCATCGTTCTCACAACACTGAGGACCATTCATTCGAAATGACTTCTCCATGCATTTTATGCATTGGTAAAAGCACTATGATGAAAAGTGTGATATGTTTTCAGGTATCTCCTATACTAATAGAGCCACATGCTCACCGGTTTGCCACATGCTGTAGGCCTATGGACTGAACAAGAAACCACCAAAAATTTTAACCAGTCATCGTTCTTCCAACACTGAGGACCATTCATTCGAAATGACTTCTCCATGCATTTTATGCATTGGTAAAAGCACTATGATGAAAAGTGTGATATGTTTTCAGGTATCTCCTATACTAATAGAGCCACATGCTCACCGGTTTGCCACATGCTGTAGGCCTATGGACTGAACAAGAAACCCTCAAAAATTTTAACCAGTCATCGATCTCACAACACTGAGGACCATTCATTCGAAATGACTTCTCCATGCATTTTATGCATTGGTGAAAGCACTATGATGAAAAGTGTGATATGTTTTCAGGTATCTCCAATACTAATAGAGCCACATGCTCACCGGTTTGCCACATGCTGTAGGCCTATGGACTGAACAAGAAACCACCAAAAATTTTAACCAGTCATCGTTCTCACAACACTGAGGACCATTCATTCGAAATGACTTCTCCATGCATTTTATGCATTGGTAAAAGCACTATGATGAAAATGTTTTCAGGTATCTCCTATACTAATAGAGCCACATGCTCACCGGTTTGCCACATGCTGTAGGCCTGTGGACTGAACAAGAAACCACCAAAAATTTTAACCAGTCATCGTTCTCACAACACTGAGGACCATTCATTCGAAATGACTTCTCCATGCATTTTATGCATTGGTAAAAGCACTATGATGAAAATGTTTTCAGGTATCTCCTATACTAATAGAGCCACATGCTCACCGGTTTGCCACATGCTGTAGGCCTATGGACTGAACAAGAAACCACCAAAAATTTTAACCAGTCATCGTTCTCACAACACTGAGGACCATTCATTCGAAATGACTTCTCCATGCATTATATGCATTGGTAAAAGCACTATGATGAAAAGTGTGATATGTTTTCAGGTATCTCCTATACTAATAGAGCCACATGCTCACCGGTTTGCCACATGCTGTAGGCCTATGGACTGAACAAGAAACCACCAAAAATTTTAACCAGTCATCGTTCTTCCAACACTGAGGCCCATTCAGTCGAAATGACTTCTCCATGCATTTTATGCATTGGTAAAAGCACTATGATGAAAAGTGTGATATGTTTTCAGGTATCTCCTATACTAATAGAGCCACATGCTCACCGGTTTGCCACATGCTGTAGGCCTATGGACTGAACAAGAAACCACCAAAAATTTTAACCAGTCATCGTTCTCACAACACTGAGGACCATTCATTCGAAATGACTTCTCCATGCATTTTATGCATTGGTAAAAGCACTATGATGAAAAGTGTGATATGTTTTCAGGTATCTCCTATGCTAATAGAGCCACATGCTCACCGGTTTGCCACATGCTGTAGACCTATGGACTGAACAAGAAACCATCAAAAATTTTAACCAGTCATCGTTCTCACAACACTGAGGACCATTCATTCGAAATGACTTCTCCATGCATTTTATGCATTGGTAAAACCACTATGATGAAAAGTGTGATATGTTTTCAGGTATCTCCTATACTAATAGAGCCACATGCTCACCGGTTTGCCACATGCTGTAGGCCTATGGACCGAACAAGAAACCACCAAAAATTTTAACCAGTCATCGTTCTCACAACACTGAGGACCAGTCATTCGAAATGACTTCTCCATGCATTTTATGCATTGGTAAAAGCACTATGATGAAAAGTGTGATATGTTTTCAGGTATCTCCTATACTAATAGAGCCACATGCTCACCGGTTTGCCACATGCTGTAGGCCTATGGACTGAACAAGAAACACTCAAAAATTTTAACCAGTCATCGTTCTCACAACACTGAGGACCATTCATTCGAAATGACTTCTCCATGCATTTTATGCATTGGTAAAAGCACTATGATGAAAAGTGTGATATGTTTTCAGGTATCTCCTATACTAATAGAGCCACATGCTCACCGGTTTGCCACATGCTGTAGGCCTATGGACTGAACAAGAAACCACCAAAAATTTTAACCAGTCATCGTTCTCACAACACTGAGGACCATTCATTCGAAATGACTTCTCCATGCATTTTATGCATTGGTAAAAGCACTATGATGAAAATGTTTTCAGGTATCTCCTATACTAATAGAGCCACATGCTCACCGGTTTGCCACATGCTGTAGGCCTATGGACTGAACAAGAAACCACCAAAAATTTTAACCAGTCATCGTTCTCACAACACTGATGACCATTCATTTGAAATAACTTCTCCATGCATTTTATGCATTGGTAAAAGCACTATGATGAAAAGTGTGATATGTTTTCAGGTATCTCCTATACTAATAGAGCCACATGCTCACTGGTTTGCCACATGCTGTATGCCTATGGACTGAACAAGAAACCACCAAAAATTTTAACCAGTCATCGCTCTTCCAACACTGAGGACCATTCATTCGAAATGACTTCTCCATGCATTTTATGCATTGGTAAAAGCACTATGATGAAAAGTGTGATATGTTTTCAGGTATCTCCAATACTAATAGAGCCACATGCTAACCGGTTTGCCACATGCTGTAGGCCTATGGACTGAACAAGAAACCACCAAAAATTTTAACCAGTCATCATTCTCACAACACTGAGGACCATTCATTCGAAATGACTTCTCCATGCATTTTATGCATTGGTAAAAGCACTATGATGAAAATGTTTTCAGGTATCTCCTATACTAATAGAGCCACATGATCACCGGTTTGCCACATGCTGTAGGCCTATGGACTGAACAAGAAACCACCAAAACTTTTAACCAGTCATCGTTCTCACAACACTGAGGACCATTCATTCGAAATGACTTCTCCATGCATTTTATGCATTGGTAAAAGCACTGTGATGAAAAGTGTGATATGTTTTCAGGTATCTCCTATACTAATAGAGCCACATGCTCACCGGTTTGCCACATGCTGTAGGCCTATGGACTGAACAAGAAACCACCAAAAATTTTAACCAGTCATCGTTCTTCCAACATTGAGGACCATTCATTTGAAATTACTTCTCCATGCATTTTATGCATTGGTAAAAGCACTATGATGAAAAGTGTGATATGTTTTCAGGTATCTCCTATACTAATAGAGCCACATGCTCACCGGTTTGCCACATGCTGTAGGCCTATGGACTGAACAAGAAACCACCAAAAATTTTAACCAGTCATCGTTCTCACAACACTGAGGACCATTCATTCGAAATGACTTCTCCATGCATTTTATGCATTGGTAAAAGCACTATGATGAAAAGTGTGATATGTTTTCAGGTATCTCCTATACTAATTGAGCCACATGCTCACCGGTTTGCCACATGCTGTAGGCCTATGGACTGAACAAGAAACCATCAAAAATTTTAACCAGTCATCGTTCTCACAACACTGAGGACCATTCATTCGAAATGACTTCTCCGTGCATTTTATGCATTGGTAAAAGCACTATGATGAAAAGTGTGATATGTTTTCAGGTATCTCCTATACTAATAGAGCCACATGCTCACCGGTTTGCCACATGCTGTAGGCCTATGGACTGAACAAGAAACCCTCAAAAATTTTAACCAGTCATCGTTCTCACAACACTGAGGACCATTCATTCGAAATGACTTCTCCATGCATTTTATGCATTGGTAAAAGCACTATGATGAAAAGTGTGATATGTTTTCAGGTATCTCCAATACTAATAGAGCCACATGCTCACCGGTTTGCCACATGCTGTAGGCCTATGGACTGAACAAGAAACCACCAAAAATTTTAACCAGTCATCGTTCTCACAACACTGAGGACCATTCATTCGAAATGACTTCTCCATGCATTTTATGCATTGGTAAAAGCACTATGATGAAAATGTTTTCAGGTATCTCCTATACTAATAGAGCCACATGCTCACCGGTTTGCCACATGCTGTAGGCCTGTGGACTGAACAAGAAACCACCAAAAATTTTAACCAGTCATCGTTCTCACAACACTGAGGACCATTCATTCGAAATGACTTCTCCATGCATTTTATGCATTGGTAAAAGCACTATGATGAAAATGTTTTCAGGTATCTCCTATACTAATAGAGCCACATGCTCACCGGTTTGCCACATGCTGTAGGCCTATGGACTGAACAAGAAACCACCAAAAATTTTAACCAGTCATCGTTCTCACAACACTGAGGACCATTCATTCGAAATGACTTCTCCATGCATTTTATGCATTGGTAAAAGCACTATGATGAAAAGTGTGATATGTTTTCAGGTATCTCCTATACTAATAGAGCCACATGCTCACCGGTTTGCCACATGCTGTAGGCCTATGGACTGAACAAGAAACCACCAAAAATTTTAACCAGTCATCGTTCTTCCAACACTGAGGACCATTCATTCGAAATGACTTCTCCATGCATTTTATGCATTGGTAAAAGCACTATGATGAAAAGTGTGATATGTTTTCAGGTATCTCCTATACTAATAGAGCCACATGCTCACCGGTTTGCCACATGCTGTAGGCCTATGGACTGAACAAGAAACCACCAAAAATTTTAACCAGTCATCGTTCTCACAACACTGAGGACCATTCATTCGAAATGACTTCTCCATGCATTTTATGCATTGGTAAAAGCACTATGATGAAAAGTGTGATATGTTTTCAGGTATCTCCTATGCTAATAGAGCCACATGCTCACCGGTTTGCCACATGCTGTAGGCCTATGGACTGAACAAGAAACCATCAAAAATTTTAACCAGTCATCGTTCTCACAACACTGAGGACCATTCATTCGAAATGACTTCTCCATGCATTTTATGCATTGGTAAAAGCACTATGATGAAAAGTGTGATATGTTTTCAGGTATCTCCTATACTAATAGAGCCACATGCTCACCGGTTTGCCACATGCTGTAGGCCTATGGACTGAACAAGAAACCACCAAAAATTTGAACCAGTCATCGTTCTCACAACACTGAGGACCATTCATTCGAAATGACTTCTCCATGCATTTTATGCATTGGTAAAAGCACTGTGATGAAAATGTTTTCAGGTATCTCCTATACTAATAGAGCCACATGCTCACCGGTTTGCCACATGCTGTAGGCCTATGGACTGAACAAGAAACCACCAAAAATTTTAACCAGTCATCGTTCTCACAACACTGAGGACCATTCATTCGAAATGACTTCTCCATGCATTTTATGCATTGGTAAAAGCACTATGATGAAAAGTGTGATATGTTTTCAGGTATCTCCTATACTAATAGAGCCACATGCTCACCGTTTTGCCACATGCTGTAGGCCTATGGACTGAACAAGAAACCACCAAAAATTTTAACCAGTCATCGTTCTTCCAACATTGAGGACCATTCATTCGAAATGACTTCTCCATGCATTTTATGCATTGGTAAAAGCACTATGATGAAAAGTGTGATATGTTTTCAGGTATCTCCTATACTAATAGAGCCACATGCTCACCGGTTTGCCACATGCTGTAGGCCTATGGACTGAACAAGAAACCACCAAAAATTTTAACCAGTCATCGTTCTCACAACACTGAGGACCATTCATTCGAAATGACTTCTCCATGCATTTTATGCATTGGTAAAAGCACTATGATGAAAAGTGTGATATGTTTTCAGGTATCTCCTATACTAATAGAGCCACATGCTCACCGGTTTGCCACATGCTGTAGGCCTATGGACTGAACAAGAAACCATCAAAAATTTTAACCAGTCATCGTTCTCACAACACTGAGGACCATTCATTCGAAATGACTTCTCCGTGCATTTTATGCATTGGTAAAAGCACTATGATGAAAAGTGTGATATGTTTTCAGGTATCTCCTATACTAATAGAGCTACATGCTCACCGGTTTGCCACATGCTGTAGGCCTATGGACTGAACAAGAAACCCTCAAAAATTTTAACCAGTCATCGTTCTCACAACACTGAGGACCATTCATTCGAAATGACTTCTCCATGCATTTTATGCATTGGTAAAAGCACTATGATGAAAAGTGTGATATGTTTTCAGGTATCTCCAATACTAATAGAGCCACATGCTCACCGGTTTGCCACATGCTGTAGGCCTATGGACTGAACAAGAAACCACCAAAAATTTTAACCAGTCATCGTTCTCACAACACTGAGGACCATTCATTCGAAATGACTTCTCCATGCATTTTATGCATTGGTAAAAGCACTATGATGAAAATGTTTTCAGGTATCTCCTATACTAATAGAGCCACATGCTCACCGGTTTGCCACATGCTGTAGGCCTGTGGACTGAACAAGAAACCACCAAAAATTTTAACCAGTCATCGTTCTCACAACACTGAGGACCATTCATTCGAAATGACTTCTCCATGCATTTTATGCATTGGTAAAAGCACTATGATGAAAATGTTTTCAGGTATCTCCTATACTAATAGAGCCACATGCTCACCGGTTTGCCACATGCTGTAGGCCTATGGACTGAACAAGAAACCACCAAAAATTTTAACCAGTCATCGTTCTCACAACACTGAGGACCATTCATTCGAAATGACTTCTCCATGCATTTTATGCATTGGTAAAAGCACTATGATGAAAAGTGTGATATGTTTTCAGGTATCTCCTATACTAATAGAGCCACATGCTCACCGGTTTGCCACATGCTGTAGGCCTATGGACTGAACAAGAAACCACCAAAAATTTTAACCAGTCATCGTTCTTCCAACACTGAGGACCATTCATTCGAAATGACTTCTCCATGCATTTTATGCATTGGTAAAAGCACTATGATGAAAAGTGTGATATGCTTTCAGGTATCTCCTATACTAATAGAGCCACATGCTCACCGGTTTGCCACATGCTGTAGGCCTATGGACTGAACAAGAAACCACCAAAAATTTTAACCAGTCATCGTTCTCACAACACTGAGGACCATTCATTCGAAATGACTTCTCCATGCATTTTATGCATTGGTAAAAGCACTATGATGAAAAGTGTGATATGTTTTCAGGTATCTCCTATGCTAATAGAGCCACATGCTCACCGGTTTGCCACATGCTGTAGGCCTATGGACTGAACAAGAAACCATCAAAAATTTTAACCAGTCATCGTTCTCACAACACTGAGGACCATTCATTCGAAATGACTTCTCCATGCATTTTATGCATTGGTAAAACCACTATGATGAAAAGTGTGATATGTTTTCAGGTATCTCCTATACTAATAGAGCCACATGCTCACCGGTTTGCCACATGCTGTAGGCCTATGGACTGAACAAGAAACCCTCAAAAATTTTAACCAGTCATCGTTCTCACAACACTGAGGACCATTCATTCGAAATGACTTCTCCATGCATTTTATGCATTGGTAAAAGCACTAGGATGAAAAGTGTGATATGTTTTCAGGTATCTCCTATACTAATAGAGCCACATGCTCACCGGTTTGCCACATGCTGTAGGCCTATGGACTGAACAAGAAACCACCAAAAATTTGAACCAGTCATCGTTCTCACAACACTGAGGACCATTCATTCGAAATGACTTCTCCATGCATTTTATGCATTGGTAAAAGCACTATGATGAAAATGTTTTCAGGTATCTCCTATACTAATAGAGCCACATGCTCACCGGTTTGCCACATGCTGTAGGCCTATGGACTGAACAAGAAACCACCAAAAATTTTAACCAGTCATCGTTCTCACAACACTGAGGACCATTCATTCGAAATGACTTCTCCATGCATTTTATGCATTGTTAAAAGCACTATGATGAAAATGTTTTCATTTATCTCCTATACCAATAGAGCCACACGCTCACCGGTTTGCCACATGCTGTAGGCCTATGGACTGAACAAGAAACCACCAAAAATTTTAACCAGTCATCGTTCTCACAACACTGATGACCATTCATTTGAAATAACTTCTCCATGCATTTTATGCATTGGTAAAAGCACTATGATGAAAAGTGTGATATGTTTTCAGGTATCTCCTATACTAATAGAGCCACATGCTCACTGGTTTGCCACATGCTGTATGCCTATGGACTGAACAAGAAACCACCAAAAATTTTAACCAGTCATCGTTCTTCCAACACTGAGGACCATTCATTCGAAATGACTTCTCCATGCATTTTATGCATTGGTAAAAGCACTATGATGAAAAGTGTGATATGTTTTCAGGTATCTCCAATACTAATAGAGCCACATGCTCACCGGTTTGCCACATGCTGTAGGCCTATGGACTGAACAAGAAACCACCAAAAATTTTAACCAGTCATCATTCTCACAACACTGAGGACCATTCATTCGAAATGACTTCTCCATGCATTTTATGCATTGGTAAAAGCACTATGATGAAAATGTTTTCAGGTATCTCCTATACTAATACAGCCACATGCTCACCGGTTTGCCACATGCTGTAGGCCTCTGGACTGAACAAGAAACCATCAAAAATTTTAACCAGTCATCGTTCTCACAACACTGAGGACCATTCATTCGAAATGACTTCTCCATGCATTTTATGCATTGGTAAAACCACTATGATGAAAAGTGTGATATGTTTTCAGGTATCTCCTATACTAATAGAGCCACATGCTCACCGGTTTGCCACATGCTGTAGGCCTATGGACTGAACAAGAAACCCTCAAAAATTTTAACCAGTCATCGTTCTCACAACACTGAGGACCATTCATTCGAAATGACTTCTCCATGCATTTTATGCATTGGTAAAAGCACTATGATGAAAAGTGTGATATGTTTTCAGGTATCTCCTATACTAATAGAGCCACATGCTCACCGGTTTGCCACATGCTGTAGGCCTATGGACTGAACAAGAAACCACCAAAAATTTGAACCAGTCATCGTTCTCACAACACTGAGGACCATTCATTCGAAATGACTTCTCCATGCATTTTATGCATTGGTAAAAGCACTATGATGAAAATGTTTTCAGGTATCTCCTATACTAATAGAGCCACATGCTCACCGGTTTGCCACATGCTGTAGGCCTATGGACTGAACAAGAAACCACCAAAAATTTTAACCAGTCATCGTTCTCACAACACTGAGGACCATTCATTCGAAATGACTTCTCCATGCATTTTATGCATTGTTAAAAGCACTATGATGAAAATGTTTTCATTTATCTCCTATACCAATAGAGCCACACGCTCACCGGTTTGCCACATGCTGTAGGCCTATGGACTGAACAAGAAACCACCAAAAATTTTAACCAGTCATCGTTCTCACAACACTGATGACCATTCATTTGAAATAACTTCTCCATGCATTTTATGCATTGGTAAAAGCACTATGATGAAAAGTGTGATATGTTTTCAGGTATCTCCTATACTAATAGAGCCACATGCTCACTGGTTTGCCACATGCTGTATGCCTATGGACTGAACAAGAAACCACCAAAAATTTTAACCAGTCATCGTTCTTCCAACACTGAGGACCATTCATTCGAAATGACTTCTCCATGCATTTTATGCATTGGTAAAAGCACTATGATGAAAAGTGTGATATGTTTTCAGGTATCTCCAATACTAATAGAGCCACATGCTCACCGGTTTGCCACATGCTGTAGGCCTATGGACTGAACAAGAAACCACCAAAAATTTTAACCAGTCATCATTCTCACAACACTGAGGACCATTCATTCGAAATGACTTCTCCATGCATTTTATGCATTGGTAAAAGCACTATGATGAAAATGTTTTCAGGTATCTCCTATACTAATACAGCCACATGCTCACCGGTTTGCCACATGCTGTAGGCCTATGGACTGAACAAGAAACCACCAAAAATTTTAACCAGTCATCGTTCTCACAACACTGAGGACCATTCATTCGAAATGACTTCTCCATGCATTTTATGCATTGGTAAAAGCACTATGATGAAAAGTGTGATATGTTTTCAGGTATCTCCTATACTAATAGAGCCACATGCTCACCGGTTTGCCACATGCTGTAGGCCTATGGACTGAACAAGAAACCACCAAAAATTTTAACCAGTCATCGTTCTTCCAACATTGAGGACCATTCATTCGAAATGACTTCTCCATGCATTTTATGCATTGGTAAAAGCACTATGATGAAAAGTGTGATATGTTTTCAGGTATCTCCTATACTAATAGAGCCACATGCTCACCGGTTTGCCACATGCTGTAGGCCTATGGACTGAACAAGAAACCACCAAAAATTTTAACCAGTCATCGTTCTCACAACACTGAGGACCATTCATTCGAAATGACTTCTCCATGCATTTTATGCATTGGTAAAAGCACTATGATGAAAAGTGTGATATGTTTTCAGGTATCTCCTATACTAATAGAGCCACATGCTCACCGGTTTGCCACATGCTGTAGGCCTATGGAGTGAACAAGAAACCATCAAAAATTTTAACCAGTCATCGTTCTCACAACACTGAGGACCATTCATTCGAAATGACTTCTCCGTGCATTTTATGCATTGGTAAAAGCACTATGATGAAAAGTGTGATATGTTTTCAGGTATCTCCTATACTAATAGAGCCACATGCTCACCGGTTTGCCACATGCTGTAGGCCTATGGACTGAACAAGAAACCACCAAAAATTTTAACCAGTCATCGTTCTCACAACACTGAGGACCATTCATTCGAAATGACTTCTCCATGCATTTTATGCATTGGTAAAAGCACTATGATGAAAAGTGTGATGTTTTCAGGTATCTCCTATACTAATAGAGCCACATGCTCACCGGTTTGCCACATGCTGTAGGCCTATGGACTGAACAAGAAACCACCAAAAATTTTAACCAGTCATCGTTCTCACAACACTGAGGACCATTCATTCGAAATGACTTCTCCATGCATTTTATGCATTGGTAAAGCACTATGATGAAAATGTTTTCAGGTATCTCCTATACTAATAGAGCCACATGCTCACCGGTTTGCCACATGCTGTAGGTCTATGGACTGAACAAGAAACCACCAAAAATTTTAACCAGTCATCGTTCTCACAACACTGAGGACCATTCATTCGAAATGACTTCTCCATGCATTTTATGCATTGGTAAAAGCACTATGATGAAAATGTTTTCAGGTATCTCCTATACTAATAGAGCCACATGCTCACCGGTTTGCCACATGCTGTAGGCCTATGGACTGAACAAGAAACCACCAAAAATTTTAACCAGTCATCGTTCTCACAACACTGAGGACCATTCATTCGAAATGACTTCTCCATGCATTTTATGCATTGGTAAAAGCACTATGATGAAAAGTGTGATATGTTTTCAGGTATCTCCTATACTAATAGAGCCACATGCTCACCGGTTTGCCACATGCTGTAGGCCTATGGACTGAACAAGAAACCACCAAAAATTTTAACCAGTCATCGTTCTTCCAACACTGAGGACCATTCATTCGAAATGACTTCTCCATGCATTTTATGCATTGGTAAAAGCACTATGATGAAAAGTGTGATATGTTTTCAGGTATCTCCTATACTAATAGAGCCACATGCTCACCGGTTTGCCACATGCTGTAGGCCTATGGACTGAACAAGAAACCACCAAAAATTTTAACCAGTCATCGTTCTCACAACACTGAGGACCATTCATTCGAAATGACTTCTCCATGCATTTTATGCATTGGTAAAAGCACTATGATGAAAAGTGTGATATGTTTTCAGGTATCTCCTATGCTAATAGAGCCACATGCTCACCGGTTTGCCACATGCTGTAGGCCTATGGACTGAACAAGAAACCATCAAAAATTTTAACCAGTCATCGTTCTCACAACACTGAGGACCATTCATTCGAAATGACTTCTCCATGCATTTTATGCATTGGTAAAAGCACTATGATGAAAAGTGTGATATGTTTTCAGGTATCTCCTATACTAATAGAGCCACATGCTCACCGGTTTGCCACATGCTGTAGGCCTATGGACTGAACAAGAAACCACCAAAAATTTTAACCAGTCATCGTTCTCACAACACTGAGGACCAGTCATTCGAAATGACTTCTCCATGCATTTTATGCATTGGTAAAAGCACTATGATGAAAAGTGTGATATGTTTTCAGGTATCTCCTATACTAATAGAGCCACATGCTCACCGGTTTGCCACATGCTGTAGGCCTATGGACTGAACAAGAAACCCTCAAAAATTTTAACCAGTCATCGTTCTCACAACACTGAGGACCATTCATTCGAAATGACTTCTCCATGCATTTTATGCATTGGTAAAAGCACTATGATGAAAAGTGTGATATGTTTTCAGGTATCTCCTATACTAATAGAGCCACATGCTCACCGGTTTGCCACATGCTGTAGGCCTATGGACTGAACAAGAAACCACCAAAAATTTGAACCAGTCATCGTTCTCACAACACTGAGGACCATTCATTCGAAATGACTTCTCCATGCATTTTATGCATTGGTAAAAGCACTATGATGAAAATGTTTTCAGGTATCTCCTATACTAATAGAGCCACATGCTCACCGGTTTGCCACATGCTGTAGGCCTATGGACTGAACAAGAAACCACCAAAAATTTTAACCAGTCATCGTTCTCACAACACTGAGGACCATTCATTCGAAATGACTTCTCCATGCATTTTATGCATTGGTAAAGCACTATGATGAAAATGTTTTCAGGTATCTCCTATACTAATAGAGCCACATGCTCACCGGTTTGCCACATGCTGTATGCCTATGGACTGAACAAGAAACCACCAAAAATTTTAACCAGTCATCGTTCTTCCAACACTGAGGACCATTCATTCGAAATGACTTCTCCATGCATTTTATGCATTGGTAAAAGCACTATGATGAAAAGTGTGATATGTTTTCAGGTATCTCCTATACTAATAGAGCCACATGCTCACCGGTTTGCCACATGCTGTATGCCTATGGACTGAACAAGAAACCACCAAAAATTTTAACCAGTCATCGTTCTTCCAACACTGAGGACCATTCATTCGAAATGACTTCTCCATGCATTTTATGCATTGGTAAAAGCACTATGATGAAAAGTGTAATATGTTTTCAGGTATCTCCAATACTAATAGAGCCACATGCTCACCGGTTTGCCACATGCTGTAGGCCTATGGACTGAACAAGAAACCACCAAAAATTTTAACCAGTCATCGTTCTCACAACACTGAGGACCAGTCATTCGAAATGACTTCTCCATGCATTTTATGCATTGGTAAAAGCACTATGATGAAAAGTGTGATATGTTTTCAGGTATCTCCTATACTAATAGAGCCACATGCTCACCGGTTTGCCACATGCTGTAGGCCTATGGACTGAACAAGAAACCCTCAAAAATTTTAACCAGTCATCGTTCTCACAACACTGAGGACCATTCATTCGAAATGACTTCTCCATGCATTTTATGCATTGGTAAAAGCACTATGATGAAAAGTGTGATATGTTTTCAGGTATCTCCTATACTAATAGAGCCACATGCTCACCGGTTTGCCACATGCTGTAGGCCTATGGACTGAACAAGAAACCACCAAAAATTTGAACCAGTCATCGTTCTCACAACACTGAGGACCATTCATTCGAAATGACTTCTCCATGCATTTTATGCATTGGTAAAAGCACTATGATGAAAATGTTTTCAGGTATCTCCTATACTAATAGAGCCACATGCTCACCGGTTTGCCACATGCTGTAGGCCTATGGACTGAACAAGAAACCACCAAAAATTTTAACCAGTCATCGTTCTCACAACACTGAGGACCATTCATTCGAAATGACTTCTCCATGCATTTTATGCATTGGTAAAGCACTATGATGAAAATGTTTTCAGGTATCTCCTATACTAATAGAGCCACATGCTCACCGGTTTGCCACATGCTGTATGCCTATGGACTGAACAAGAAACCACCAAAAATTTTAACCAGTCATCGTTCTTCCAACACTGAGGACCATTCATTCGAAATGACTTCTCCATGCATTTTATGCATTGGTAAAAGCACTATGATGAAAAGTGTGATATGTTTTCAGGTATCTCCTATACTAATAGAGCCACATGCTCACCGGTTTGCCACATGCTGTATGCCTATGGACTGAACAAGAAACCACCAAAAATTTTAACCAGTCATCGTTCTTCCAACACTGAGGACCATTCATTCGAAATGACTTCTCCATGCATTTTATGCATTGGTAAAAGCACTATGATGAAAAGTGTAATATGTTTTCAGGTATCTCCAATACTAATAGAGCCACATGCTCACCGGTTTGCCACATGCTGTAGGCCTATGGACTGAACAAGAAACCACCAAAAATTTGAACCAGTCATCATTCTCACAACACTGAGGACCATTCATTCGAAATGACTTCTCCATGCATTTTATGCATTGGTAAAAGCACTATGATGAAAATGTTTTCAGGTATCTCCTATACTAATAGAGCCACATGCTCACCGGTTTGCCACATGCTGTAGGCCTATGGACTGAACAAGAAACCACCAAAAATTTTAACCAGTCATCGTTCTCACAACACTGAGGACCATTCATTCGAAATGACTTCTCCATGCATTTTATGCATTGGTAAAAGCACTATGATGAAAAGTGTGATATGTTTTCAGGTATCTCCTATACTAATAGAGCCACATGCTCACCGGTTTGCCACATGCTGTAGGCCTATGGACTGAACAAGAAACCACCAAAAATTTTAACCAGTCATCGTTCTTCCAACACTGAGGACCATTCATTCGAAATGACTTCTCCATGCATTTTATGCATTGGTAAAAGCACTATGATGAAAAGTGTGATATGTTTTCAGGTATCTCCTATACTAATAGAGCCACATGCTCACCGGTTTGCCACATGCTGTAGGCCTATGGACTGAACAAGAAACCACCAAAAATTTTAACCAGTCATCGTTCTCACAACACTGAGGAACATTCATTCGAAATGACTTCTCCATGCATTTTATGCATTGGTAAAAGCACTATGATGAAAAGTGTGATATGTTTTCAGGTATCTCCTATACTAATAGAGCCACATGCTCACCGGTTTGCCACATGCTGTAGGCCTATGGACTGAACAAGAAACCATCAAAAATTTTAACCAGTCATCGTTCTCACAACACTGAGGACCATTCATTCGAAATGACTTCTCCATGCATTTTATGCATTGGTAAAAGCACTATGATGAAAAGTGTGATATGTTTTCAGGTATCTCCTATACTAATAGAGCCACATGCTCTCCGGTTTGCCACATGCTGTAGGCCTATGGACTGAACAAGAAACCACCAAAAATTTTAACCAGTCATCGTTCTCACAACACTGAGGACCATTCATTCGAAATGACTTCTCCATGCATTTTATGCATTGGTAAAAGCACTATGATGAAAAGTGTGATATGTTTTCAGGTATCTCCTATGCTAATAGAGCCACATGCTCACCGGTTTGCCACATGCTGTAGGCCTATGGACTGAACAAGAAACCCTCAAAAATTTTAACCAGTCATTGTTCTCAAAACACTGAGGACCATTCATTCGAAATGACTTCTCCATGCATTTTATGCATTGGTAAAAGCACTATGATGAAAAGTGTGATATGTTTTCAGGTATCTCCTATACTAATAGAGCCACATGCTCATCGGTTTGCCACATGCTGTAGGCCTATGGACTGAACAAGAAACCACCAAAAATTTTAACCAGTCATCGTTCTCACAACACTGAGGACCAGTCATTCGAAATGACTTCTCCATGCATTTTATGCATTAGTAAAAGCACTATGATGAAAAGTGTGATATGTTTTCAGGTATCTCCTATACTAATAGAGCCACATGCTCACCGGTTTGCCACATGCTGTAGGCCTATGGACTGAACAAGAAACCCTCAAAAATTTTAACCAGTCATCGTTCTCACAACACTGAGGACCATTCATTCGAAATGACTTCTCCATGCATTTTATGCATTGTTAAAAGCACTATGATGAAAATGTTTTCATTTATCTCCTATACCAATAGAGCCACATGCTCACCGGTTTGCCACATGCTGTAGGCCTATGGACTGAACAAGAAACCACCAAAAATTTTAACCAGTCATCGTTCTCACAACACTGATGACCATTCATTTGAAATAACTTCTCCATGCATTTTATGCATTGGTAAAAGCACTATGATGAAAAGTGTGATATGTTTTCAGGTATCTCCTATACTAATAGAGCCACATGCTCACTGGTTTGCCACATGCTGTATGCCTATGGACTGAACAAGAAACCACCAAAAATTTTAACCAGTCATCGTTCTTCCAACACTGAGGACCATTCATTCGAAATGACTTCTCCATGCATTTTATGCATTGGTAAAAGCACTATGATGAAAAGTGTGATATGTTTTCAGGTATCTCCAATACTAATAGAGCCACATGCTCACCGGTTTGCCACATGCTGTAGGCCTATGGACTGAACAAGAAACCACCAAAAATTTTAACCAGTCATCATTCTCACAACACTGAGGACCATTCATTCGAAATGACTTCTCCATGCATTTTATGCATTGGTAAAAGCACTATGATGAAAATGTTTTCAGGTATCTCCTATACTAATACAGCCACATGCTCACCGGTTTGCCACATGCTGTAGGCCTATGGACTGAACAAGAAACCACCAAAAATTTTAACCAGTCATCGTTCTCACAACACTGAGGACCATTCATTCGAAATGACTTCTCCATGCATTTTATGCATTGGTAAAAGCACTATGATGAAAAGTGTGATATGTTTTCAGGTATCTCCTATACTAATAGAGCCACATGCTCACCGGTTTGCCACATGCTGTAGGCCTATGGACTGAACAAGAAACCACCAAAAATTTTAACCAGTCATCGTTCTTCCAACATTGAGGACCATTCATTCGAAATGACTTCTCCATGCATTTTATGCATTGGTAAAAGCACTATGATGAAAAGTGTGATATGTTTTCAGGTATCTCCTATACTAATAGAGCCACATGCTCACCGGTTTGCCACATGCTGTAGGCCTATGGACTGAACAAGAAACCACCAAAAATTTTAACCAGTCATCGTTCTCACAACACTGAGGACCATTCATTCGAAATGACTTCTCCATGCATTTTATGCATTGGTAAAAGCACTATGATGAAAAGTGTGATATGTTTTCAGGTATCTCCTATACTAATAGAGCCACATGCTCACCGGTTTGCCACATGCTGTAGGCCTATGGAGTGAACAAGAAACCATCAAAAATTTTAACCAGTCATCGTTCTCACAACACTGAGGACCATTCATTCGAAATGACTTCTCCGTGCATTTTATGCATTGGTAAAAGCACTATGATGAAAAGTGTGATATGTTTTCAGGTATCTCCTATACTAATAGAGCCACATGCTCACCGGTTTGCCACATGCTGTAGGCCTATGGACTGAACAAGAAACCACCAAAAATTTTAACCAGTCATCGTTCTCACAACACTGAGGACCATTCATTCGAAATGACTTCTCCATGCATTTTATGCATTGGTAAAAGCACTATGATGAAAAGTGTGATGTTTTCAGGTATCTCCTATACTAATAGAGCCACATGCTCACCGGTTTGCCACATGCTGTAGGCCTATGGACTGAACAAGAAACCACCAAAAATTTTAACCAGTCATCGTTCTCACAACACTGAGGACCATTCATTCGAAATGACTTCTCCATGCATTTTATGCATTGGTAAAGCACTATGATGAAAATGTTTTCAGGTATCTCCTATACTAATAGAGCCACATGCTCACCGGTTTGCCACATGCTGTAGGCCTATGGACTGAACAAGAAACCACCAAAAATTTTAACCAGTCATCGTTCTCACAACACTGAGGACCATTCATTCGAAATGACTTCTCCATGCATTTTATGCATTGGTAAAAGCACTATGATGAAAAGTGTGATGTTTTCAGGTATCTCCTATACTAATAGAGCCACATGCTCACCGGTTTGCCACATGCTGTAGGCCTATGGACTGAACAAGAAACCACCAAAAATTTTAACCAGTCATCGTTCTCACAACACTGAGGACCATTCATTCGAAATGACTTCTCCATGCATTTTATGCATTGGTAAAGCACTATGATGAAAATGTTTTCAGGTATCTCCTATACTAATAGAGCCACATGCTCACCGGTTTGCCACATGCTGTAGGTCTATGGACTGAACAAGAAACCACCAAAAATTTTAACCAGTCATCGTTCTCACAACACTGAGGACCATTCATTCGAAATGACTTCTCCATGCATTTTATGCATTGGTAAAAGCACTATGATGAAAAGTGTGATATGTTTTCAGGTATCTCCAATACTAATAGAGCCACATGCTCACCGGTTTGCCACATGCTGTAGGCCTATGGACTGAACAAGAAACCACCAAAAATTTTAACCAGTCATCGTTCTCACAACACTGAGGACCATTCATTCGAAATGACTTCTCCATGCATTTTATGCATTGGTAAAAGCACTATGATGAAAATGTTTTCAGGTATCTCCTATACTAATAGAGCCACATGCTCACCGGTTTGCCACATGCTGTAGGACTATGGACTGAACAAGAAACCACCAAAAATTTTAACCAGTCATCGTTCTCACAACACTGAGGACCATTCATTCGAAATGACTTCTCCATGCATTTTATGCATTGGTAAAAGCACTATGATGAAAATGTTTTCAGGTATCTCCTATACTAATAGAGCCACATGCTCACCGGTTTGCCACATGCTGTAGGCCTATGGACTGAACAAGAAACCACCAAAAATTTTAACCAGTCATCGTTCTCACAACACTGAGGACCATTCATTCGAAATGACTTCTCCATGCATTTTATGCATTGGTAAAAGCACTATGATGAAAAGTGTGATATGTTTTCAGGTATCTCCTATACTAATAGAGCCACATGCTCACCGGTTTGCCACATGCTGTAGGCCTATGGACTGAACAAGAAACCACCAAAAATTTTAACCAGTCATCGTTCTTCCAACACTGAGGACCATTCATTCGAAATGACTTCTCCATGCATTTTATGCATTGGTAAAAGCACTATGATGAAAAGTGTGATATGTTTTCAGGTATCTCCTATACTAATAGAGCCACATGCTCACCGGTTTGCCACATGCTGTAGGCCTATGGACTGAACAAGAAACCACCAAAAATTTTAACCAGTCATCGTTCTCACAACACTGAGGACCATTCATTCGAAATGACTTCTCCATGCATTTTATGCATTGGTAAAAGCACTATGATGAAAAGTGTGATATGTTTTCAGGTATCTCCTATGCTAATAGAGCCACATGCTCACCGGTTTGCCACATGCTGTAGGCCTATGGACTGAACAAGAAACCATCAAAAATTTTAACCAGTCATCGTTCTCACAACACTGAGGACCATTCATTCGAAATGACTTCTCCATGCATTTTATGCATTGGTAAAAGCACTATGATGAAAAGTGTGATATGTTTTCAGGTATCTCCTATACTAATAGAGCCACATGCTCACCGGTTTGCCACATGCTGTAGGCCTATGGACTGAACAAGAAACCACCAAAAATTTTAACCAGTCATCGTTCTCACAACACTGAGGACCAGTCATTCGAAATGACTTCTCCATGCATTTTATGCATTGGTAAAAGCACTATGATGAAAAGTGTGATATGTTTTCAGGTATCTCCTATACTAATAGAGCCACATGCTCACCGGTTTGCCACATGCTGTAGGCCTATGGACTGAACAAGAAACCCTCAAAAATTTTAACCAGTCATCGTTCTCACAACACTGAGGACCATTCATTCGAAATGACTTCTCCATGCATTTTATGCATTGGTAAAAGCACTATGATGAAAAGTGTGATATGTTTTCAGGTATCTCCTATACTAATAGAGCCACATGCTCACCGGTTTGCCACATGCTGTAGGCCTATGGACTGAACAAGAAACCACCAAAAATTTGAACCAGTCATCGTTCTCACAACACTGAGGACCATTCATTCGAAATGACTTCTCCATGCATTTTATGCATTGGTAAAAGCACTATGATGAAAATGTTTTCAGGTATCTCCTATACTAATAGAGCCACATGCTCACCGGTTTGCCACATGCTGTAGGCCTATGGACTGAACAAGAAACCACCAAAAATTTTAACCAGTCATCGTTCTCACAACACTGAGGACCATTCATTCGAAATGACTTCTCCATGCATTTTATGCATTGGTAAAGCACTATGATGAAAATGTTTTCAGGTATCTCCTATACTAATAGAGCCACATGCTCACCGGTTTGCCACATGCTGTATGCCTATGGACTGAACAAGAAACCACCAAAAATTTTAACCAGTCATCGTTCTTCCAACACTGAGGACCATTCATTCGAAATGACTTCTCCATGCATTTTATGCATTGGTAAAAGCACTATGATGAAAAGTGTGATATGTTTTCAGGTATCTCCTATACTAATAGAGCCACATGCTCACCGGTTTGCCACATGCTGTATGCCTATGGACTGAACAAGAAACCACCAAAAATTTTAACCAGTCATCGTTCTTCCAACACTGAGGACCATTCATTCGAAATGACTTCTCCATGCATTTTATGCATTGGTAAAAGCACTATGATGAAAAGTGTAATATGTTTTCAGGTATCTCCAATACTAATAGAGCCACATGCTCACCGGTTTGCCACATGCTGTAGGCCTATGGACTGAACAAGAAACCACCAAAAATTTTAACCAGTCATCGTTCTCACAACACTGAGGACCAGTCATTCGAAATGACTTCTCCATGCATTTTATGCATTGGTAAAAGCACTATGATGAAAAGTGTGATATGTTTTCAGGTATCTCCTATACTAATAGAGCCACATGCTCACCGGTTTGCCACATGCTGTAGGCCTATGGACTGAACAAGAAACCCTCAAAAATTTTAACCAGTCATCGTTCTCACAACACTGAGGACCATTCATTCGAAATGACTTCTCCATGCATTTTATGCATTGGTAAAAGCACTATGATGAAAAGTGTGATATGTTTTCAGGTATCTCCTATACTAATAGAGCCACATGCTCACCGGTTTGCCACATGCTGTAGGCCTATGGACTGAACAAGAAACCACCAAAAATTTGAACCAGTCATCGTTCTCACAACACTGAGGACCATTCATTCGAAATGACTTCTCCATGCATTTTATGCATTGGTAAAAGCACTATGATGAAAATGTTTTCAGGTATCTCCTATACTAATAGAGCCACATGCTCACCGGTTTGCCACATGCTGTAGGCCTATGGACTGAACAAGAAACCACCAAAAATTTTAACCAGTCATCGTTCTCACAACACTGAGGACCATTCATTCGAAATGACTTCTCCATGCATTTTATGCATTGGTAAAGCACTATGATGAAAATGTTTTCAGGTATCTCCTATACTAATAGAGCCACATGCTCACCGGTTTGCCACATGCTGTATGCCTATGGACTGAACAAGAAACCACCAAAAATTTTAACCAGTCATCGTTCTTCCAACACTGAGGACCATTCATTCGAAATGACTTCTCCATGCATTTTATGCATTGGTAAAAGCACTATGATGAAAAGTGTGATATGTTTTCAGGTATCTCCTATACTAATAGAGCCACATGCTCACCGGTTTGCCACATGCTGTATGCCTATGGACTGAACAAGAAACCACCAAAAATTTTAACCAGTCATCGTTCTTCCAACACTGAGGACCATTCATTCGAAATGACTTCTCCATGCATTTTATGCATTGGTAAAAGCACTATGATGAAAAGTGTAATATGTTTTCAGGTATCTCCAATACTAATAGAGCCACATGCTCACCGGTTTGCCACATGCTGTAGGCCTATGGACTGAACAAGAAACCACCAAAAATTTTAACCAGTCATCATTCTCACAACACTGAGGACCATTCATTCGAAATGACTTCTCCATGCATTTTATGCATTGGTAAAAGCACTATGATGAAAATGTTTTCAGGTATCTCCTATACTAATAGAGCCACATGCTCACCGGTTTGCCACATGCTGTAGGCCTATGGACTGAACAAGAAACCACCAAAAATTTTAACCAGTCATCGTTCTCACAACACTGAGGACCATTCATTCGAAATGACTTCTCCATGCATTTTATGCATTGGTAAAAGCACTATGATGAAAAGTGTGATATGTTTTCAGGTATCTCCTATACTAATAGAGCCACATGCTCACCGGTTTGCCACATGCTGTAGGCCTATGGACTGAACAAGAAACCACCAAAAATTTTAACCAGTCATCGTTCTTCCAACACTGAGGACCATTCATTCGAAATGACTTCTCCATGCATTTTATGCATTGGTAAAAGCACTATGATGAAAAGTGTGATATGTTTTCAGGTATCTCCTATACTAATAGAGCCACATGCTCACCGGTTTGCCACATGCTGTAGGCCTATGGACTGAACAAGAAACCACCAAAAATTTTAACCGGTCATCGTTCTCACAACACTGAGGAACATTCATTCGAAATGACTTCTCCATGCATTTTATGCATTGGTAAAAGCACTATGATGAAAAGTGTGATATGTTTTCAGGTATCTCCTATACTAATAGAGCCACATGCTCACCGGTTTGCCACATGCTGTAGGCCTATGGACTGAACAAGAAACCATCAAAAATTTTAACCAGTCATCGTTCTCACAACACTGAGGACCATTCATTCGAAATGACTTCTCCATGCATTTTATGCATTGGTAAAAGCACTATGATGAAAAGTGTGATATGTTTTCAGGTATCTCCTATACTAATAGAGCCACATGCTCTCCGGTTTGCCACATGCTGTAGGCCTATGGACTGAACAAGAAACCATCAAAAATTTTAACCAGTCATCGTTCTCACAACACTGAGGACCATTCATTCGAAATGACTTCTCCATGCATTTTATGCATTGGTAAAAGCACTATGATGAAAAGTGTGATATGTTTTCAGGTATCTCCTATGCTAATAGAGCCACATGCTCACCGGTTTGCCACATGCTGTAGGCCTATGGACTGAACAAGAAACCATCAAACATTTTAACCAGTCATCGTTCTCACAACACTGAGGACCATTCATTCGAAATGACTTCTCCATGCATTTTATGCATTGGTAAAAGCACTATGATGAAAAGTGTGATATGTTTTCAGGTATCTCCTATACTAATAGAGCCACATGCTCATCGGTTTGCCACATGCTGTAGGCCTATGGACTGAACAAGAAACCACCAAAAATTTTAACCAGTCATCGTTCTCACAACACTGAGGACCAGTCATTCGAAATGACTTCTCCATGCATTTTATGCATTAGTAAAAGCACTATGATGAAAAGTGTGATATGTTTTCAGGTATCTCCTATACTAATAGAGCCACATGCTCACCGGTTTGCCACATGCTGTAGGCCTATGGACTGAACAAGAAACCCTCAAAAATTTTAACCAGTCATCGTTCTCACAACACTGAGGACCATTCATTCGAAATGACTTCTCCATGCATTTTATGCATTGGTAAAAGCACTATGATGAAAAGTGTGATATGTTTTCAGGTATCTCCTATACTAATAGAGCCACATGCTCATCGGTTTGCCACATGCTGTAGGCCTATGGACTGAACAAGAAACCACCAAAAATTTGAACCAGTCATCGTTCTCACAACACTGAGGACCATTCATTCGAAATGACTTCTCCATGCATTTTATGCATTGGTAAAAGCACTATGATGAAAATGTTTTCAGGTATCTCCTATACTAATAGAGCCACATGCTCACCGGTTTGCCACATGCTGTAGGCCTATGGACTGAACAAGAAACCACCAAAAATTTTAACCAGTCATCGTTCTCACAACACTGAGGACCATTCATTCGAAATGACTTCTCCATGCATTTTATGCATTGGTAAAGCACTATGATGAAAATGTTTTCAGGTATCTCCTATACTAATAGAGCCACATGCTCACCGGTTTGCCACATGCTGTAGGCCTATGGACTGAACAAGAAACCACCAAAAATTTTAACCAGTCATCGTTCTCACAACACTGAGGACCATTCATTCGAAATGACTTCTCCATGCATTTTATGCATTGTTAAAAGCACTATAATGAAAATGTTTTCATTTATCTCCTATACCAATAGAGCCACATGCTCACCGGTTTGCCACATGCTGTAGGCCTATGGACTGAACAAGAAACCACCAAAAATTTTAACCAGTCATCGTTCTCACAACACTGATGACCATTCATTTGAAATAAAATCTCCATGCATTTTATGCATTGGTAAAAGCACTATGATGAAAAGTGTGATATGTTTTCAGGTATCTCCTATACTAATAGAGCCACATGCTCACTGGTTTGCCACATGCTGTATGCCTATGGACTGAACAAGAAACCACCAAAAATTTTAACCAGTCATCGTTCTTCCAACACTGAGGACCATTCATTCGAAATGACTTCTCCATGCATTTTATGCATTGGTAAAAGCACTATGATGAAAAGTGTGATATGTTTTCAGGTATCTCCAATACTAATAGAGCCACATGCTCACCGGTTTGCCACATGCTGTAGGCCTATGGACTGAACAAGAAACCATCAAAAATTTTAACCAGTCATCATTCTCACAACACTGAGGACCATTCATTCGAAATGACTTCTCCATGCATTTTATGCATTGGTAAAAGCACTATGATGAAAATGTTTTCAGGTATCTCCTATACTAATAGAGCCACATGCTCACCGGTTTGCCACATGCTGTAGGCCTATGGACTGAACAAGAAACCACCAAAAATTTTAACCAGTCATCGTTCTCACAACACTGAGGACCATTCATTCGAAATGACTTCTCCATGCATTTTATGCATTGGTAAAAGCACTATGATGAAAAGTGTGATATGTTTTCAGGTATCTCCTATACTAATAGAGCCACATGCTCACCGGTTTGCCACATGCTGTAGGCCTATGGACTGAACAAGAAACCACCAAAAATTTTAACCAGTCATCGTTCTCACAACACTGAGGACCATTCATTCGAAATGACTTCTCCATGCATTTTATGCATTGGTAAAAGCACTATGATGAAAAGTGTGATATGTTTTCAGGTATCTCCTATACTAATAGAGCCACATGCTCACCGGTTTGCCACATGCTGTAGGCCTATGGACTGAACAAGAAACCATCAAAAATTTTAACCAGTCATCGTTCTCACAACACTGAGGACCATTCATTCGAAATGACTTCTCCGTGCATTTTATGCATTGGTAAAAGCACTATGATGAAAAGTGTGATATGTTTTCAGGTATCTCCTATACTAATAGAGCCACATGCTCACCGGTTTGCCACATGCTGTAGGCCTATGGACTGAACAAGAAACCACCAAAAATTTTAACCAGTCACCGTTCTCACAACACTGAGGACCATTCATTCGAAATGACTTCTCCATGCATTTTATGCATTGGTAAAAGCACTATGATGAAAAGTGTGATATGTTTTCAGGTATCTCCAATACTAATAGAGCCACATGCTCACCGGTTTGCCACATGCTGTAGGCCTATGGACTGAACAAGAAACCATCAAAAATTTTAACCAGTCATCATTCTCACAACACTGAGGACCATTCATTCGAAATGACTTCTACATGCATTTTATGCATTGGTAAAAGCACTATGATGAAAATGTTTTCAGGTATCTCCTATACTAATAGAGCCACATGCTCACCGGTTTGCCACATGCTGTAGGCCTATGGACTGAACAAGAAACCACCAAAAATTTTAACCAGTCATCGTTCTCACAACACTGAGGACCATTCATTCGAAATGACTTCTCCATGCATTTTATGCATTAGTAAAAGCACTATGATGAAAAGTGTGATATGTTTTCAGGTATCTCCTATACTAATAGAGCCACATGCTCACCGGTTTGCCACATGCTGTAGGCCTATGGACTGAACAAGAAACCACCAAAAATTTTAACCAGTCATCGTTCTTCCAACATTGAGGACCATTCATTCGAAATGACTTCTCCATGCATTTTATGCATTGGTAAAAGCACTATGATGAAAAGTGTGATATGTTTTCAGGTATCTCCTATACTAATAGAGCCACATGCTCACCGGTTTGCCACATGCTGTAGGCCTATGGACTGAACAAGAAACCACCAAAAATTTTAACCAGTCATCGTTCTCACAACACTGAGGACCATTCATTCGAAATGACTTCTCCATGCATTTTATGCATTGGTAAAAGCACTATGATGAAAAGTGTGATATGTTTTCAGGTATCTCCTATACTAATAGAGCCACATGCTCACCGGTTTGCCACATGCTGTAGGCCTATGGACTGAACAAGAAACCATCAAAAATTTTAACCAGTCATCGTTCTCACAACACTGAGGACCATTCATTCGAAATGACTTCTCCGTGCATTTTATGCATTGGTAAAAGCACTATGATGAAAAGTGTGATATGTTTTCAGGTATCTCCTATACTAATAGAGCCACATGCTCACCGGTTTGCCACATGCTGTAGGCCTATGGACTGAACAAGAAACCACCAAAAATTTTAACTAGTCACCGTTCTCACAACACTGAGGACCATTCATTCGAAATGACTTCTCCATGCATTTTATGCATTGGTAAAAGCACTATGATGAAAAGTGTGATATGTTTTCAGGTATCTCCTATACTAATAGAGCCACATGCTCACCGGTTTGCCACATGCTGTAGGCCTATGGACTGAACAAGAAACCACCAAAAATTTTAACCAGTCATCGTTCTCACAACACTGAGGACCATTCATTCGAAATGACTTCTCCATGCATTTTATGCATTGGTAAAGCACTATGATGAAAATGTTTTCAGGTATCTCCTATACTAATAGAGCCACATGCTCACCGGTTTGCCACATGCTGTAGGTCTATGGACTGAACAAGAAACCACCAAAAATTTTAACCAGTCATCGTTCTCACAACACTGAGGACCATTCATTCGAAATGACTTCTCCATGCATTTTATGCATTGGTAAAAGCACTATGATGAAAAGTGTGATATGTTTTCAGGTATCTCCAATACTAATAGAGCCACATGCTCACCGGTTTGCCACATGCTGTAGGCCTATGGACTGAACAAGAAACCACCAAAAATTTTAACCAGTCATCGTTCTCACAACACTGAGGACCATTCATTCGAAATGACTTCTCCATGCATTTTATGCATTGGTAAAAGCACTATGATGAAAATGTTTTCAGGTATCTCCTATACTAATAGAGCCACATGCTCACCGGTTTGCCACATGCTGTAGGCCTATGGACTGAACAAGAAACCACCAAAAATTTTAACCAGTCATCGTTCTCACAACACTGAGGACCATTCATTCGAAATGACTTCTCCATGCATTTTATGCATTGGTAAAAGCACTATGATGAAAATGTTTTCAGGTATCTCCTATACTAATAGAGCCACATGCTCACCGGTTTGCCACATGCTGTAGGCCTATGGACTGAACAAGAAACCACCAAAAATTTTAACCAGTCATCGTTCTCACAACACTGAGGACCATTCATTCGAAATGACTTCTCCATGCATTTTATGCATTGGTAAAAGCACTATGATGAAAAGTGTGATATGTTTTCAGGTATCTCCTATACTAATAGAGCCACATGCTCACCGGTTTGCCACATGCTGTAGGCCTATGGACTGAACAAGAAACCACCAAAAATTTTAACCAGTCATCGTTCTTCCAACACTGAGGACCATTCATTCGAAATGACTTCTCCATGCATTTTATGCATTGGTAAAAGCACTATGATGAAAAGTGTGATATGTTTTCAGGTATCTCCTATACTAATAGAGCCACATGCTCACCGGTTTGCCACATGCTGTAGGCCTATGGACTGAACAAGAAACCACCAAAAATTTTAACCAGTCATCGTTCTCACAACACTGAGGACCATTCATTCGAAATGACTTCTCCATGCATTTTATGCATTGGTAAAAGCACTATGATGAAAAGTGTGATATGTTTTCAGGTATCTCCTATGCTAATAGAGCCACATGCTCACCGGTTTGCCACATGCTGTAGGCCTATGGACTGAACAAGAAACCATCAAAAATTTTAACCAGTCATCGTTCTCACAACACTGAGGACCATTCATTCGAAATGACTTCTCCATGCATTTTATGCATTGGTAAAAGCACTATGATGAAAAGTGTGATATGTTTTCAGGTATCTCCTATACTAATAGAGCCACATGCTCACCGGTTTGCCACATGCTGTAGGCCTATGGACTGAACAAGAAACCACCAAAAATTTTAACCAGTCATCGTTCTCACAACACTGAGGACCATTCATTCGAAATGACTTCTCCATGCATTTTATGCATTGGTAAAGCACTATGATGAAAATGTTTTCAGGTATCTCCTATACTAATAGAGCCACATGCTCACCGGTTTGCCACATGCTGTAGGTCTATGGACTGAACAAGAAACCACCAAAAATTTTAACCAGTCATCGTTCTCACAACACTGAGGACCATTCATTCGAAATGACTTCTCCATGCATTTTATGCATTGGTAAAAGCACTATGATGAAAAGTGTGATATGTTTTCAGGTATCTCCAATACTAATAGAGCCACATGCTCACCGGTTTGCCACATGCTGTAGGCCTATGGACTGAACAAGAAACCACCAAAAATTTTAACCAGTCATCGTTCTCACAACACTGAGGACCATTCATTCGAAATGACTTCTCCATGCATTTTATGCATTGGTAAAAGCACTATGATGAAAATGTTTTCAGGTATCTCCTATACTAATAGAGCCACATGCTCACCGGTTTGCCACATGCTGTAGGCCTATGGACTGAACAAGAAACCACCAAAAATTTTAACCAGTCATCGTTCTCACAACACTGAGGACCATTCATTCGAAATGACTTCTCCATGCATTTTATGCATTGGTAAAAGCACTATGATGAAAATGTTTTCAGGTATCTCCTATACTAATAGAGCCACATGCTCACCGGTTTGCCACATGCTGTAGGCCTATGGACTGAACAAGAAACCACCAAAAATTTTAACCAGTCATCGTTCTCACAACACTGAGGACCATTCATTCGAAATGACTTCTCCATGCATTTTATGCATTGGTAAAAGCACTATGATGAAAAGTGTGATATGTTTTCAGGTATCTCCTATACTAATAGAGCCACATGCTCACCGGTTTGCCACATGCTGTAGGCCTATGGACTGAACAAGAAACCACCAAAAATTTTAACCAGTCATCGTTCTTCCAACACTGAGGACCATTCATTCGAAATGACTTCTCCATGCATTTTATGCATTGGTAAAAGCACTATGATGAAAAGTGTGATATGTTTTCAGGTATCTCCTATACTAATAGAGCCACATGCTCACCGGTTTGCCACATGCTGTAGGCCTATGGACTGAACAAGAAACCACCAAAAATTTTAACCAGTCATCGTTCTCACAACACTGAGGACCATTCATTCGAAATGACTTCTCCATGCATTTTATGCATTGGTAAAAGCACTATGATGAAAAGTGTGATATGTTTTCAGGTATCTCCTATGCTAATAGAGCCACATGCTCACCGGTTTGCCACATGCTGTAGGCCTATGGACTGAACAAGAAACCATCAAAAATTTTAACCAGTCATCGTTCTCACAACACTGAGGACCATTCATTCGAAATGACTTCTCCATGCATTTTATGCATTGGTAAAAGCACTATGATGAAAAGTGTGATATGTTTTCAGGTATCTCCTATACTAATAGAGCCACATGCTCACCGGTTTGCCACATGCTGTAGGCCTATGGACTGAAAAAGAAACCACCAAAAATTTTAACCAGTCATCGTTCTCACAACACTGAGGACCAGTCATTCGAAATGACTTCTCCATGCATTTTATGCATTGGTAAAAGCACTATGATGAAAAGTGTGATATGTTTTCAGGTATCTCCTATACTAATAGAGCCACATGCTCACCGGTTTGCCACATGCTGTAGGCCTATGGACTGAACAAGAAACCCTCAAAAATTTTAACCAGTCATCGTTCTCACAACACTGAGGACCATTCATTCGAAATGACTTCTCCATGCATTTTATGCATTGGTAAAAGCACTATGATGAAAAGTGTGATATGTTTTCAGGTATCTCCTATACTAATAGAGCCACATGCTCACCGGTTTGCCACATGCTGTAGGCCTATGGACTGAACAAGAAACCACCAAAAATTTGAACCAGTCATCGTTCTCACAACACTGAGGACCATTCATTCGAAATGACTTCTCCATGCATTTTATGCATTGGTAAAAGCACTATGATGAAAATGTTTTCAGGTATCTCCTATACTAATAGAGCCACATGCTCACCGGTTTGCCACATGCTGTAGGCCTATGGACTGAACAAGAAACCACCAAAAATTTTAACCAGTCATCGTTCTCACAACACTGAGGACCATTCATTCAAAATGACTTCTCCATGCATTTTATGCATTGGTAAAGCACTATGATGAAAATGTTTTCAGGTATCTCCTATACTAATAGAGCCACATGCTCACCGGTTTGCCACATGCTGTAGGCCTATGGACTGAACAAGAAACCACCAAAAATTTTAACCAGTCATCGTTCTCACAACACTGAGGACCATTCATTCGAAATGACTTCTCCATGCATTTTATGCATTGTTAAAAGCACTATGATGAAAATGTTTTCATTTATCTCCTATACTAATAGAGCCACATGCTCACCGGTTTGCCACATGCTGTAGGCCTATGGACTGAACAAGAAGCCACCAAAAATTTGAACCAGTCATCGTTCTCACAAGACTGAGGACCATTCATTCGAAATAACTTCTCCATGCATTTTATGCATTGGTAAAAGCACTATGATGAAAAGTGTGATATGTTTTCAGGTATCTCCTATACTAATAGAGCCACATGCTCACCGGTTTGCCACATGCTGTATGCCTATGGACTGAACAAGAAACCACCAAAAATTTTAACCAGTCATCGTTCTTCCAACACTGAGGACCATTCATTCGAAATGACTTCTCCATGCATTTTATGCATTGGTGAAAGCACTATGATGAAAAGTGTAATATGTTTTCAGGTATCTCCAATACTAATAGAGCCACATGCTCACCGGTTTGCCACATGCTGTAGGCCTATGGACTGAACAAGAAACCACCAAAAATTTTAACCAGTCATCATTCTCACAACACTGAGGACCATTCATTCGAAATGACTTCTCCATGCATTTTATGCATTGGTAAAAGCACTATGATGAAAATGTTTTCAGGTATCTCCTATACTAATAGAGCCACATGCTCACCGGTTTGCCACATGCTGTAGGCCTATGGACTGAACAAGAAACCACCAAAAATTTTAACCAGTCATCGTTCTCACAACACTGAGGACCATTCATTCGAAATGACTTCTCCATGCATTTTATGCATTGGTAAAAGCACTATGATGAAAAGTGTGATATGTTTTCAGGTATCTCCTATACTAATAGAGCCACATGCTCACCGGTTTGCCACATGCTGTAGGCCTATGGACTGAACAAGAAACCACCAAAAATTTTAACCAGTCATCGTTCTTCCAACACTGAGGACCATTCATTCGAAATGACTTCTCCATGCATTTTATGCATTGGTAAAAGCACTATGATGAAAAGTGTGATATGTTTTCAGGTATCTCCTATACTAATAGAGCCACATGCTCACCGGTTTGCCACATGCTGTAGGCCTATGGACTGAACAAGAAACCACCAAAAATTTTAACCAGTCATCGTTCTCACAACACTGAGGACCATTCATTCGAAATGACTTCTCCATGCATTTTATGCATTGGTAAAAGCACTATGATGAAAAGTGTGATATGTTTTCAGGTATCTCCTATACTAATAGAGCCACATGCTCACCGGTTTGCCACATGCTGTAGGCCTATGGACTGAACAAGAAACCATCAAAAATTTTAACCAGTCATCGTTCTCACAACACTGAGGACCATTCATTCGAAATGACTTCTCCATGCATTTTATGCATTGGTAAAAGCACTATGATGAAAAGTGTGATATGTTTTCAGGTATCTCCTATACTAATAGAGCCACATGCTCACCGGTTTGCCACATGCTGTAGGCCTATGGACTGAACAAGAAACCACCAAAAATTTTAACCAGTCATCGTTCTTCCAACACTGAGGACCATTCATTCGAAATGACTTCTCCATGCATTTTATGCATTGGTAAAAGCACTATGATGAAAAGTGTTATATGTTTTCAGGTATCTCCAATACTAATAGAGCCACATGCTCACCGGTTTGCCACATGCTGTAGGCCTATGGACTGAACAAGAAACCACCAAAAATTTTAACCAGTCATCGTTCTCACAACACTGAGGACCATTCATTCGAAATGACTTCTCCATGCATTTTATGCATTGGTAAAAGCACTATGATGAAAATGTTTTCAGGTATCTCCTATACTAATAGAGCCACATGCTCACCGGTTTGCCACATGCTGTAGGCCTATGGACTGAACAAGAAACCACCAAAAATTTTAACCAGTCATCGTTCTCACAACACTGAGGACCATTCATTCGAAATGATTTCTCCATGCATTTTATGCATTGGTAAAAGCACTATGATGAAAAGTGTGATATGTTTTCAGGTTTCTCCTATACTAATAGAGCCACATGCTCACCGGTTTGCCACATGCTGTAGGCCTATGGACTGAACACGAAACCACCAAAAATTTTAACCAGTCATCGTTCTTCCAACACTGAGGACCATTCATTCGAAATGACTTCTCCATGCATTTTATGCATTGGTAAAAGCACTATGATGAAAAGTGTGATATGTTTTCAGGTATCTCCTATACTAATAGAGCCACATGCTCACCGGTTTGCCACATGCTGTAGGCCTATGGACTGAACAAGAAACCACCAAAAATTTTAACCAGTCATCGTTCTCACAACACTGAGGACCATTCATTCGAAATGACTTCTCCATGCATTTTATGCATTGGTAAAAGCACTATGATGAAAAGTGTGATATGTTTTCAGGTATCTCCTATACTAATAGAGCCACATGCTCACTGGTTTGCCACATGCTGTAGGCCTATGGACTGAACAAGAAACCATCAAAAATTTTAACCAGTCATCGTTCTCACAACACTGAGGACCATTCATTCGAAATGACTTCTCCATGCATTTTATGCATTGGTAAAAGCACTATGATGAAAAGTGTGATATGGTTTCAGGTATCTCCTATACTAATAGAGCCACATGCTCACCGGTTTGCCACATGCTGTAGGCCTATGGACTGAACAAGAAACCACCAAAAATTTTAACCAGTCATCGTTCTTACAACACTGAGGACCATTCATTCGAAATGACTTCTCCATGCATTTTATGCATTGGTAAAAGCACTATGATGAAAAGTGTGATATGTTTTCAGGTATCTCCTATACTAATAGAGCCACATGCTCACCGGTTTGCCACATGCTGTAGGCCTATGGACTGAACAAGAAACCCTCAAAAATTTTAACCAGTCATCGTTCTCACAACACTGAGGACCATTCATTCGAAATGACTTCTCCATGCATTTTATGCATTGGTAAAAGCACTATGATGAAAAGTGTGATATGTTTTCAGGTATCTCCTATACTAATAGAGCCACATGCTCACCGGTTTGCCACATGCTGTAGGCCTATGGACTGAACAAGAAACCACCAAAAATTTGAACCAGTCATCGTTCTTCCAACACTGAGGACCATTCATTCGAAATGACTTCTCCATGCATTTTATGCATTGGTAAAAGCACTATGATGAAAAGTGTGATATGTTTTCAGGTATCTCCTATACTAATAGAGCCACATGCTCACCGGTTTGCCACATGCTGTAGGCCTATGGACTGAACAAGAAACCACCAAAAATTTTAACCAGTCATCGTTCTCACAACACTGAGGACCATTCATTTGAAATGACTTCTCCATGCATTTTATGCATTGGTAAAAGCACTATGATGAAAAGTGTGATATGTTTTCAGGTATCTCCTATGCTAATAGAGCCACATGCTCACCGGTTTGCCACATGCTGTAGGCCTATGGACTGAACAAGAAACCATCAAAAATTTTAACCAGTCATCGTTCTCACAACACTGAGGACCATTCATTCGAAATGACTTCTCCATGCATTTTATGCATTGGTAAAAGCACTATGATGAAAAGTGTGATATGTTTTCAGGTATCTCCTATACTAATAGAGCCACATGCTCACCGGTTTGCCACATGCTGTAGGCCTATGGACTGAACAAGAAACCACCAAAAATTTTAACCAGTCATCGTTCTCACAACACTGAGGACCAGTCATTCGAAATGACTTCTCCATGCATTTTATGCATTGGTAAAAGCACTATGATGAAAAGTGTGATATGTTTTCAGTTATCTCCTATACTAATAGAGCCACATGCTCACCGGTTTGCCACATGCTGTAGGCCTATGGACTGAACAAGAAACCCTCAAAAATTTTAACCAGTCATCGTTCTCACAACACTGAGGACCATTCATTCGAAATGACTTCTCCATGCATTTTATGCATTGGTAAAAGCACTATGATGAAAAGTGTGATATGTTTTCAGGTATCTCCTATACTAATAGAGCCACATGCTCACCGGTTTGCCACATGCTGTAGGCCTATGGACTGAACAAGAAACCACCAAAAATTTGAACCAGTCATCGTTCTCACAACACTGAGGACCATTCATTCGAAATGACTTCTCCATGCATTTTATGCATTGGTAAAAGCACTATGATGAAAAGTGTGATATGTTTTCAGGTATCTCCTATACTAATAGAGCCACATGCTCACTGGTTTGCCACATGCTGTAGGCCTATGGACTGAACAAGAAACCATCAAAAATTTTAACCAGTCATCGTTCTCACAACACTGAGGACCATTCATTCGAAATGACTTCTCCATGCATTTTATGCATTGGTAAAAGCACTATGATGAAAAGTGTGATATGGTTTCAGGTATCTCCTATACTAATAGAGCCACATGCTCACCGGTTTGCCACATGCTGTAGGCCTATGGACTGAACAAGAAACCACCAAAAATTTTAACCAGTCATCGTTCTTACAACACTGAGGACCATTCATTCGAAATGACTTCTCCATGCATTTTATGCATTGGTAAAAGCACTATGATGAAAAGTGTGATATGTTTTCAGGTATCTCCTATACTAATAGAGCCACATGCTCACCGGTTTGCCACATGCTGTAGGCCTATGGACTGAACAAGAAACCCTCAAAAATTTTAACCAGTCATCGTTCTCACAACACTGAGGACCATTCATTCGAAATGACTTCTCCATGCATTTTATGCATTGGTAAAAGCACTATGATGAAAAGTGTGATATGTTTTCAGGTATCTCCTATACTAATAGAGCCACATGCTCACCGGTTTGCCACATGCTGTAGGCCTATGGACTGAACAAGAAACCACCAAAAATTTGAACCAGTCATCGTTCTTCCAACACTGAGGACCATTCATTCGAAATGACTTCTCCATGCATTTTATGCATTGGTAAAAGCACTATGATGAAAAGTGTGATATGTTTTCAGGTATCTCCTATACTAATAGAGCCACATGCTCACCGGTTTGCCACATGCTGTAGGCCTATGGACTGAACAAGAAACCACCAAAAATTTTAACCAGTCATCGTTCTCACAACACTGAGGACCATTCATTTGAAATGACTTCTCCATGCATTTTATGCATTGGTAAAAGCACTATGATGAAAAGTGTGATATGTTTTCAGGTATCTCCTATGCTAATAGAGCCACATGCTCACCGGTTTGCCACATGCTGTAGGCCTATGGACTGAACAAGAAACCATCAAAAATTTTAACCAGTCATCGTTCTCACAACACTGAGGACCATTCATTCGAAATGACTTCTCCATGCATTTTATGCATTGGTAAAAGCACTATGATGAAAAGTGTGATATGTTTTCAGGTATCTCCTATACTAATAGAGCCACATGCTCACCGGTTTGCCACATGCTGTAGGCCTATGGACTGAACAAGAAACCACCAAAAATTTTAACCAGTCATCGTTCTCACAACACTGAGGACCAGTCATTCGAAATGACTTCTCCATGCATTTTATGCATTGGTAAAAGCACTATGATGAAAAGTGTGATATGTTTTCAGTTATCTCCTATACTAATAGAGCCACATGCTCACCGGTTTGCCACATGCTGTAGGCCTATGGACTGAACAAGAAACCCTCAAAAATTTTAACCAGTCATCGTTCTCACAACACTGAGGACCATTCATTCGAAATGACTTCTCCATGCATTTTATGCATTGGTAAAAGCACTATGATGAAAAGTGTGATATGTTTTCAGGTATCTCCTATACTAATAGAGCCACATGCTCACCGGTTTGCCACATGCTGTAGGCCTATGGACTGAACAAGAAACCACCAAAAATTTGAACCAGTCATCGTTCTCACAACACTGAGGACCATTCATTCGAAATGACTTCTCCATGCATTTTATGCATTGGTAAAAGCACTATGATGAAAATGTTTTCAGGTATCTCCTATACTAATAGAGCCACATGCTCACCGGTTTGCCACATGCTGTAGGCCTATGGACTGAACAAGAAACCACCAAAAATTTTAACCAGTCATCGTTCTCACAACACTGAGGACCATTCATTCAAAATGACTTCTCCATGCATTTTATGCATTGGTAAAGCACTATGATGAAAATGTTTTCAGGTATCTCCTATACTAATAGAGCCACATGCTCACCGGTTTGCCACATGCTGTAGGCCTATGGACTGAACAAGAAACCACCAAAAATTTTAACCAGTCATCGTTCTCACAACACTGAGGACCATTCATTCGAAATGACTTCTCCATGCATTTTATGCATTGTTAAAAGCTCTATGATGAAAATGTTTTCATTTATCTCCTATACTAATAGAGCCACATGCTCACCGGTTTGCCACATGCTGTAGGCCTATGGACTGAACAAGAAACCACCAAAAATTTTAACCAGTCATCGTTCTCACAACACTGAGGACCATTCATTCGAAATAACTTCTCCATGCATTTTATGCATTGGTAAAAGCACTATGATGAAAAGTGTGATATGTTTTCAGGTATCTCCTATACTAATAGAGCCACATGCTCACCGGTTTGCCACATGCTGTATGCCTATGGACTGAACAAGAAACCACCAAAAATTTTAACCAGTCATCGTTCTTCCAACACTGAGGACCATTCATTCGAAATGACTTCTCCATGCATTTTATGCATTGGTAAATGCACTATGATGAAAAGTGTGATATGTTTTCAGGTATCTCCAATACTAATAGAGCCACATGCTCACCGGTTTGCCACATGCTGTAGGCCTATGGACTGAACAAGAAACCACCAAAAATTTTAACCAGTCATCATTCTCACAACACTGAGGACCATTCATTCGAAATGACTTCTCCATGCATTTTATGCATTGGTAAAAGCACTATGATGAAAATGTTTTCAGGTATCTCCTATACTAATAGAGCCACATGCTCACCGGTTTGCCACATGCTGTAGGCCTATGGACTGAACAAGAAACCACCAAAAATTTTAACCAGTCATCGTTCTCACAACACTGAGGACCATTCATTCGAAATGACTTCTCCATGCATTTTATGCATTGGTAAAAGCACTATGATGAAAAGTGTGATATGTTTTCAGGTATCTCCTATACTAATAGAGCCACATGCTCACCGGTTTGCCACATGCTGTAGGCCTATGGACTGAACAAGAAACCACCAAAAATTTTAACCAGTCATCGTTCTTCCAACACTGAGGACCATTCATTCGAAATGACTTCTCCATGCATTTTATGCATTGGTAAAAGCACTATGATGAAAAGTGTGATATGTTTTCAGGTATCTCCTATACTAATAGAGCCACATGCTCACCGGTTTGCCACATGCTGTAGGCCTATGGACTGAACAAGAAACCATCAAAAATTTTAACCAGTCATCGTTCTCACAACACTGAGGACCATTCATTCGAAATGACTTCTCCATGCATTTTATGCATTGGTAAAAGCACTATGATGAAAAGTGTGATATGTTTTCAGGTATCTCCTATACTAATAGAGCCACATGCTCACCGGTTTGCCACATGCTGTAGGCCTATGGACTGAACAAGAAACCACCAAAAATTTTAACCAGTCATCGTTCTCACAACACTGAGGACCAGTCATTCGAAATGACTTCTCCATGCATTTTATGCATTGGTAAAAGCACTATGATGAAAAGTGTGATATGTTTTCAGGTATCTCCTATACTAATAGAGCCACATGCTCACCGGTTTGCCAAATGCTGTAGGCCTATGGACTGAACAAGAAACCACCAAAAATTTTAACCAGTCATCATTCTCACAACACTGAGGACCATTCATTCGAAATGACTTCTCCATGCATTTTATGCATTGGTAAAAGCACTATGATGAAAAGTGTGATATGTTTTCAGGTATCTCCTATACTAATAGAGCCACATGCTCACCGGTTTGCCACATGCTGTAGGCCTATGGACTGAACAAGAAACCACCAAAAATTTTAACCAGTCATCGTTCTCACAACACTGAGGACCATTCATTCGAAATGACTTCTCCATGCATTTTATGCATTGGTAAAAGCACTATGATGAAAATGTTTTCAGGTATCTCCTATACTAATAGAGCCACATGCTCACCGGTTTGCCACATGCTGTAGGCCTATGGACTGAACAAGAAACCACCAAAAATTTTAACCAGTCATCGTTCTCACAACACTGAGGACCATTCATTCGAAATGACTTCTCCATGCATTTTATGCATTGGTAAAAGCACTATGATGAAAAGTGTGATATGTTTTCAGGTATCTCCTATACTAATAGAGCCACATGCTCACCGGTTTGCCACATGCTGTAGGCCTATGGACTGAACAAGAAACCACCAAAAAATTTTAACCAGTCATTGTTCTTCCAACACTGAGGACCATTCATTCGAAATGACTTCTCCATGCATTTTATGCATTGGTAAAAGCACTATGATGAAAAGTGTGATATGTTTTCAGGTATCTCCTATACTAATAGAGCCACATGCTCACCGGTTTGCCACATGCTGTAGTCCTATGGACTGAACAAGAAACCACCAAAAATTTTAACCAGTCATCGTTCTCACAACACTGAGGACCATTCATTTAAAATGACTTCTCCATGCATTTTATGCATTGGTAAAAGCACTATGATGAAAAGTGTGATATGTTTTCAGGTATCTCCTATACTAATAGAGCCACATGCTCACCGGTTTGCCACATGCTGTAGGCCTATGGACTGAACAAGAAACCATCAAAAATTTTAACCAGTCATCGTTCTCACAACACTGAGGACCATTCATTCGAAATGACTTCTCCATGCATTTTATGCATTGGTAAAAGCACTATGATGAAAAGTGTGATATGTTTTCAGGTATCTCCTATACTAATAGAGCCACATGCTCACCGGTTTGCCACATGCTGTAGGCCTATGGACTGAACAAGAAACCATCAAAAATTTTAACCAGTCATCGTTCTCACAACACTGAGGACCATTCATTCGAAATGACTTCTCCATGCATTTTATGCATTGGTAAAAGCACTATGATGAAAAGTGTGATATGTTTTCAGGTATCTCCTATACTAATAGAGCCACATGCTCACCGGTTTGCCACATGCTGTAGGCCTATGGACTGAACAAGAAACCCTCAAAAATTTTAACCAGTCATCGTTCTCACAACACTGAGGACCATTCATTCGAAATGACTTCTCCATGCATTTTATGCATTGGTAAAAGCACTATGATGAAAAGTGTGATATGTTTTCAGGTATCTCCTATACTAATAGAGCCACATGCTCACCGGTTTGCCACATGCTGTAGGCCTATGGACTGAACAAGAAACCACCAAAAATTTTAACCAGTCATCGTTCTCACAACACTGAGGACCATTCATTCGAAATGACTTCTCCATGCATTTTATGCATTGGTAAAAGCACTATGATGAAAATGTTTTCAGGTATCTCCTATACTAATTGAGCCACATGCTCACCGGTTTGCCACATGCTGTAGGCCTATGGACTGAACAAGAAACCACCAAAAATTTTAACCAGTCATCGTTCTCACAACACTGAGGACCATTCATTCGAAATGACTTCTCCATGCATTTTATGCATTGGTAAAAGCACTATGATGAAAAGTGTGATATGTTTTCAGGTATCTCCTATACTAATAGAGCCACATGCTCACCGGTTTGCCACATGCTGTAGGCCTATGGACTGAACAAGAAACCACCAAAAAATTTTAACCAGTCATCGTTCCTCCAACACTGAGGACCATTCATTCGAAATGACTTCTCCATGCATTTTATGCATTGGTAAAAGCACTATGATGAAAAGTGTGATATGTTTTCAGGTATCTCCTATACTAATAGAGCCACATGCTCACCGGTTTGCCACATGCTGTAGGCCTATGGACTGAACAAGAAACCACCAAAAATTTTAACCAGTCATCGTTCTCACAACACTTTGGACCATTCATTCGAAATGACTTCTCCATGCATTTTATGCATTGGTAAAAGCACTATGATGAAAAGTGTGATATGTTTTCAGGTATCTCCTATACTAATAGAGCCACATGCTCACCGGTTTGCCACATGCTGTAGGCCTATGGACTGAACAAGAAACCATCAAAAATTTTAACCAGTCATCGTTCTCACAACACTGAGGACCATTCATTCGAAATGACTTCTCCATGCATTTTATGCATTGGTAAAAGCACTATGATGAAAAGTGTGATATGTTTTCAGGTATCTCCTATACTAATAGAGCCACATACTCACCGGTTTGCCACATGCTGTAGGCCTATGGACTGAACAAGAAACCATCAAAAATTTTAACCAGTCATCGTTCTCACAACACTGAGGACCATTCATTCGAAATGACTTCTCCATGCATTTTATGCATTGGTAAAAGCACTATGATGAAAAGTGTGATATGTTTTCAGGTATCTCCTATACTAATAGAGCCACATGCTCACCGGTTTGCCACATGCTGTAGGCCTATGGACTGAACAAGAAACCATCAAAAATTTTAACCAGTCATCGTTCTCACAACACTGAGGACCATTCATTCGAAATGACTTCTCCATGCATTTTATGCATTGGTAAAAGCACTATGATGAAAAGTGTGATATGTTTTCAGGTATCTCCTATACTAATAGAGCCACATGCTCACCGGTTTGCCACATGCTGTAGGCCTATGGACTGAACAAGAAACCCTCAAAAATTTTAACCAGTCATCGTTCTCACAACACTGAGGACCATTCATTCGAAATGACTTCTCCATGCATTTTATGCATTGGTAAAAGCACTATGATGAAAAGTGTGATATGTTTTCAGGTATCTCCTATACTAATAGAGCCACATGCTCACCGGTTTGCCACATGCTGTAGGCCTATGGACTGAACAAGAAACCACCAAAAATTTTAACCAGTCATCGTTCTCACAACACTGAGGACCATTCATTCGAAATGACTTCTCCATGCATTTCATGCATTGGTAAAAGCACTATGATGAAAATGTTTTCAGGTATCTCCTATACTAATAGAGCCACATGCTCACCGGTTTGCCACATGCTGTAGGCCTATGGACTGAACAAGAAACCACCAAAAATTTTAACCAGTCATCGTTCTCACAACACTGAGGACCATTCATTCGAAATGACTTCTCCATGCATTTTATGCATTGGTAAAAGCACTATGATGAAAAGTGTGATATGTTTTCAGGTATCTCCTATACTAATAGAGCCACATGCTCACCGGTTTGCCACATGCTGTAGGCCTATGGACTGAACAAGAAACCACCAAAAATTTTAACCAGTCATCGTTCTTCCAACACTGAGGACCATTCATTCGAAATGACTTCTCCATGCATTTTATGCATTGGTAAAAGCACTATGATGAAAAGTGTGATATGTTTTCATGTATCTCCTATACTAATAGAGCCACATGCTCACCGGTTTGCCACATGCTGTAGGCCTATGGACTGAACAAGAAACCACCAAAAATTTTAACCAGTCATCGTTCTCACAACACTGAGGACCAGTCATTCGAAATGACTTCTCCATGCATTTTATGCATTGGTAAAAGCACTATGATGAAAAGTGTGATATGTTTTCAGGTATCTCCTATACTAATAGAGCCACATGCTCACCGGTTTGCCACATGCTGTAGGCCTATGGACTGAACAAGAAACCACCAAAAATTTGAACCAGTCATCGTTCTCACAACACTGAGGACCATTCATTCGAAATGATTTCTCCATGCATTTTATGCATTGGTAAAAGCACTATGATGAAAATGTTTTTAGGTATCTCCTATACTAATAGAGCCACATGCTCACCGGTTTGCCACATGCTGTAGGCCTATGGACTGAACAAGAAACCACCAAAAATTTTAACCAGTCATCGTTCTCACAACACTGAGGACCATTCATTCGAAATGACTTCTCCATGCATTTTATGCATTGTTAAAAGCTCTATGATGAAAATGTTTTCATTTATCTCCTATACTAATAGAGCCACATGCTCACCGGTTTGCCACATGCTGTAGGCCTATGGACTGAACAAGAAACCACCAAAAATTTTAACCAGTCATCGTTCTCACAACACTGAGGACCATTCATTCGAAATGACTTCTCCATGCATTTTATGCATTGGTAAAAGCACTATGATGAAAAGTGTGATATGTTTTCAGGTATCTCCTTTACTAATAGAGCCACATGCTCACCGGTTTGCCACATGCTGTAGGCCTATGGACTGAACAAGAAACCATCAAAAATTTTAACCAGTCATCGTTCTCACAACACTGAGGACCATTCATTCGAAATGACTTCTCCATGCATTTTATGCATTGGTAAAAGCACAATGATGAAAAGTGTGATATGTTTTCAGGTATCTCCTATACTAATAGAGCCACATGCTCACCGGTTTGCCACATGCTGTAGGCCTATGGACTGAACAAGAAACCACCAAAAATTTTAACCAGTCATCGTTCTCACAACACTGAGGACCAGTCATTCGAAATGACTTCTCCATGCATTTTATGCATTGGTAAAAGCACTATGATGAAAAGTGTGATATGTTTTCAGGTATCTCCTATACTAATAGAGCCACATGCTCACCGGTTTGCCACATGCTGTAGGCCTATGGACTGAACAAGAAACCATCAAAAATTTTAACCAGTCATCGTTCTCACAACACTGAGGACCATTCATTCGAAATGACTTCTCCATGCATTTTATGCATTGGTAAAAGCACTATGATGAAAAGTGTGATATGTTTTCAGGTATCTCCTATACTAATAGAGCCACATGCTCACCGGTTTGCCACATGCTGTAGGCCTATGGACTGAACAAGAAACCACCAAAAATTTTAACCAGTCATCGTTCTCCCAACACTGAGGACCAGTCATTCGAAATGACTTCTCCATGCATTTTATGCATTGGTAAAAGCACTATGATGAAAAGTGTGATATGTTTTCAGGTATCTCCTATACTAATAGAGCCACATGCTCACCGGTTTGCCACATGCTGTAGGCCTATGGACTGAACAAGAAACCACCAAAATTTGAACCAGTCATCGTTCTCACAACACTGAGGACCATTCATTCGAAATGACTTCTCCATGCATTTTATGCATTGGTAAAAGCACTATGATGAAAAGTGTGATATGTTTTCAGGTATCTCCTATACTAATAGAGCCACATGCTCACCGGTTTGCCACATGCTGTAGGCCGATGGACTGAACAAGAAACCACCAAAAATTTTAACCAGTCATCGTTCTTCCAACACTGAGGACCATTCATTCGAAATGACTTCTCCATGCATTTTATGCATTGGTAAAAGCACTATGATGAAAAGTGTGATATGTTTTCAGGTATCTCCTATACTAATAGAGCCACATGCTCACCGGTTTGCTATATGCTGTAGGCCTATGGACTGAACAAGAAACCACCAAAAATTTTAACCAGTCATCGTTCTCACAACACTGAGGACCATTCATTCGAAATGACTTCTCCATGCATTTTATGCATTGGTAAAAGCACTATGATGAAAAGTGTGATATGTTTTCAGGTATCTCCTTTACTAATAGAGCCACATGCTCACCGGTTTGCCACATGCTGTAGGCCTATGGACTGAACAAGAAACCATCAAAAATTTTAACCAGTCATCGTTCTCACAACACTGAGGACCATTCATTCGAAATGACTTCTCCATGCATTTTATGCATTGGTAAAAGCACAATGATGAAAAGTGTGATATGTTTTCAGGTATCTCCTATACTAATAGAGCCACATGCTCACCGGTTTGCCACATGCTGTAGGCCTATGGACTGAACAAGAAACCACCAAAAATTTTAACCAGTCATCGTTCTCACAACACTGAGGACCAGTCATTCGAAATGACTTCTCCATGCATTTTATGCATTGGTAAAAGCACTATGATGAAAAGTGTGATATGTTTTCAGGTATCTCCTATACTAATAGAGCCACATGCTCACCGGTTTGCCACATGCTGTAGGCCTATGGACTGAACAAGAAACCCTCAAAAATTTTAACCAGTCATCGTTCTCACAACACTGAGGACCATTCATTCGAAATGACTTCTCCATGCATTTTATGCATTGGTAAAAGCACTATGATGAAAAGTGTGATATGTTTTCAGGTATCTCCTATACTAATAGAGCCACATGCTCACCGGTTTGCCACATGCTGTAGGCCTATGGACTGAACAAGAAACCACCAAAAATTTGAACCAGTCATCGTTCTCACAACACTGAGGACCATTCATTCGAAATGATTTCTCCATGCATTTTATGCATTGGTAAAAGCACTATGATGAAAATGTTTTCAGGTATCTCCTATACTAATAGAGCCACATGCTCACCGGTTTGCCACATGCTGTAGGCCTATGGACTGAACAAGAAACCACCAAAAATTTTAACCAGTCATCGTTCTCACAACACTGAGGACCATTCATTCAAAATGACTTCTCCATGCATTTTATGCATTGGTAAAGCACTATGATGAAAATGTTTTCAGGTATCTCCTATACTAATAGAGCCACATGCTCACCGGTTTGCCACATGCTGTAGGCCTATGGACTGAACAAGAAACCACCAAAAATTTTAACCAGTCATCGTTCTCACAACACTGAGGACCATTCATTCGAAATGACTTCTCCATGCATTTTATGCATTGTTAAAAGCTCTATGATGAAAATGTTTTCATTTATCTCCTATACTAATAGAGCCACATGCTCACCGGTTTGCCACATGCTGTAGGCCTATGGACTGAACAAGAAACCACCAAAAATTTTAACCAGTCATCGTTCTCACAACACTGAGGACCATTCATTCGAAATAACTTCTCCATGCATTTTATGCATTGGTAAAAGCACTATGATGAAAAGTGTGATATGTTTTCAGGTATCTCCTATACTAATAGAGCCACATGCTCACCGGTTTGCCACATGCTGTATGCCTATGGACTGAACAAGAAACCACCAAAAATTTTAACCAGTCATCGTTCTTCCAACACTGAGGACCATTCATTCGAAATGACTTCTCCATGCATTTTATGCATTGGTAAAAGCACTATGATGAAAAGTGTGATATGTTTTCAGGTATCTCCAATACTAATAGAGCCACATGCTCACCGGTTTGCCACATGCTGTAGGCCTATGGACTGAACAAGAAACCACCAAAAATTTTAACCAGTCATCATTCTCACAACACTAAGGACCATTCATTCGAAATGACTTCTCCATGCATTTTATGCATTGGTAAAAGCACTATGATGAAAATGTTTTCAGGTATCTCCTATACTAATAGAGCCACATGCTCACCGGTTTGCCACATGCTGTAGGCCTATGGACTGAACAAGAAACCACCAAAAATTTTAACCAGTCATCGTTCTCACAACACTGAGGACCATTCATTCGAAATGACTTCTCCATGCATTTTATGCATTGGTAAAAGCACTATGATGAAAAGTGTGATATGTTTTCAGGTATCTCCTATACTAATAGAGCCACATGCTCACCGGTTTGCCACATGCTGTAGGCCTATGGACTGAACAAGAAACCACCAAAAATTTTAACCAGTCATCGTTCTTCCAACACTGAGGACCATTCATTCGAAATGACTTCTCCATGCATTTTATGCATTGGTAGAAGCACTATGATGAAAAGTGTGATATGTTTTCAGGTATCTCCTATACTAATAGAGCCACATGCTCACCGGCTTGCCACATGCTGTAGGCCTATGGACTGAACAAGAAACCATCAAAAATTTTAACCAGTCATCGTTCTCACAACACTGAGGACCATTCATTCGAAATGACTTCTCCATGCATTTTATGCATTGGTAAAAGCACTATGATGAAAAGTGTGATATGTTTTCAGGTATCTCCTATACTAATAGAGCCACATGCTCACCGGTTTGCCACATGCTGTAGGCCTATGGACTGAACAAGAAACCACCAAAAATTTTAACCAGTCATCGTTCTCACAACACTGAGGACCATTCATTCGAAATGACTTCTCCATGCATATTATGCATTGGTAAAAGCACTATGATGAAAAGTGTGATATGTTTTCAGGTATCTCCTATACTAATAGAGCCACATGCTCACCGGTTTGCTACATGCTGTAGGCCTATGGACTGAACAAGAAACCACCAAAAATTTTAACCAGTCATCGTTCTCACAACACTGAGGACCATTCATTCGAAATGACTTCTCCATGCATTTTATGCATTGGTAAAAGCACTATGATGAAAAGTGTGATATGTTTTCAGGTATCTCCTTTACTAATAGAGCCACATGCTCACCGGTTTGCCACATGCTGTAGGCCTATGGACTGAACAAGAAACCATCAAAAATTTTAACCAGTCATCGTTCTCACAACACTGAGGACCATTCATTCGAAATGACTTCTCCATGCATTTTATGCATTGGTAAAAGCACAATGATGAAAAGTGTGATATGTTTTCAGGTATCTCCTATACTAATAGAGCCACATGCTCACCGGTTTGCCACATGCTGTAGGCCTATGGACTGAACAAGAAACCACCAAAAATTTTAACCAGTCATCGTTCTCACAACACTGAGGACCAGTCATTCGAAATGACTTCTCCATGCATTTTATGCATTGGTAAAAGCACTATGATGAAAAGTGTGATATGTTTTCAGGTATCTCCTATACTAATAGAGCCACATGCTCACCGGTTTGCCACATGCTGTAGGCCTATGGACTGAACAAGAAACCCTCAAAAATTTTAACCAGTCATCGTTCTCACAACACTGAGGACCATTCATTCGAAATGACTTCTCCATGCATTTTATGCATTGGTAAAAGCACTATGATGAAAAGTGTGATATGTTTTCAGGTATCTCCTATACTAATAGAGCCACATGCTCACCGGTTTGCCACATGCTGTAGGCCTATGGACTGAACAAGAAACCACCAAAAATTTGAACCAGTCATCGTTCTCACAACACTGAGGACCATTCATTCGAAATGATTTCTCCATGCATTTTATGCATTGGTAAAAGCACTATGATGAAAATGTTTTCAGGTATCTCCTATACTAATAGAGCCACATGCTCACCGGTTTGCCACATGCTGTAGGCCTATGGACTGAACAAGAAACCACCAAAAATTTTAACCAGTCATCGTTCTCACAACACTGAGGACCATTCATTCAAAATGACTTCTCCATGCATTTTATGCATTGGTAAAGCACTATGATGAAAATGTTTTCAGGTATCTCCTATACTAATAGAGCCACATGCTCACCGGTTTGCCACATGCTGTAGGCCTATGGACTGAACAAGAAACCACCAAAAATTTTAACCAGTCATCGTTCTCACAACACTGAGGACCATTCATTCGAAATGACTTCTCCATGCATTTTATGCATTGTTAAAAGCTCTATGATGAAAATGTTTTCATTTATCTCCTATACTAATAGAGCCACATGCTCACCGGTTTGCCACATGCTGTAGGCCTATGGACTGAACAAGAAACCACCAAAAATTTTAACCAGTCATCGTTCTCACAACACTGAGGACCATTCATTCGAAATAACTTCTCCATGCATTTTATGCATTGGTAAAAGCACTATGATGAAAAGTGTGATATGTTTTCAGGTATCTCCTATACTAATAGAGCCACATGCTCACCGGTTTGCCACATGCTGTATGCCTATGGACTGAACAAGAAACCACCAAAAATTTTAACCAGTCATCGTTCTCACAACACTGAGGACCATTCATTCGAAATGACTTTTCCATGCATTTTATGCATTGGTAAAAGCACTATGATGAAAAGTGTGATATGTTTTCAGGTATCTCCAATACTAATAGAGCCACATGCTCACCGGTTTGCCACATGCTGTAGGCCTATGGACTGACCAAGAAACCACCAAAAATTTTAACCAGTCATCATTCTCACAACACTGAGGACCATTCATTCGAAATGACTTCTCCATGCATTTTATGCATTGGTAAAAGCACTATGATGAAAATGTTTTCAGGTATCTCCTATACTAATAGAGCCACATGCTCACCGGTTTGCCACATGCTGTAGGCCTATGGACTGAACAAGAAACCACCAAAAATTTTAACCAGTCATCGTTCTTCCAACACTGAGGACCATTCATTCGAAATGACTTCTCCATGCATTTTATGCATTGGTAGAAGCACTATGATGAAAAGTGTGATATGTTTTCAGGTATCTCCTATACTAATAGAGCCACATGCTCACCGGTTTGCCACATGCTGTAGGCCTATGGACTGAACAAGAAACCACCAAAAATTTTAACCAGTCATCGTTCTCACAACACTGAGGACCATTCATTCGAAATGACTTTTCCATGCATTTTATGCATTGGTAAAAGCACTATGATGAAAAGTGTGATATGTTTTCAGGTATCTCCAATACTAATAGAGCCACATGCTCACCGGTTTGCCACATGCTGTAGGCCTATGGACTGAACAAGAAACCACCAAAAATTTTAACCAGTCATCATTCTCACAACACTGAGGACCATTCATTCGAAATGACTTCTCCATGCATTTTATGCATTGGTAAAAGCACTATGATGAAAATGTTTTCAGGTATCTCCTATACTAATAGAGCCACATGCTCACCGGTTTGCCACATGCTGTAGGCCTATGGACTGAACAAGAAACCACCAAAAATTTTAACCAGTCATCGTTCTTCCAACACTGAGGACCATTCATTCGAAATGACTTCTCCATGCATTTTATGCATTGGTAGAAGCACTATGATGAAAAGTGTGATATGTTTTCAGGTATCTCCTATACTAATAGAGCCACATGCTCACCGGCTTGCCACATGCTGTAGGCCTATGGACTGAACAAGAAACCATCAAAAATTTTAACCAGTCATCGTTCTCACAACACTGAGGACCATTCATTCGAAATGACTTCTCCATGCATTTTATGCATTGGTAAAAGCACTATGATGAAAAGTGTGATATGTTTTCAGGTATCTCCTATACTAATAGAGCCACATGCTCACCGGTTTGCCACATGCTGTAGGCCTATGGACTGAACAAGAAACCACCAAAAATTTTAACCAGTCATTGTTCTCACAACACTGAGGACCATTCATTCGAAATGACTTCTCCATGCATTTTATGCATTGGTAAAAGCACTATGATGAAAAGTGTGATATGTTTTCAGGTATCTCCTATACTAATAGAGCCACATGCTCACCGGTTTGCCACATGCTGTAGGCCTATGGACTGAACAAGAAACCACCAAAAATTTTAACCAGTCATCGTTCTCACAACACTGAGGACCATTTATTTGAAATGACTTCTCCATGCATTTTATGCATTGGTAAAGCACTATGATGAAAATGTTTTCAGGTATCTCCTATACTAATAGAGCCACATGCTCACCGGTTTGCCACATGCTGTAGGTCTATGGACTGAACAAGAAACCACCAAAAATTTTAACCAGTCATCGTTCTCACAACACTGAGGACCATTCATTCGAAATGACTTCTCCATGCATTTTATGCATTGGTAAAAGCACTATGATGAAAAGTGTGATATGTTTTCAGGTATCTCCTATACTAATAGAGCCACATGCTCACCGGTTTGCCACATGCTGTAGGCCTATGGACTGAACAAGAAACCACCAAAAATTTTAACCAGTCATCGTTCTTCCAACACTGAGGACCATTCATTCGAAATGACTTCTCCATGCATTTTATGCATTGGTAAAAGCACTATGATGAAAAGTGTGATATGTTTTCAGGTATCTCCTATACTAATAGAGCCACATGCTCACCGGTTTGCCACATGCTGTAGGCCTATGGACTGAACAAGAAACCACCAAAAATTTTAACCAGTCATCGTTCTTCCAACACTGAGGACCATTCATTCGAAATGACTTCTCCATGCATTTTATGCATTGGTAAAAGCACTATGATGAAAAGTGTGATATGTTTTCAGGTATCTCCTATACTAATAGAGCCACATGCTCACCGGTTTGCCACATGCTGTAGGCCTATGGACTGAACAAGAAACCACCAAAAATTTTAACCAGTCATCGTTCTTCCAACACTGAGGACCATTCATTCGAAATGACTTCTCCATGCATTTTATGCATTGGTAAAAGCACTATGATGAAAAGTGTGATATGTTTTCAGGTATCTCCTATACTAATAGAGCCACATGCTCACCGGTTTGCCACATGCTGTAGGCCTATGGACTGAACAAGAAACCACCAAAAATTTTAACCAGTCATCGTTCTCACAACACTGAGGACCATTCATTCGAAATGACTTCTCCATGCATTTTATGCATTGGTAAAAGCACTATGATGAAAAGTGTGATATATTTTCAGGTATCTCCTATACTAATAGAGCCACATGCTCACCGGTTTGCCACATGCTGTAGGCCTATGGACTGAACAAGAAACCATCAAAAATTTTAACCAGTCATCGTTCTCACAACACTGAGGACCATTCATTCGAAATGACTTCTCCATGCATTTTATGCATTGGTAACAGCACTATGATGAAAAGTGTGATATGTTTTCAGGTATCTCCTATACTAATAGAGCCACATGCTCACCGGTTTGCCACATGCTGTAGGCCTATGGACTGAACAAGAAACCACCAAAAATTTTAACCAGTCATCGTTCTCACAACACTGAGGACCATTCATTCGAAATGACTTCTCCATGCATTTTATGCATTGGTAAAAGCACTATGATGAAAAGTGTGATATGTTTTCAGGTATCTCCTATACTAATAGAGCCACATGCTCACCGGTTTGCCACATGCTGTAGGCCTATGGACTGAACAAGAAACCACCAAAAATTTTAACCAGTCATCATTCTTCCAACACTGAGGACCATTCATTCGAAATGACTTCTCCATGCATTTTATGCATTGGTAAAAGCACTATGATGAAAAGTGTGATATGTTTTCAGGTATCTCCTATACTAATAGAGCCACATGCTCACCGGTTTGCCACATGCTGTAGGCCTATGGACTGAACAAGAAACCACCAAAAATTTTAACCAGTCATCGTTCTCACAACACTGAGGACCATTCATTCGAAATGACTTCTCCATGCATTTTATGCATTGGTAAAAGCACTATGATGAAAAGTGTGATATGTTTTCAGGTATCTCCTATACTAATAGAGCCACATGCTCACCGGTTTGCCACATGCTGTAGGCCTATGGACTGAACAAGAAACCATCAAAAATTTTAACCAGTCATCGTTCTCACAACACTGAGGACCATTCATTCGAAATGACTTCTCCATGCATTTTATGCATTGGTAAAAGCACTATGATGAAAAGTGTGATATGTTTTCAGGTATCTCCTATACTAATAGAGCCACATGCTCACCGGTTTGCCACATGCTGTAGGCCTATGGACTGAACAAGAAACCACCAAAAATTTTAACCAGTCATCGTTCTCACAACACTGAGGACCAGTCATTCGAAATGACTTCTCCATGCATTTTATGCATTGGTAAAAGCACTATGATGAAAAGTGTGATATGTTTTCAGGTATCTCCTATACTAATAGAGCCACATGCTCACCGGTTTGCCACATGCTGTAGGCCTATGGACTGAACAAGAAACCACCAAAAATTTTAACCAGTCATCGTTCTCACAACACTGAGGACCATTCATTCGAAATGACTTCTCCATGCATTTTATGCATTGGTAAAAGCACTATGATGAAAAGTGTGATATGTTTTCAGGTATCTCCTATACTAATAGAGCCACATGCTCACCGGTTTGCCACATGCTGTAGGCCTATGGACTGAACAAGAAACCATCAAAAATTTTAACCAGTCATCGTTCTCACAACACTGAGGACCATTCATTCGAAATGACTTCTCCATGCATTTTATGCATTGGTAAAAGCACTATGATGAAAAGTGTGATATGTTTTCAGGTATCTCCTATACTAATAGAGCCACATGCTCACCGGTTTGCCACATGCTGTAGGCCTATGGACTGAACAAGAAACCATCAAAAATTTTAACCAGTCATCGTTCTCACAACACTGAGGACCATTCATTCGAAATGACTTCTCCATGCATTTTATGCATTGGTAAAAGCACTATGATGAAAAGTGTGATATGTTTTCAGGTATCTCCTATACTAATAGAGCCACATGCTCACCGGTTTGCCACATGCTGTAGGCCTATGGACTGAACAAGAAACCACCAAAAATTTTAACCAGTCATCGTTCTCACAACACTGAGGACCATTCATTCGAAATGACTTCTCCATGCATTTTATGCATTGGTAAAAGCACTATGATGAAAATGTTTTCAGGTATCTCCTATACTAATAGAGCCACATGCTCACCGGTTTGCCACATGCTGTAGGCCTATGGACTGAACAAGAAACCACCAAAAATTTTAACCAGTCATCGTTCTCACAACACTGAGGACCATTCATTCGAAATGACTTCTCCATGCATTTTATGCATTGGTAAAAGCACTATGATGAAAATGTTTTCAGGTATCTCCTATACTAATAGAGCCACATGCTCACCGGTTTGCCACATGCTGTAGGCCTATGGACTGAACAAGAAACCACCAAAAATTTTAACCAGTCATCGTTCTCACAACACTGAGGACCATTCATTCGAAATGACTTCTCCATGCATTTTATGCATTGGTAAAAGCACTATGATGAAAAGTGTGATATGTTTTCAGGTATCTCCTATACTAATAGAGCCACATGCTCACCGGTTTGCCACATGCTGTAGGCCTATGGACTGAACAAGAAACCACCAAAAATTTTAACCAGTCATCGTTCTCACAACACTGAGGACCATTCATTCGAAATGACTTCTCCATGCATTTTATGCATTGGTAAAAGCACTATGATGAAAAGTGTGATATGTTTTCAGGTATCTCCTATACTAATAGAGCCACATGCTCACCGGTTTGCCACATGCTGTAGGCCTATGGACTGAACAAGAAACCATCAAAAATTTTAACCAGTCATCGTTCTCACAACACTGAGGACCATTCATTCGAAATGACTTCTCCATGCATTTTATGCATTGGTAAAAGCACTATGATGAAAAGTGTGATATGTTTTCAGGTATCTCCTATACTAATAGAGCCACATGCTCACCGGTTTGCCACATGCTGTAGGCCTATGGACTGAACAAGAAACCATCAAAAATTTTAACCAGTCATCGTTCTCACAACACTGAGGACCATTCATTCGAAATGACTTCTCCATGCATTTTATGCATTGGTAAAAGCACTATGATGAAAAGTGTGATATGTTTTCAGGTATCTCCTATACTAATAGAGCCACATGCTCACCGGTTTGCCACATGCTGTAGGCCTATGGACTGAACAAGAAACCACCAAAAATTTTAACCAGTCATCGTTCTCACAACACTGAGGACCATTCATTCGAAATGACTTCTCCATGCATTTTATGCATTGGTAAAAGCACTATGATGAAAATGTTTTCAGGTATCTCCTATACTAATAGAGCCACATGCTCACCGGTTTGCCACATGCTGTAGGCCTATGGACTGAACAAGAAACCACCAAAAATTTTAACCAGTCATCGTTCTCACAACACTGAGGACCATTCATTCGAAATGACTTCTCCATGCATTTTATGCATTGGTAAAAGCACTATGATGAAAATGTTTTCAGGTATCTCCTATACTAATAGAGCCACATGCTCACCGGTTTGCCACATGCTGTAGGCCTATGGACTGAACAAGAAACCACCAAAAATTTTAACCAGTCATCGTTCTCACAACACTGAGGACCATTCATTCGAAATGACTTCTCCATGCATTTTATGCATTGGTAAAAGCACTATGATGAAAAGTGTGATATGTTTTCAGGTATCTCCTATACTAATAGAGCCACATGCTCACCGGTTTGCCACATGCTGTAGGCCTATGGACTGAACAAGAAACCACCAAAAATTTTAACCAGTCATCGTTCTTCCAACACTGAGGACCATTCATTCGAAATGACTTCTCCATGCATTTTATGCATTGGTAAAAGCACTATGATGAAAAGTGTGATATGTTTTCAGGTATCTCCTATACTAATAGAGCCACATGCTCACCGGTTTGCCACATGCTGTAGGCCTATGGACTGAACAAGAAACCACCAAAAATTTTAACCAGTCATCGTTCTCACAACACTGAGGACCATTCATTCGAAATGACTTCTCCATGCATTTTATGCATTGGTAAAAGCACTATGATGAAAAGTGTGATATGTTTTCAGGTATCTCCTATACTAATAGAGCCACATGCTCACCGGTTTGCCACATGCTGTAGGCCTATGGACTGAACAAGAAACCATCAAAAATTTTAACCAGTCATCGTTCTCACAACACTGAGGACCATTCATTCGAAATGACTTCTCCATGCATTTTATGCATTGGTAAAAGCACTATGATGAAAAGTGTGATATGTTTTCAGGTATCTCCTATACTAATAGAGCCACATGCTCACCGGTTTGCCACATGCTGTAGGCCTATGGACTGAACAAGAAACCACCAAAAATTTTAACCAGTCATCGTTCTCACAACACTGAGGACCAGTCATTCGAAATGACTTCTCCATGCATTTTATGCATTGGTAAAAGCACTATGATGAAAAGTGTGATATGTTTTCAGGTATCTCCTATACTAATAGAGCCACATGCTCACCGGTTTGCCACATGCTGTAGGCCTATGCACTGAACAAGAAACCCTCAAAAATTTTAACCAGTCATCGTTCTCACAACACTGAGGACCATTCATTCGAAATGACTTCTCCATGCATTTTATGCATTGGTAAAAGCACTATGATGAAAAGTGTGATATGTTTTCAGGTATCTCCTATACTAATAGAGCCACATGCTCACCGGTTTGCCACATGCTGTAGGCCTATGGACTGAACAAGAAACCATCAAAAATTTTAACCAGTCATCGTTCTCACAACACTGAGGACCATTCATTCGAAATGACTTCTCCATGCATTTTATGCATTGGTAAAAGCACTATGATGAAAAGTGTGATATGTTTTCAGGTATCTCCTATACTAATAGAGCCACATGCTCACCGGTTTGCCACATGCTGTAGGCCGATGGACTGAACAAGAAACCACCAAAAATTTTAACCAGTCATCGTTCTTCCAACACTGAGGACCATTCATTCGAAATGACTTCTCCATGCATTTTATGCATTGGTAAAAGCACTATGATGAAAAGTGTGATATGTTTTCAGGTATCTCCTATACTAATAGAGCCACATGCTCACCGGTTTGCTACATGCTGTAGGCCTATGGACTGAACAAGAAACCACCAAAAATTTTAACCAGTCATCGTTCTCACAACACTGAGGACCATTCATTCGAAATGACTTCTCCATGCATTTTATGCATTGGTAAAAGCACTATGATGAAAAGTGTGATATGTTTTCAGGTATCTCCTTTACTAATAGAGCCACATGCTCACCGGTTTGCCACATGCTGTAGGCCTATGGACTGAACAAGAAACCATCAAAAATTTTAACCAGTCATCGTTCTCACAACACTGAGGACCATTCATTCGAAATGACTTCTCCATGCATTTTATGCATTGGTAAAAGCACAATGATGAAAAGTGTGATATGTTTTCAGGTATCTCCTATACTAATAGAGCCACATGCTCACCGGTTTGCCACATGCTGTAGGCCTATGGACTGAACAAGAAACCACCAAAAATTTTAACCAGTCATCGTTCTCACAACACTGAGGACCAGTCATTCGAAATGACTTCTCCATGCATTTTATGCATTGGTAAAAGCACTATGATGAAAAGTGTGATATGTTTTCAGGTATCTCCTATACTAATAGAGCCACATGCTCACCGGTTTGCCACATGCTGTAGGCCTATGGACTGAACAAGAAACCCTCAAAAATTTTAACCAGTCATCGTTCTCACAACACTGAGGACCATTCATTCGAAATGACTTTTCCATGCATTTTATGCATTGGTAAAAGCACTATGATGAAAAGTGTGATATGTTTTCAGGTATCTCCTATACTAATAGAGCCACATGCTCACCGGTTTGCCACATGCTGTAGGCCTATGGACTGAACAAGAAACCACCAAAAATTTGAACCAGCCATCGTTCTCACAACACTGAGGACCATTCATTCGAAATGATTTCTCCATGCATTTTATGAATTGGTAAAAGCACTGTGATGAAAATGTTTTCAGGTATCTCCTATACTAATAGAGCCACATGCTCACCGGTTTGCCACATGCTGTAGGCCTATGGACTGAACAAGAAACCACCAAAAATTTTAACCAGTCATCGTTCTCACAACACTGAGGACCATTCATTCAAAATGACTTCTCCATGCATTTTATGCATTGGTAAAGCACTATGATGAAAATGTTTTCAGGTATCTCCTATACTAATAGAGCCACATGCTCACCGGTTTGCCACATGCTGTAGGCCTATGGACTGAACAAGAAACCACCAAAAATTTTAACCAGTCATCGTTCTCACAACACTGAGGACCATTCATTCGAAATGACTTCTCCATGCATTTTATGCATTGTTAAAAGCTCTATGATGAAAATGTTTTCATTTATCTCCTATACTAATAGAGCCACATGCTCACCGGTTTGCCACATGCTGTAGGCCTATGGACTTAACAAGAAACCACCAAAAATTTTAACCAGTCATCGTTCTCACAACACTGAGGGCCATTCATTCGAAATAACTTCTCCATGCATTTTATGCATTGGTAAAAGCACTATGATGAAAAGTGTGATATGTTTTCAGGTATCTCCTATACTAATAGAGCCACATGCTCACCGGTTTACCACATGCTGTATGCCTATGGACTGAACAAGAAACCACCAAAAATTTTAACCAGTCATCGTTCTTCCAACACTGAGGACCATTCATTCGAAATGACTTCTCCATGCATTTTATGCATTGGTAAAAGCACTATGATGAAAAGTGTGATATGTTTTCAGGTATCTCCAATACTAATAGAGCCACATGCTCACCGGTTTGCCACATGCTGTAGGCCTATGGACTGAACAAGAAACCACCAAAAATTTTAACCAGTCATCATTCTCACAACACTGAGGACCATTCATTCGAAATGACTTCTCCATGCATTTTATGCATTGGTAAAAGCACTATGATGAAAATGTTTTCAGGTATCTCCTATACTAATAGAGCCACATGCTCACCGGTTTGCCACATGCTGTAGGCCTATGGACTGAACAAGAAACCACCAAAAATTTTAACCAGTCATCGTTCTCACAACACTGAGGACCATTCATTCGAAATGACTTCTCCATGCATTTTATGCATTGGTAAAAGCACTATGATGAAAAGTGTGATATGTTTTCAGGTATCTCCTATACTAATAGAGCCACATGCTCACCGGTTTGCCACATGCTGTAGGCCTATGGACTGAACAAGAAACCACCAAAAATTTTAACCAGTCATCGTTCTTCCAACACTGAGGACCATTCATTCGAAATGACTTCTCCATGCATTTTATGCATTGGTAGAAGCACTATGATGAAAAGTGTGATATGTTTTCAGGTATCTCCTATACTAATAGAGCCACATGCTCACCGGCTTGCCACATGCTGTAGGCCTATGGACTGAACAAGAAACCATCAAAAATTTTAACCAGTCATCGTTCTCACAACACTGAGGACCATTCATTCGAAATGACTTCTCCATGCATTTTATGCATTGGTAAAAGCACTATGATGAAAAGTGTGATATGTTTTCAGGTATCTCCTATACTAATAGAGCCACATGATCACCGGTTTGCCACATGCTGTAGGCCTATGGACTGAACAAGAAACCACCAAAAATTTTAACCAGTCATCGTTCTCACAACACTGAGGACCATTCATTTGAAATGACTTCTCCATGCATTTTATGCATTGGTAAAGCACTATGATGAAAATGTTTTCAGGTATCTCCTATACTAATAGAGCCACATGCTCACCGGTTTGCCAGATGCTGTAGGTCTATGGACTGAACAAGAAACCACCAAAAATTTTAACCAGTCATCGTTCTCACAACACTGAGGACCATTCATTCGAAATGACTTCTCCATGCATTTTATGCATTGGTAAAAGCACTATGATGAAAAGTGTGATATGTTTTCAGGTATCTCCTATACTAATAGAGCCACATGCTCACCGGTTTGCCACATGCTGTAGGCCTATGGACTGAACAAGAAACCACCAAAAATTTTAACCAGTCATCGTTCTTCCAACACTGAGGACCATTCATTCGAAATGACTTCTCCATGCATTTTATGCATTGGTAAAAGCACTATGATGAAAAGTGTGATATGTTTTCAGGTATCTCCAATACTAATAGAGCCACATGCTCACCGGTTTGCCACATGCTGTAGGCCTATGGACTGAACAAGAAACCACCAAAAATTTTAACCAGTCATCGTTCTCACAACACTGAGGACCATTCATTCGAAATGACTTCTCCATGCATTTTATGCATTGGTAAAAGCACTATGATGAAAATGTTTTCAGGTATCTCCTATACTAATAGAGCCACATGCTCACCGGTTTGCCACATGCTGTAGGCCTATGGACTGAACAAGAAACCACCAAAAATTTTAACCAGTCATCGTTCTCACAACACTGAGGACCATTCATTCGAAATGACTTATCCATGCATTTTATGCATTGGTAAAAGCACTATGATGAAAAGTGTGATATGTTTTCAGGTATCTCCTATACTAATAGAGCCACATGCTCACCGGTTTGCCACATGCTGTAGGCCTATGGACTGAACAAGAAACCACCAAAAATTTTAACCAGTCATCGTTCTTCCAACACTGAGGACCATTCATTCGAAATGACTTCTCCATGCATTTTATGCATTGGTAAAAGCACTATGATGAAAAGTGTGATATGTTTTCAGGTATCTCCTATACTAATAGAGCCACATGCTCACCGGTTTGCCACATGCTGTAGGCCTATGGACTGAACAAGAAACCACCAAAAATTTTAACCAGTCATCGTTCTCACAACACTGAGGACCATTCATTCGAAATGACTTCTCCATGCATTTTATGCATTGGTAAAAGCACTATGATGAAAAGTGTGATATGTTTTCAGGTATCTCCTTTACTAATAGAGCCACATGCTCACCGGTTTGCCACATGCTGTAGGCCTATGGACTGAACAAGAAACCATCAAAAATTTTAACCAGTCATCGTTCTCACAACACTGAGGACCATTCATTCGAAATGACTTCTCCATGCATTTTATGCATTGGTAAAAGCACAATGATGAAAAGTGTGATATGTTTTCAGGTATCTCCTATACTAATAGAGCCACATGCTCACCGGTTTGCCACATGCTGTAGGCCTATGGACTGAACAAGAAACCACCAAAAATTTTAACCAGTCATCATTCTCACAACACTGAGGACCAGTCATTCGAAATGACTTCTCCATGCATTTTATGCATTGGTAAAAGCACTATGATGAAAAGTGTGATATGTTTTCAGGTATCTCCTATACTAATAGAGCCACATGCTCACCGGTTTGCCACATGCTGTAGGCCTATGGACTGAACAAGAAACCCTCAAAAATTTTAACCAGTCATCGTTCTCACAACACTGAGGACCATTCATTCGAAATGACTTCTCCATGCATTTTATGCATTGGTAAAAGCACTATGATGAAAAGTGTGATATGTTTTCAGGTATCTCCTATACTAATAGAGCCACATGCTCACCGGTTTGCCACATGCTGTAGGCCTATGGACTGAACAAGAAACCACCAAAAATTTGAACCAGCCATCGTTCTCACAACACTGAGGACCATTCATTCGAAATGATTTCTCCATGCATTTTATGAATTGGTAAAAGCACTGTGATGAAAATGTTTTCAGGTATCTCCTATACTAATAGAGCCACATGCTCACCGGTTTGCCACATGCTGTAGGCCTATGGACTGAACAAGAAACCACCAAAAATTTTAACCAGTCATCGTTCTCACAACACTGAGGACCATTCATTCAAAATGACTTCTCCATGCATTTTATGCATTGGTAAAGCACTATGATGAAAATGTTTTCAGGTATCTCCTATACTAATAGAGCCACATGCTCACCGGTTTGCCACATGCTGTAGGCCTATGGACTGAACAAGAAACCACCAAAAATTTTAACCAGTCATCGTTCTCACAACACTGAGGACCATTCATTCGAAATGACTTCTCCATGCATTTTATGCATTGTTAAAAGCTCTATGATGAAAATGTTTTCATTTATCTCCTATACTAATAGAGCCACATGCTCACCGGTTTGCCACATGCTGTAGGCCTATGGACTTAACAAGAAACCACCAAAAATTTTAACCAGTCATCGTTCTCACAACACTGAGGGCCATTCATTCGAAATAACTTCTCCATGCATTTTATGCATTGGTAAAAGCACTATGATGAAAAGTGTGATATGTTTTCAGGTATCTCCTATACTAATAGAGCCACATGCTCACCGGTTTACCACATGCTGTATGCCTATGGACTGAACAAGAAACCACCAAAAATTTTAACCAGTCATCGTTCTTCCAACACTGAGGACCATTCATTCGAAATGACTTCTCCATGCATTTTATGCATTGGTAAAAGCACTATGATGAAAAGTGTGATATGTTTTCAGGTATCTCCAATACTAATAGAGCCACATGCTCACCGGTTTGCCACATGCTGTAGGCCTATGGACTGAACAAGAAACCACCAAAAATTTTAACCAGTCATCATTCTCACAACACTGAGGACCATTCATTCGAAATGACTTCTCCATGCATTTTATGCATTGGTAAAAGCACTATGATGAAAATGTTTTCAGGTATCTCCTATACTAATAGAGCCACATGCTCACCGGTTTGCCACATGCTGTAGGCCTATGGACTGAACAAGAAACCACCAAAAATTTTAACCAGTCATCGTTCTCACAACACTGAGGACCATTCATTCGAAATGACTTCTCCATGCATTTTATGCATTGGTAAAAGCACTATGATGAAAAGTGTGATATGTTTTCAGGTATCTCCTATACTAATAGAGCCACATGCTCACCGGTTTGCCACATGCTGTAGGCCTATGGACTGAACAAGAAACCACCAAAAATTTTAACCAGTCATCGTTCTTCCAACACTGAGGACCATTCATTCGAAATGACTTCTCCATGCATTTTATGCATTGGTAGAAGCACTATGATGAAAAGTGTGATATGTTTTCAGGTATCTCCTATACTAATAGAGCCACATGCTCACCGGCTTGCCACATGCTGTAGGCCTATGGACTGAACAAGAAACCATCAAAAATTTTAACCAGTCATCGTTCTCACAACACTGAGGACCATTCATTCGAAATGACTTCTCCATGCATTTTATGCATTGGTAAAAGCACTATGATGAAAAGTGTGATATGTTTTCAGGTATCTCCTATACTAATAGAGCCACATGATCACCGGTTTGCCACATGCTGTAGGCCTATGGACTGAACAAGAAACCACCAAAAATTTTAACCAGTCATCGTTCTCACAACACTGAGGACCATTCATTTGAAATGACTTCTCCATGCATTTTATGCATTGGTAAAGCACTATGATGAAAATGTTTTCAGGTATCTCCTATACTAATAGAGCCACATGCTCACCGGTTTGCCAGATGCTGTAGGTCTATGGACTGAACAAGAAACCACCAAAAATTTTAACCAGTCATCGTTCTCACAACACTGAGGACCATTCATTCGAAATGACTTCTCCATGCATTTTATGCATTGGTAAAAGCACTATGATGAAAAGTGTGATATGTTTTCAGGTATCTCCTATACTAATAGAGCCACATGCTCACCGGTTTGCCACATGCTGTAGGCCTATGGACTGAACAAGAAACCACCAAAAATTTTAACCAGTCATCGTTCTTCCAACACTGAGGACCATTCATTCGAAATGACTTCTCCATGCATTTTATGCATTGGTAAAAGCACTATGATGAAAAGTGTGATATGTTTTCAGGTATCTCCAATACTAATAGAGCCACATGCTCACCGGTTTGCCACATGCTGTAGGCCTATGGACTGAACAAGAAACCACCAAAAATTTTAACCAGTCATCGTTCTCACAACACTGAGGACCATTCATTCGAAATGACTTCTCCATGCATTTTATGCATTGGTAAAAGCACTATGATGAAAATGTTTTCAGGTATCTCCTATACTAATAGAGCCACATGCTCACCGGTTTGCCACATGCTGTAGGCCTATGGACTGAACAAGAAACCACCAAAAATTTTAACCAGTCATCGTTCTCACAACACTGAGGACCATTCATTCGAAATGACTTATCCATGCATTTTATGCATTGGTAAAAGCACTATGATGAAAAGTGTGATATGTTTTCAGGTATCTCCTATACTAATAGAGCCACATGCTCACCGGTTTGCCACATGCTGTAGGCCTATGGACTGAACAAGAAACCACCAAAAATTTTAACCAGTCATCGTTCTTCCAACACTGAGGACCATTCATTCGAAATGACTTCTCCATGCATTTTATGCATTGGTAAAAGCACTATGATGAAAAGTGTGATATGTTTTCAGGTATCTCCTATACTAATAGAGCCACATGCTCACCGGTTTGCCACATGCTGTAGGCCTATGGACTGAACAAGAAACCACCAAAAATTTTAACCAGTCATCGTTCTCACAACACTGAGGACCATTCATTCGAAATGACTTCTCCATGCATTTTATGCATTGGTAAAAGCACTATGATGAAAAGTGTGATATGTTTTCAGGTATCTCCTTTACTAATAGAGCCACATGCTCACCGGTTTGCCACATGCTGTAGGCCTATGGACTGAACAAGAAACCATCAAAAATTTTAACCAGTCATCGTTCTCACAACACTGAGGACCATTCATTCGAAATGACTTCTCCATGCATTTTATGCATTGGTAAAAGCACAATGATGAAAAGTGTGATATGTTTTCAGGTATCTCCTATACTAATAGAGCCACATGCTCACCGGTTTGCCACATGCTGTAGGCCTATGGACTGAACAAGAAACCACCAAAAATTTTAACCAGTCATCGTTCTCACAACACTGAGGACCAGTCATTCGAAATGACTTCTCCATGCATTTTATGCATTGGTAAAAGCACTATGATGAAAAGTGTGATATGTTTTCAGGTATCTCCTATACTAATAGAGCCACATGCTCACCGGTTTGCCACATGCTGTAGGCCTATGGACTGAACAAGAAACCCTCAAAAATTTTAACCAGTCATCGTTCTCACAACACTGAGGACCATTCATTCGAAATGACTTCTCCATGCATTTTATGCATTGGTAAAAGCACTATGATGAAAAGTGTGATATGTTTTCAGGTATCTCCTATACTAATAGAGCCACATGCTCACCGGTTTGCCACATGCTGTAGGCCTATGGACTGAACAAGAAACCACCAAAAATTTGAACCAGTCATCGTTCTCACAACACTGAGGACCATTCATTCGAAATGATTTCTCCATGCATTTTATGCATTGGTAAAAGCACTATGATGAAAATGTTTTCAGGTATCTCCTATACTAATAGAGCCACATGCTCACCGGTTTGCCACATGCTGTAGGCCTATGGACTGAACAAGAAACCACCAAAAATTTTAACCAGTCATCGTTCTCACAACACTGAGGACCATTCATTCAAAATGACTTCTCCATGCATTTTATGCATTGGTAAAGCACTATGATGAAAATGTTTTCAGGTATCTCCTATACTAATAGAGCCACATGCTCACCGGTTTGCCACATGCTGTAGGCCTATGGACTGAACAAGAAACCACCAAAAATTTTAACCAGTCATCGTTCTTCCAACACTGAGGACCATTCATTCGAAATGACTTCTCCATGCATTTTATGCATTGGTAGAAGCACTATGATGAAAAGTGTGATATGTTTTCAGGTATCTCCTATACTAATAGAGCCACATGCTCACCGGTTTGCCACATGCTGTAGGCCTATGGACTGAACAAGAAACCACCAAAAATTTTAACCAGTCATCGTTCTCACAACACTGAGGACCATTCATTCGAAATGACTTTTCCATGCATTTTATGCATTGGTAAAAGCACTATGATGAAAAGTGTGATATGTTTTCAGGTATCTCCAATACTAATAGAGCCACATGCTCACCGGTTTGCCACATGCTGTAGGCCTATGGACTGAACAAGAAACCACCAAAAATTTTAACCAGTCATCATTCTCACAACACTGAGGACCATTCATTCGAAATGACTTCTCCATGCATTTTATGCATTGGTAAAAGCACTATGATGAAAATGTTTTCAGGTATCTCCTATACTAATAGAGCCACATGCTCACCGGTTTGCCACATGCTGTAGGCCTATGGACTGAACAAGAAACCACCAAAAATTTTAACCAGTCATCGTTCTTCCAACACTGAGGACCATTCATTCGAAATGACTTCTCCATGCATTTTATGCATTGGTAGAAGCACTATGATGAAAAGTGTGATATGTTTTCAGGTATCTCCTATACTAATAGAGCCACATGCTCACCGGCTTGCCACATGCTGTAGGCCTATGGACTGAACAAGAAACCATCAAAAATTTTAACCAGTCATCGTTCTCACAACACTGAGGACCATTCATTCGAAATGACTTCTCCATCCATTTTATGCATTGGTAAAAGCACTATGATGAAAAGTGTGATATGTTTTCAGGTATCTCCTATACTAATAGAGCCACATGCTCACCGGTTTGCCACATGCTGTAGGCCTATGGACTGAACAAGAAACCACCAAAAATTTTAACCAGTCATCGTTCTCACAACACTGAGGACCATTCATTCGAAATGACTTCTCCATGCATTTTATGCATTGGTAAAAGCACTATGATGAAAAGTGTGATATGTTTTCAGGTATCTCCTATACTAATAGAGCCACATGCTCACCGGTTTGCCACATGCTGTAGGCCTATGGACTGAACAAGAAACCACCAAAAATTTTAACCAGTCATCGTTCTCACAACACTGAGGACCATTTATTTGAAATGACTTCTCCATGCATTTTATGCATTGGTAAAGCACTATGATGAAAATGTTTTCAGGTATCTCCTATACTAATAGAGCCACATGCTCACCGGTTTGCCACATGCTGTAGGTCTATGGACTGAACAAGAAACCACCAAAAATTTTAACCAGTCATCGTTCTCACAACACTGAGGACCATTCATTCGAAATGACTTCTCCATGCATTTTATGCATTGGTAAAAGCACTATGATGAAAATGTTTTCAGGTATCTCCTATACTAATAGAGCCACATGCTCACCGGTTTGCCACATGCTGTAGGCCTATGGACTGAACAAGAAACCACCAAAAATTTTAACCAGTCATCGTTCTCACAACACTGAGGACCATTCATTCGAAATGACTTCTCCATGCATTTTATGCATTGGTAAAAGCACTATGATGAAAAGTGTGATATGTTTTCAGGTATCTCCTATACTAATAGAGCCACATGCTCACCGGTTTGCCACATGCTGTAGGCCTATGGACTGAACAAGAAACCACCAAAAATTTTAACCAGTCATCGTTCTTCCAACACTGAGGACCATTCATTCGAAATGACTTCTCCATGCATTTTATGCATTGGTAAAAGCACTATGATGAAAAGTGTGATATGTTTTCAGGTATCTCCTATACTAATAGAGCCACATGCTCACCGGTTTGCCACATGCTGTAGGCCTATGGACTGAACAAGAAACCACCAAAAATTTTAACCAGTCATCGTTCTCACAACACTGAGGACCATTCATTCGAAATGACTTCTCCATGCATTTTATGCATTGGTAAAAGCACTATGATGAAAAGTGTGATATGTTTTCAGGTATCTCCTATACTAATAGAGCCACATGCTCACCGGTTTGCCACATGCTGTAGGCCTATGGACTGAACAAGAAACCATCAAAAATTTTAACCAGTCATCGTTCTCACAACACTGAGGACCATTCATTCGAAATGACTTCTCCATGCATTTTATGCATTGGTAACAGCACTATGATGAAAAGTGTGATATGTTTTCAGGTATCTCCTATACTAATAGAGCCACATGCTCACCGGTTTGCCACATGCTGTAGGCCTATGGACTGAACAAGAAACCACCAAAAATTTTAACCAGTCATCGTTCTCACAACACTGAGGACCATTCATTCGAAATGACTTCTCCATGCATTTTATGCATTGGTAAAAGCACTATGATGAAAAGTGTGATATGTTTTCAGGTATCTCCTATACTAATAGAGCCACATGCTCACCGGTTTGCCACATGCTGTAGGCCTATGGACTGAACAAGAAACCACCAAAAATTTTAACCAGTCATCATTCTTCCAACACTGAGGACCATTCATTCGAAATGACTTCTCCATGCATTTTATGCATTGGTAAAAGCACTATGATGAAAAGTGTGATATGTTTTCAGGTATCTCCTATACTAATAGAGCCACATGCTCACCGGTTTGCCACATGCTGTAGGCCTATGGACTGAACAAGAAACCACCAAAAATTTTAACCAGTCATCGTTCTCACAACACTGAGGACCATTCATTCGAAATGACTTCTCCATGCATTTTATGCATTGGTAAAAGCACTATGATGAAAAGTGTGATATGTTTTCAGGTATCTCCTATACTAATAGAGCCACATGCTCACCGGTTTGCCACATGCTGTAGGCCTATGGACTGAACAAGAAACCATCAAAAATTTTAACCAGTCATCGTTCTCACAACACTGAGGACCATTCATTCGAAATGACTTCTCCATGCATTTTATGCATTGGTAAAAGCACTATGATGAAAAGTGTGATATGTTTTCAGGTATCTCCTATACTAATAGAGCCACATGCTCACCGGTTTGCCACATGCTGTAGGCCTATGGACTGAACAAGAAACCACCAAAAATTTTAACCAGTCATCGTTCTCACAACACTGAGGACCAGTCATTCGAAATGACTTCTCCATGCATTTTATGCATTGGTAAAAGCACTATGATGAAAAGTGTGATATGTTTTCAGGTATCTCCTATACTAATAGAGCCACATGCTCACCGGTTTGCCACATGCTGTAGGCCTATGGACTGAACAAGAAACCACCAAAAATTTTAACCAGTCATCGTTCTCACAACACTGAGGACCATTCATTCGAAATGACTTCTCCATGCATTTTATGCATTGGTAAAAGCACTATGATGAAAAGTGTGATATGTTTTCAGGTATCTCCTATACTAATAGAGCCACATGCTCACCGGTTTGCCACATGCTGTAGGCCTATGGACTGAACAAGAAACCATCAAAAATTTTAACCAGTCATCGTTCTCACAACACTGAGGACCATTCATTCGAAATGACTTCTCCATGCATTTTATGCATTGGTAAAAGCACTATGATGAAAAGTGTGATATGTTTTCAGGTATCTCCTATACTAATAGAGCCACATGCTCACCGGTTTGCCACATGCTGTAGGCCTATGGACTGAACAAGAAACCATCAAAAATTTTAACCAGTCATCGTTCTCACAACACTGAGGACCATTCATTCGAAATGACTTCTCCATGCATTTTATGCATTGGTAAAAGCACTATGATGAAAAGTGTGATATGTTTTCAGGTACCTCCTATACTAATAGAGCCACATGCTCACCGGTTTGCCACATGCTGTAGGCCTATGGACTGAACAAGAAACCATCAAAAATTTTAACCAGTCATCGTTCTCACAACACTGAGGACCATTCATTCGAAATGACTTCTCCATGCATTTTATGCATTGGTAAAAGCACTATGATGAAAAGTGTGATATGTTTTCAGGTATCTCCTATACTAATAGAGCCACATGCTCACCGGTTTGCCACATGCTGTAGGCCTATGGACTGAACAAGAAACCCTCAAAAATTTTAACCAGTCATCGTTCTCACAACACTGAGGACCATTCATTCGAAATGACTTCTCCATGCATTTTATGCATTGGTAAAAGCACTATGATGAAAAGTGTGATATGTTTTCAGGTATCTCCTATACTAATAGAGCCACATGCTCACCGGTTTGCCACATGCTGTAGGCCTATGGACTGAACAAGAAACCACCAAAAATTTTAACCAGTCATCGTTCTCACAACACTGAGGACCATTCATTCGAAATGACTTCTCCATGCATTTTATGCATTGGTAAAAGCACTATGATGAAAATGTTTTCAGGTATCTCCTATACTAATAGAGCCACATGCTCACCGGTTTGCCACATGCTGTAGGCCTATGGACTGAACAAGAAACCACCAAAAATTTTAACCAGTCATCGTTCTCACAACACTGAGGACCATTCATTCGAAATGACTTCTCCATGCATTTTATGCATTGGTAAAAGCACTATGATGAAAAGTGTGATATGTTTTCAGGTATCTCCTATACTAATAGAGCCACATGCTCACCGGTTTGCCACATGCTGTAGGCCTATGGACTGAACAAGAAACCACCAAAAATTTTAACCAGTCATCGTTCTTCCAACACTGAGGACCATTCATTCGAAATGACTTCTCCATGCATTTTATGCATTGGTAAAAGCACTATGATGAAAAGTGTGATATGTTTTCAGGTATCTCCTATACTAATAGAGCCACATGCTCACCGGTTTGCCACATGCTGTAGGCCTATGGACTGAACAAGAAACCACCAAAAATTTTAACCAGTCATCGTTCTCACAACACTGAGGACCATTCATTCGAAATGACTTCTCCATGCATTTTATGCATTGGTAAAAGCACTATGATGAAAAGTGTGATATGTTTTCAGGTATCTCCTATACTAATAGAGCCACATGCTCACCGGTTTGCCACATGCTGTAGGCCTATGGACTGAACAAGAAACCATCAAAAATTTTAACCAGTCATCGTTCTCACAACACTGAGGACCATTCATTCGAAATGACTTCTCCATGCATTTTATGCATTGGTAAAAGCACTATGATGAAAAGTGTGATATGTTTTCAGGTATCTCCTATACTAATAGAGCCACATGCTCACCGGTTTGCCACATGCTGTAGGCCTATGGACTGAACAAGAAACCACCAAAAATTTTAACCAGTCATCGTTCTCACAACACTGAGGACCAGTCATTCGAAATGACTTCTCCATGCATTTTATGCATTGGTAAAAGCACTATGATGAAAAGTGTGATATGTTTTCAGGTATCTCCTATACTAATAGAGCCACATGCTCACCGGTTTGCCACATGCTGTAGGCCTATGCACTGAACAAGAAACCCTCAAAAATTTTAACCAGTCATCGTTCTCACAACACTGAGGACCATTCATTCGAAATGACTTCTCCATGCATTTTATGCATTGGTAAAAGCACTATGATGAAAAGTGTGATATGTTTTCAGGTATCTCCTATACTAATAGAGCCACATGCTCACCGGTTTGCCACATGCTGTAGGCCTATGGACTGAACAAGAAACCACCAAAATTTGAACCAGTCATCGTTCTCACAACACTGAGGACCATTCATTCGAAATGACTTCTCCATGCATTTTATGCATTGGTAAAAGCACTATGATGAAAAGTGTGATATGTTTTCAGGTATCTCCTATACTAATAGAGCCACATGCTCACCGGTTTGCCACATGCTGTAGGCCGATGGACTGAACAAGAAACCACCAAAAATTTTAACCAGTCATCGTTCTTCCAACACTGAGGACCATTCATTCGAAATGACTTCTCCATGCATTTTATGCATTGGTAAAAGCACTATGATGAAAAGTGTGATATGTTTTCAGGTATCTCCTATACTAATAGAGCCACATGCTCACCGGTTTGCTACATGCTGTAGGCCTATGGACTGAACAAGAAACCACCAAAAATTTTAACCAGTCATCGTTCTCACAACACTGAGGACCATTCATTCGAAATGACTTCTCCATGCATTTTATGCATTGGTAAAAGCACTATGATGAAAAGTGTGATATGTTTTCAGGTATCTCCTTTACTAATAGAGCCACATGCTCACCGGTTTGCCACATGCTGTAGGCCTATGGACTGAACAAGAAACCATCAAAAATTTTAACCAGTCATCGTTCTCACAACACTGAGGACCATTCATTCGAAATGACTTCTCCATGCATTTTATGCATTGGTAAAAGCACAATGATGAAAAGTGTGATATGTTTTCAGGTATCTCCTATACTAATAGAGCCACATGCTCACCGGTTTGCCACATGCTGTAGGCCTATGGACTGAACAAGAAACCACCAAAAATTTTAACCAGTCATCGTTCTCACAACACTGAGGACCAGTCATTCGAAATGACTTCTCCATGCATTTTATGCATTGGTAAAAGCACTATGATGAAAAGTGTGATATGTTTTCAGGTATCTCCTATACTAATAGAGCCACATGCTCACCGGTTTGCCACATGCTGTAGGCCTATGGACTGAACAAGAAACCCTCAAAAATTTTAACCAGTCATCGTTCTCACAACACTGAGGACCATTCATTCGAAATGACTTTTCCATGCATTTTATGCATTGGTAAAAGCACTATGATGAAAAGTGTGATATGTTTTCAGGTATCTCCTATACTAATAGAGCCACATGCTCACCGGTTTGCCACATGCTGTAGGCCTATGGACTGAACAAGAAACCACCAAAAATTTGAACCAGCCATCGTTCTCACAACACTGAGGACCATTCATTCGAAATGATTTCTCCATGCATTTTATGAATTGGTAAAAGCACTATGATGAAAATGTTTTCAGGTATCTCCTATACTAATAGAGCCACATGCTCACCGGTTTGCCACATGCTGTAGGCCTATGGACTGAACAAGAAACCACCAAAAAGTTTAACCAGTCATCGTTCTCACAACACTGAGGACCATTCATTCAAAATGACTTCTCCATGCATTTTATGCATTGGTAAAGCACTATGATGAAAATGTTTTCAGGTATCTCCTATACTAATAGAGCCACATGCTCACCGGTTTGCCCCATGCTGTAGGCCTATGGACTGAACAAGAAACCACCAAAAATTTTAACCAGTCATCGTTCTCACAACACTGAGGACCATTCATTCGAAATGACTTCTCCATGCATTTTATGCATTGTTAAAAGCTCTATGATGAAAATGTTTTCATTTATCTCCTATACTAATAGAGCCACATGCTCACCGGTTTGCCACATGCTGTAGGCCTATGGACTTAACAAGAAACCACCAAAAATTTTAACCAGTCATCGTTCTCACAACACTGAGGGCCATTCATTCGAAATAACTTCTCCATGCATTTTATGCATTGGTAAAAGCACTATGATGAAAAGTGTGATATGTTTTCAGGTATCTCCTATACTAATAGAGCCACATGCTCACCGGTTTACCACATGCTGTATGCCTATGGACTGAACAAGAAACCACCAAAAATTTTAACCAGTCATCGTTCTTCCAACACTGAGGACCATTCATTCGAAATGACTTCTCCATGCATTTTATGCATTGGTAAAAGCACTATGATGAAAAGTGTGATATGTTTTCAGGTATCTCCAATACTAATAGAGCCACATGCTCACCGGTTTGCCACATGCTGTAGGCCTATGGACTGAACAAGAAACCACCAAAAATTTTAACCAGTCATCATTCTCACAACACTGAGGACCATTCATTCGAAATGACTTCTCCATGCATTTTATGCATTGGTAAAAGCACTATGATGAAAATGTTTTCAGGTATCTCCTATACTAATAGAGCCACATGCTCACCGGTTTGCCACATGCTGTAGGCCTATGGACTGAACAAGAAACCACCAAAAATTTTAACCAGTCATCGTTCTCACAACACTGAGGACCATTCATTCGAAATGACTTCTCCATGCATTTTATGCATTGGTAAAAGCACTATGATGAAAAGTGTGATATGTTTTCAGGTATCTCCTATACTAATAGAGCCACATGCTCACCGGTTTGCCACATGCTGTAGGCCTATGGACTGAACAAGAAACCACCAAAAATTTTAACCAGTCATCGTTCTCACAACACTGAGGACCATTCATTCGAAATGACTTCTCCATGCATTTTATGCATTGGTAAAAGCACTATGATGAAAAGTGTGATATGTTTTCAGGTATCTCCTATACTAATAGAGCCACATGCTCACCGGTTTGCCACATGCTGTAGGCCTATGGACTGAACAAGAAACCACCAAAAATTTTAACCAGTCATCGTTCTCACAACACTGAGGACCATTCATTCGAAATGACTTCTCCATGCATTTTATGCATTGGTAAAAGCACTATGATGAAAAGTGTGATATGTTTTCAGGTATCTCCTATACTAATAGAGCCACATGATCACCGGTTTGCCACATGCTGTAGGCCTATGGACTGAACAAGAAACCACCAAAAATTTTAACCAGTCATCGTTCTCACAACACTGAGGACCATTCATTTGAAATGACTTCTCCATGCATTTTATGCATTGGTAAAGCACTATGATGAAAATGTTTTCAGGTATCTCCTATACTAATAGAGCCACATGCTCACCGGTTTGCCAGATGCTGTAGGTCTATGGACTGAACAAGAAACCACCAAAAATTTTAACCAGTCATCGTTCTCACAACACTGAGGACCATTCATTCGAAATGACTTCTCCATGCATTTTATGCATTGGTAAAAGCACTATGATGAAAAGTGTGATATGTTTTCAGGTATCTCCTATACTAATAGAGCCACATGCTCACCGGTTTGCCACATGCTGTAGGCCTATGGACTGAACAAGAAACCACCAAAAATTTTAACCAGTCATCGTTCTTCCAACACTGAGGACCATTCATTCGAAATGACTTCTCCATGCATTTTATGCATTGGTAAAAGCACTATGATGAAAAGTGTGATATGTTTTCAGGTATCTCCAATACTAATAGAGCCACATGCTCACCGGTTTGCCACATGCTGTAGGCCTATGGACTGAACAAGAAACCACCAAAAATTTTAACCAGTCATCGTTCTCACAACACTGAGGACCATTCATTCGAAATGACTTCTCCATGCATTTTATGCATTGGTAAAAGCACTATGATGAAAATGTTTTCAGGTATCTCCTATACTAATAGAGCCACATGCTCACCGTTTTGCCACATGCTGTAGGCCTATGGACTGAACAAGAAACCACCAAAAATTTTAACCAGTCATCGTTCTCACAACACTGAGGACCATTCATTCGAAATGACTTATCCATGCATTTTATGCATTGGTAAAAGCACTATGATGAAAAGTGTGATATGTTTTCAGGTATCTCCTATACTAATAGAGCCACATGCTCACCGGTTTGCCACATGCTGTAGGCCTATGGACTGAACAAGAAACCACCAAAAATTTTAACCAGTCATCGTTCTTCCAACACTGAGGACCATTCATTCGAAATGACTTCTCCATGCATTTTATGCATTGGTAAAAGCACTATGATGAAAAGTGTGATATGTTTTCAGGTATCTCCTATACTAATAGAGCCACATGCTCACCGGTTTGCCACATGCTGTAGGCCTATGGACTGAACAAGAAACCACCAAAAATTTTAACCAGTCATCGTTCTCACAACACTGAGGACCATTCATTCGAAATGACTTCTCCATGCATTTTATGCATTGGTAAAAGCACTATGATGAAAAGTGTGATATGTTTTCAGGTATCTCCTATACTAATAGAGCCACATGCTCACCGGTTTGCCACATGCTGTAGGCCTATGGACTGAACAAGAAACCACCAAAAATTTGAAACAGTTATCGTTCTCACAACACTGAGGACCATTCATTCGAAATGATTTCTCCATGCATTTTATGCATTGGTAAAAGCACTATGATGAAAATGTTTTCAGGTATCTCCTATACTAATAGAGCCACATGCTCACCGGTTTGCCACATGCTGTAGGCCTATGGACTGAACAAGAAACCACCAAAAATTTTAACCAGTCATCGTTCTCACAACACTGAGGACCATTCATTCAAAATGACTTCTCCATGCATTTTATGCATTGGTAAAGCACTATGATGAAAATGTTTTCAGGTATCTCCTATACTAATAGAGCCACATGCTCACCGGTTTGCCACATGCTGTAGGCCTATGGACTGAACAAGAAACCACCAAAAATTTTAACCAGTCATCGTTCTCACAACACTGAGGACCATTCATTCGAAATGACTTCTCCATGCATTTTATGCATTGTTAAAAGCTCTATGATGAAAATGTTTTCATTTATCTCCTATACTAATAGATCCACATGCTCACCGGTTTGCCACATGCTGTAGGCCTATGGACTGAACAAGAAACCACCAAAAATTTTAACCAGTCATCGTTCTCACAACACTGAGGACCATTCATTCGAAATAACTTCTCCATGCATTTTATGCATTGGTAAAAGCACTATGATGAAAAGTGTGATATGTTTTCAGGTATCTCCTATACTAATAGAGCCACATGCTCACCGGTTTGCCACATGCTGTATGCCTATGGACTGAACAAGAAACCACCAAAAATTTTAACCAGTCATCGTTCTTCCAACACTGAGGACCATTCATTCGAAATGACTTCTCCATGCATTTTATGCATTGGTAAAAGCACTATGATGAAAAGTGTGATATGTTTTCAGGTATCTCCAATACTAATAGAGCCACATGCTCACCGGTTTGCCACATGCTGTAGGCCTATGGACTGAACAAGAAACCACCAAAAATTTTAACCAGTCATCATTCTCACAACACTGAGGACCATTCATTCGAAATGACTTCTCCATGCATTTTATGCATTGGTAAAAGCACTATGATGAAAATGTTTTCAGGTATCTCCTATACTAATAGAGCCACATGCTCACCGGTTTGCCACATGCTGTAGGCCTATGGACTGAACAAGAAACCACCAAAAATTTTAACCAGTCATCGTTCTTCCAACACTGAGGACCATTCATTCGAAATGACTTCTCCATGCATTTTATGCATTGGTAGAAGCACTATGATGAAAAGTGTGATATGTTTTCAGGTATCTCCTATACTAATAGAGCCACATGCTCACCGGCTTGCCACATGCTGTAGGCCTATGGACTGAACAAGAAACCATCAAAAATTTTAACCAGTCATCGTTCTCACAACACTGAGGACCATTCATTCGAAATGACATCTCCATGCATTTTATGCATTGGTAAAAGCACTATGATGAAAAGTGTGATATGTTTTCAGGTATCTCCTATACTAATAGAGCCACATGCTCACCGGTTTGCCACATGCTGTAGGCCTATGGACTGAACAAGAAACCACCAAAAATTTTAACCAGTCATCGTTCTCACAACACTGAGGACCATTCATTCGAAATGACTTCTCCATGCATTTTATGCATTGGTAAAAGCACTATGATGAAAAGTGTGATATGTTTTCAGGTATCTCCTATACTAATAGAGCCACATGCTCACCGGTTTGCCACATGCTGTAGGCCTATGGACTGAACAAGAAACCACCAAAAATTTTAACCAGTCATCGTTCTCACAACACTGAGGACCATTCATTCGAAATGACTTCTCCATGCATTTTATGCATTGGTAAAGCACTATGATGAAAATGTTTTCAGGTATCTCCTATACTAATAGAGCCACATGCTCACCGGTTTGCCACATGCTGTAGGTCTATGGACTGAACAAGAAACCACCAAAAATTTTAACCAGTCATCGTTCTCACAACACTGAGGACCATTCATTCGAAATGACTTCTCCATGCATTTTATGCATTGGTAAAAGCACTATGATGAAAAGTGTGATATGTTTTCAGGTATCTCCTATACTAATAGAGCCACATGCTCACCGGTTTGCCACATGCTGTAGGCCTATGGACTGAACAAGAAACCACCAAAAATTTTAACCAGTCATCGTTCTTCCAACACTGAGGACCATTCATTCGAAATGACTTCTCCATGCATTTTATGCATTGGTAAAAGCACTATGATGAAAAGTGTGATATGTTTTCAGGTATCTCCAATACTAATAGAGCCACATGCTCACCGGTTTGCCACATGCTGTAGGCCTATGGACTGAACAAGAAACCACCAAAAATTTTAACCAGTCATCGTTCTCACAACACTGAGGACCATTCATTCGAAATGACTTCTCCATGCATTTTATGCATTGGTAAAAGCACTATGATGAAAATGTTTTCAGGTATCTCCTATACTAATAGAGCCACATGCTCACCGGTTTGCCACATGCTGTAGGCCTATGGACTGAACAAGAAACCACCAAAAATTTTAACCAGTCATCGTTCTCACAACACTGAGGACCATTCATTCGAAATGACTTCTCCATGCATTTTATGCATTGGTAAAAGCACTATGATGAAAAGTGTGATATGTTTTCAGGTATCTCCTATACTAATAGAGCCACATGCTCACCGGTTTGCCACATGCTGTAGGCCTATGGACTGAACAAGAAACCACCAAAAATTTTAACCAGTCATCGTTCTTCCAACACTGAGGACCATTCATTCGAAATGACTTCTCCATGCATTTTATGCATTGGTAAAAGCACTATGATGAAAAGTGTGATACAGTTAGGGCCAGAAATATTTGGACAGTGACACAATTTTCGCGAGTTGGGCTCTGCATGCCACCACATTGGATTTGAAATGAAACCTCTACAACAGAATTCAAGTGCAGATTGTAATGTTTAATTTGAAGGGTTGAACAAAAATATCTGATAGAAAATGTAGGAATTGTACACATTTCTTTACAAACACTCCACATTTTAGGAGGTCAAAAGTAATTGGACAAATAAACATAACCCAAACAAAATATTTTTATTTTCAATATTTTGTTGCAAATCCTTTGGAGGCAATCACTGCCTTAAGTCTGGAACCCATGGACATCACCAAACGCTGGGTTTCCTTCTTCTTAATGCTTTGCCAGGCCTTTACAGCCGCAGCCTTCAGGTCTTGCTTGTTTGTGGGTCTTTCCGTCTTAAGTCTGGCTTTGAGCAAGTGAAATGCATGCTCAATTGGGTTTAGATCTGGAGATTGACTTGGCCATTGCAGAATGTTCCACTTTTTGGCACTCATGAACTCCTGGGTAGCTTTGGCTGTATGCTTGGGGTCATTGTCCATCTGTACTATGAAGCGCCGTCCAATCAACTTTGCAGCATTTGGCTGAATCTGGGCTGAAAGTATATCCCGGTACACTTCAGAATTCATCCGGCTACTCTTGTCTGCTCTTATGTCATCAATAAACACAAGTGACCCAGTGCCATTGAAAGCCATGCATGCCCATGCCATCACGTTGCCTCCACCATGTTTTACAGAGGATGTGGTGTGCCTTGGATCATGTGCCGTTCCCTTTCTTCTCCAAACTTTTTTCTTCCCATCATTCTGGTACAGGTTGATCTTTGTCTCATCTGTCCATAGAATACTTTTCCAGAACTGAGCTGGCTTCTTGAGGTGTTTTTCTGCAAATTTAACTCTGGCCTGTCTATTTTTGGTATTGATGAATGGTTTGCATCTAGATGTGAACCCTTTGTATTTACTGTCATGGAGTCTTCTCTTTACTGTTGACTTAGAGACAAATACACCTACTTCACTGAGAGTGTTCTGGACTTCAGTTGATGTTGTGAACGGGTTCTTCTTCACCAAATTAAGTATGCGGCGATCATCCACCACTCTTGTCATCCGTGGACGCCCAGGCCTTTTTGAGTTCCCAAGCTCACCAGTCAATTCCTTTTTTCTCAGAATGTACCCAACTGTTGATTTTGCTACTCCAAGCATGTCTGCTATCTCTCTGATGGATTTTTTCTTTTTTTTCAGCCTCAGGATGTTCTGCTTCACCTCAATTGAGAGTTCCTTTGACCGCATGTTGTCTGCTCACAGCAACAGCTTCCAAATGCAAAACCACACACCTGGAATCCACCCCTGACCTTTTAACTACTTCATTGATTACAGGTTAACGAGGGAGACGCCTTCAGAGTTAATTGCAGCCCTTAGAGTCCATTGTCCAATTACTTTTGGTCCCTTGAAAAAGAGGACGCTATGCATTACAGAGCTATGATTCCTAAACCCTTTCTCCGATTTGGATGTGGAAACTATCATATTGCAGCTGGGAGTGTGCACTTTCAGCCCATATTACATATATAATTTTATTTCTGAACATGTTTTTGTAAACAGCTAAAATAACAAAACTTGTGTCACTGTCCAAATATTTCTGGCCCTAACTGTATGTTTTCAGGTATCTCCTATACTAATAGAGCCACATGCTCACCGGTTTGCCACATGCTGTAGGCCTATGGACTGAACAAGAAACCACCAAAAATTTTAACCAGTCATCGTTCTCACAACACTGAGGACCATTCATTCGAAATGACTTCTCCATGCATTTTATGCATTGGTAAAAGCACTATGATGAAAAGTGTGATATGTTTTCAGGTATCTCCTATACTAATAGAGCCACATGCTCACCGGTTTGCCACATGCTGTAGGCCTATGGACTGAACAAGAAACCATCAAAAATTTTAACCAGTCATCGTTCTCACAACACTGAGGACCATTCATTCGAAATTACTTCTCCATGCATTTTATGCATTGGTAAAAGCACTATGATGAAAAGTGTGATATGTTTTCAGGTATCTCCTATACTAATAGAGCCACATGCTCACCGGTTTGCCACATGCTGTAGGCCTATGGACTGAACAAGAAACCACCAAAAATTTTAACCAGTCATCGTTCTCACAACACTGAGGACCATTCATTCGAAATGACTTCTCCATGCATTTTATGCATTGGTTAAAGCACTATGATGAAAAGTGTGATATGTTTTCAGGTATCTCCTATACTAATAGAGCCACATGCTCACCGGTTTGCCACATGCTGTAGGCCTATGGACTGAACAAGAAACCACCAAAAATTTTAACCAGTCATCGTTCTCACAACACTGAGGACCATTCATTCGAAATGACTTCTCCATGCATTTTATGCATTGGTAAAAGCACTATGATGAAAAGTGTGATATGTTTTCAGGTATCTCCTATACTAATAGAGCCACATGCTCACCGGTTTGCCACATGCTGTAGGCCTATGGACTGAACAAGAAACCATCAAAAATTTTAACCAGTCATCGTTCTCACAACACTGAGGACCATTCATTCGAAATGACTTCTCCATGCATTTTATGCATTGGTAAAAGCACTATGATGAAAAGTGTGATATGTTTTCAGGTATCTCCTATACTAATAGAGCCACATGCTCACCGGTTTGCCACATGCTGTAGGCCTATGGACTGAACAAGAAACCACCAAAAATTTTAACCAGTCATCGTTCTCACAACACTGAGGACCAGTCATTCGAAATGACTTCTCCATGCATTTTATGCATTGGTAAAAGCACTATGATGAAAAGTGTGATATGTTTTCAGGTATCTCCTATACTAATAGAGCCACATGCTCACCGGTTTGCCACATGCTGTAGGCCTATGGACTGAACAAGAAACCACCAAAAATTTTAACCAGTCATCGTTCTCACAACACTGAGGACCATTCATTCGAAATGACTTCTCCATGCATTTTATGCATTGGTAAAAGCACTATGATGAAAAGTGTGATATGTTTTCAGGTATCTCCTATACTAATAGAGCCACATGCTCACCGGTTTGCCACATGCTGTAGGCCTATGGACTGAACAAGAAACCACCAAAAATTTTAACCAGTCATCGTTCTCACAACACTGAGGACCATTCATTCGAAATGACTTCTCCATGCATTTTATGCATTGGTAAAAGCACTATGATGAAAATGTTTTCAGGTATCTCCTATACTAATAGAGCCACATGCTCACCGGTTTGCCACATGCTGTAGGCCTATGGACTGAACAAGAAACCACCAAAAATTTTAACCAGTCATCGTTCTCACAACACTGAGGACCATTCATTCGAAATGACTTCTCCATGCATTTTATGCATTGGTAAAAGCACTATGATGAAAAGTGTGATATGTTTTCAGGTATCTCCTATACTAATAGAGCCACATGCTCACCGGTTTGCCACATGCTGTAGGCCTATGGACTGAACAAGAAACCACCAAAAATTTTAACTAGTCATCGTTCTTCCAACACTGAGGACCATTCATTCGAAATGACTTCTCCATGCATTTTATGCATTGGTAAAAGCACTATGATGAAAAGTGTGATATGTTTTCAGGTATCTCCTATACTAATAGAGCCACATGCTCACCGGTTTGCCACATGCTGTAGGCCTATGGACTGAACAAGAAACCACCAAAAATTTTAACCAGTCATCGTTCTCACAACACTGAGGACCATTCATTCGAAATGACTTCTCCATGCATTTTATGCATTGGTAAAAGCACTATGATGAAAAGTGTGATATGTTTTCAGGTATCTCCTATACTAATAGAGCCACATGCTCACCGGTTTGCCACATGCTGTAGGCCTATGGACTGAACAAGAAACCATCAAAAATTTTAACCAGTCATCGTTCTCACAACACTGAGGACCATTCATTCGAAATTACTTCTCCATGCATTTTATGCATTGGTAAAAGCACTATGATGAAAAGTGTGATATGTTTTCAGGTATCTCCTATACTAATAGAGCCACATGCTCACCGGTTTGCCACATGCTGTAGGCCTATGGACTGAACAAGAAACCACCAAAAATTTTAACCAGTCATCGTTCTCACAACACTGAGGACCATTCATTCGAAATGACTTCTCCATGCATTTTATGCATTGGTTAAAGCACTATGATGAAAAGTGTGATATGTTTTCAGGTATCTCCTATACTAATAGAGCCACATGCTCACCGGTTTGCCACATGCTGTAGGCCTATGGACTGAACAAGAAACCACCAAAAATTTTAACCAGTCATCGTTCTTCCAACACTGAGGACCATTCATTCGAAATGACTTCTCCATGCATTTTATGCATTGGTAAAAGCACTATGATGAAAAGTGTGATATGTTTTCAGGTATCTCCTATACTAATAGAGCCACATGCTCACCGGTTTGCCACATGCTGTAGGCCTATGGACTGAACAAGAAACCACCAAAAATTTTAACCAGTCATCGTTCTCACAACACTGAGGACCATTCATTCGAAATGACTTCTCCATGCATTTTATGCATTGGTAAAAGCACTATGATGAAAAGTGTGATATGTTTTCAGGTATCTCCTATACTAATAGAGCCACATGCTCACCGGTTTGCCACATGCTGTAGGCCTATGGACTGAACAAGAAACCATCAAAAATTTTAACCAGTCATCGTTCTCACAACACTGAGGACCATTCATTCGAAATGACTTCTCCATGCATTTTATGCATTGGTAAAAGCACTATGATGAAAAGTGTGATATGTTTTCAGGTATCTCCTATACTAATAGAGCCACATGCTCACCGGTTTGCCACATGCTGTAGGCCTATGGACTGAACAAGAAACCACCAAAAATTTTAACCAGTCATCGTTCTCACAACACTGAGGACCAGTCATTCGAAATGACTTCTCCATGCATTTTATGCATTGGTAAAAGCACTATGATGAAAAGTGTGATATGTTTTCAGGTATCTCCTATACTAATAGAGCCACATGCTCACCGGTTTGCCACATGCTGTAGGCCTATGGACTGAACAAGAAACCACCAAAAATTTTAACCAGTCATCGTTCTCACAACACTGAGGACCATTCATTCGAAATGACTTCTCCATGCATTTTATGCATTGGTAAAAGCACTATGATGAAAAGTGTGATATGTTTTCAGGTATCTCCTATACTAATAGAGCCACATGCTCACCGGTTTGCCACATGCTGTAGGCCTATGGACTGAACAAGAAACCACCAAAAATTTTAACCAGTCATCGTTCTCACAACACTGAGGACCATTCATTCGAAATGACTTCTCCATGCATTTTATGCATTGGTAAAAGCACTATGATGAAAATGTTTTCAGGTATCTCCTATACTAATAGAGCCACATGCTCACCGGTTTGCCACATGCTGTAGGCCTATGGACTGAACAAGAAACCACCAAAAATTTTAACCAGTCATCGTTCTCACAACACTGAGGACCATTCATTCGAAATGACTTCTCCATGCATTTTATGCATTGGTAAAAGCACTATGATGAAAAGTGTGATATGTTTTCAGGTATCTCCTATACTAATAGAGCCACATGCTCACCGGTTTGCCACATGCTGTAGGCCTATGGACTGAACAAGAAACCACCAAAAATTTTAACCAGTCATCGTTCTTCCAACACTGAGGACCATTCATTCGAAATGACTTCTCCATGCATTTTATGCATTGGTAAAAGCACTATGATGAAAAGTGTGATATGTTTTCAGGTATCTCCTATACTAATAGAGCCACATGCTCACCGGTTTGCCACATGCTGTAGGCCTATGGACTGAACAAGAAACCACCAAAAATTTTAACCAGTCATCGTTCTCACAACACTGAGGACCATTCATTCGAAATGACTTCTCCATGCATTTTATGCATTGGTAAAAGCACTATGATGAAAAGTGTGATATGTTTTCAGGTATCTCCTATACTAATAGAGCCACATGCTCACCGGTTTGCCACATGCTGTAGGCCTATGGACTGAACAAGAAACCATCAAAAATTTTAACCAGTCATCGTTCTCACAACACTGAGGACCATTCATTCGAAATGACTTCTCCATGCATTTTATGCATTGGTAAAAGCACTATGATGAAAAGTGTGATATGTTTTCAGGTATCTCCTATACTAATAGAGCCACATGCTCACCGGTTTGCCACATGCTGTAGGCCTATGGACTGAACAAGAAACCACCAAAAATTTTAACCAGTCATCGTTCTCACAACACTGAGGACCAGTCATTCGAAATGACTTCTCCATGCATTTTATGCATTGGTAAAAGCACTATGATGAAAAGTGTGATATGTTTTCAGGTATCTCCTATACTAATAGAGCCACATGCTCACCGGTTTGCCACATGCTGTAGGCCTATGGACTGAACAAGAAACCACCAAAAATTTTAACCAGTCATCGTTCTCACAACACTGAGGACCATTCATTCGAAATGACTTCTCCATGCATTTTATGCATTGGTAAAAGCACTATGATGAAAAGTGTGATATGTTTTCAGGTATCTCCTATACTAATAGAGCCACATGCTCACCGGTTTGCCACATGCTGTAGGCCTATGGACTGAACAAGAAACCACCAAAAATTTTAACCAGTCATCGTTCTCACAACACTGAGGACCATTCATTCGAAATGACTTCTCCATGCATTTTATGCATTGGTAAAAGCACTATGATGAAAATGTTTTCAGGTATCTCCTATACTAATAGAGCCACATGCTCACCGGTTTGCCACATGCTGTAGGCCTATGGACTGAACAAGAAACCACCAAAAATTTTAACCAGTCATCGTTCTCACAACACTGAGGACCATTCATTCGAAATGACTTCTCCATGCATTTTATGCATTGGTAAAAGCACTATGATGAAAAGTGTGATATGTTTTCAGGTATCTCCTATACTAATAGAGCCACATGCTCACCGGTTTGCCACATGCTGTAGGCCTATGGACTGAACAAGAAACCACCAAAAATTTTAACTAGTCATCGTTCTTCCAACACTGAGGACCATTCATTCGAAATGACTTCTCCATGCATTTTATGCATTGGTAAAAGCACTATGATGAAAAGTGTGATATGTTTTCAGGTATCTCCTATACTAATAGAGCCACATGCTCACCGGTTTGCCACATGCTGTAGGCCTATGGACTGAACAAGAAACCACCAAAAATTTTAACCAGTCATCGTTCTCACAACACTGAGGACCATTCATTCGAAATGACTTCTCCATGCATTTTATGCATTGGTAAAAGCACTATGATGAAAAGTGTGATATGTTTTCAGGTATCTCCTATACTATTAGAGCCACATGCTCACCGGTTTGCCACATGCTGTAGGCCTATGGACTGAACAAGAAACCATCAAAAATTTTAACCAGTCATCGTTCTCACAACACTGAGGACCATTCATTCGAAATGACTTCTCCATGCATTTTATGCATTGGTAAAAGCACTATGATGAAAAGTGTGATATGTTTTCAGGTATCTCCTATACTAATAGAGCCACATGCTCACCGGTTTGCCACATGCTGTAGGCCTATGGACTGAACAAGAAACCACCAAAAATTTTAACCAGTCATCGTTCTCACAACACTGAGGACCAGTCATTCGAAATGACTTCTCCATGCATTTTATGCATTGGTAAAAGCACTATGATGAAAAGTGTGATATGTTTTCAGGTATCTCCTATACTAATAGAGCCACATGCTCACCGGTTTGCCACATGCTGTAGGCCTATGGACTGAACAAGAAACCCTCAAAAATTTTAACCAGTCATCGTTCTCACAACACTGAGGACCATTCATTCGAAATGACTTCTCCATGCATTTTATGCATTGGTAAAAGCACTATGATGAAAAGTGTGATATGTTTTCAGGTATCTCTTATACTAATAGAGCCACATGCTCACCGATTTGCCACATGCTGTAGGCCTATGGACTGAACAAGAAACCACCAAAAATTTGAACCAGTCATCGTTCTCACAACACTGAGGACCATTCATTCGAAATGACTTCTCCATGCATTTTATGCATTGGTAAAAGCACTATGATGAAAATGTTTTCAGGTATCTCCTATACTAATAGAGCCACATGCTCACCGGTTTGCCACATGCTGTAGGCCTATGGACTGAACAAGAAACCACCAAAAATTTTAACCAGTCATCGTTCTTCCAACACTGAGGACCATTCATTCGAAATGACTTCTCCATGCATTTTATGCATTGGTAGAAGCACTATGATGAAAAGTGTGATATGTTTTCAGGTATCTCCTATACTAATAGAGCCACATGCTCACCGGCTTGCCACATGCTGTAGGCCTATGGACTGAACAAGAAACCATCAAAAATTTTAACCAGTCATCGTTCTCACAACACTGAGGACCATTCATTCGAAATGACATCTCCATGCATTTTATGCATTGGTAAAAGCACTATGATGAAAAGTGTGATATGTTTTCAGGTATCTCCTATACTAATAGAGCCACATGCTCACCGGTTTGCCACATGCTGTAGGCCTATGGACTGAACAAGAAACCACCAAAAATTTTAACCAGTCATCGTTCTCACAACACTGAGGACCATTCATTCGAAATGACTTCTCCATGCATTTTATGCATTGGTAAAAGCACTATGATGAAAAGTGTGATATGTTTTCAGGTATCTCCTATACTAATAGAGCCACATGCTCACCGGTTTGCCACATGCTGTAGGCCTATGGACTGAACAAGAAACCACCAAAAATTTTAACCAGTCATCGTTCTCACAACACTGAGGACCATTCATTCGAAATGACTTCTCCATGCATTTTATGCATTGGTAAAGCACTATGATGAAAATGTTTTCAGGTATCTCCTATACTAATAGAGCCACATGCTCACCGGTTTGCCACATGCTGTAGGTCTATGGACTGAACAAGAAACCACCAAAAATTTTAACCAGTCATCGTTCTCACAACACTGAGGACCATTCATTCGAAATGACTTCTCCATGCATTTTATGCATTGGTAAAAGCACTATGATGAAAAGTGTGATATGTTTTCAGGTATCTCCTATACTAATAGAGCCACATGCTCACCGGTTTGCCACATGCTGTAGGCCTATGGACTGAACAAGAAACCACCAAAAATTTTAACCAGTCATCGTTCTTCCAACACTGAGGACCATTCATTCGAAATGACTTCTCCATGCATTTTATGCATTGGTAAAAGCACTATGATGAAAAGTGTGATATGTTTTCAGGTATCTCCAATACTAATAGAGCCACATGCTCACCGGTTTGCCACATGCTGTAGGCCTATGGACTGAACAAGAAACCACCAAAAATTTTAACCAGTCATCGTTCTCACAACACTGAGGACCATTCATTCGAAATGACTTCTCCATGCATTTTATGCATTGGTAAAAGCACTATGATGAAAATGTTTTCAGGTATCTCCTATACTAATAGAGCCACATGCTCACCGGTTTGCCACATGCTGTAGGCCTATGGACTGAACAAGAAACCACCAAAAATTTTAACCAGTCATCGTTCTCACAACACTGAGGACCATTCATTCGAAATGACTTCTCCATGCATTTTATGCATTGGTAAAAGCACTATGATGAAAAGTGTGATATGTTTTCAGGTATCTCCTATACTAATAGAGCCACATGCTCACCGGTTTGCCACATGCTGTAGGCCTATGGACTGAACAAGAAACCACCAAAAATTTTAACCAGTCATCGTTCTTCCAACACTGAGGACCATTCATTCGAAATGACTTCTCCATGCATTTTATGCATTGGTAAAAGCACTATGATGAAAAGTGTGATACAGTTAGGGCCAGAAATATTTGGACAGTGACACAATTTTCGCGAGTTGGGCTCTGCATGCCACCACATTGGATTTGAAATGAAACCTCTACAACAGAATTCAAGTGCAGATTGTAATGTTTAATTTGAAGGGTTGAACAAAAATATCTGATAGAAAATGTAGGAATTGTACACATTTCTTTACAAACACTCCACATTTTAGGAGGTCAAAAGTAATTGGACAAATAAACATAACCCAAACAAAATATTTTTATTTTCAATATTTTGTTGCAAATCCTTTGGAGGCAATCACTGCCTTAAGTCTGGAACCCATGGACATCACCAAACGCTGGGTTTCCTTCTTCTTAATGCTTTGCCAGGCCTTTACAGCCGCAGCCTTCAGGTCTTGCTTGTTTGTGGGTCTTTCCGTCTTAAGTCTGGCTTTGAGCAAGTGAAATGCATGCTCAATTGGGTTTAGATCTGGAGATTGACTTGGCCATTGCAGAATGTTCCACTTTTTGGCACTCATGAACTCCTGGGTAGCTTTGGCTGTATGCTTGGGGTCATTGTCCATCTGTACTATGAAGCGCCGTCCAATCAACTTTGCAGCATTTGGCTGAATCTGGGCTGAAAGTATATCCCGGTACACTTCAGAATTCATCCGGCTACTCTTGTCTGCTCTTATGTCATCAATAAACACAAGTGACCCAGTGCCATTGAAAGCCATGCATGCCCATGCCATCACGTTGCCTCCACCATGTTTTACAGAGGATGTGGTGTGCCTTGGATCATGTGCCGTTCCCTTTCTTCTCCAAACTTTTTTCTTCCCATCATTCTGGTACAGGTTGATCTTTGTCTCATCTGTCCATAGAATACTTTTCCAGAACTGAGCTGGCTTCTTGAGGTGTTTTTCTGCAAATTTAACTCTGGCCTGTCTATTTTTGGTATTGATGAATGGTTTGCATCTAGATGTGAACCCTTTGTATTTACTGTCATGGAGTCTTCTCTTTACTGTTGACTTAGAGACAAATACACCTACTTCACTGAGAGTGTTCTGGACTTCAGTTGATGTTGTGAACGGGTTCTTCTTCACCAAATTAAGTATGCGGCGATCATCCACCACTCTTGTCATCCGTGGACGCCCAGGCCTTTTTGAGTTCCCAAGCTCACCAGTCAATTCCTTTTTTCTCAGAATGTACCCAACTGTTGATTTTGCTACTCCAAGCATGTCTGCTATCTCTCTGATGGATTTTTTCTTTTTTTTCAGCCTCAGGATGTTCTGCTTCACCTCAATTGAGAGTTCCTTTGACCGCATGTTGTCTGCTCACAGCAACAGCTTCCAAATGCAAAACCACACACCTGGAATCCACCCCTGACCTTTTAACTACTTCATTGATTACAGGTTAACGAGGGAGACGCCTTCAGAGTTAATTGCAGCCCTTAGAGTCCATTGTCCAATTACTTTTGGTCCCTTGAAAAAGAGGACGCTATGCATTACAGAGCTATGATTCCTAAACCCTTTCTCCGATTTGGATGTGGAAACTATCATATTGCAGCTGGGAGTGTGCACTTTCAGCCCATATTACATATATAATTTTATTTCTGAACATGTTTTTGTAAACAGCTAAAATAACAAAACTTGTGTCACTGTCCAAATATTTCTGGCCCTAACTGTATGTTTTCAGGTATCTCCTATACTAATAGAGCCACATGCTCACCGGTTTGCCACATGCTGTAGGCCTATGGACTGAACAAGAAACCACCAAAAATTTTAACCAGTCATCGTTCTCACAACACTGAGGACCATTCATTCGAAATGACTTCTCCATGCATTTTATGCATTGGTAAAAGCACTATGATGAAAAGTGTGATATGTTTTCAGGTATCTCCTATACTAATAGAGCCACATGCTCACCGGTTTGCCACATGCTGTAGGCCTATGGACTGAACAAGAAACCATCAAAAATTTTAACCAGTCATCGTTCTCACAACACTGAGGACCATTCATTCGAAATTACTTCTCCATGCATTTTATGCATTGGTAAAAGCACTATGATGAAAAGTGTGATATGTTTTCAGGTATCTCCTATACTAATAGAGCCACATGCTCACCGGTTTGCCACATGCTGTAGGCCTATGGACTGAACAAGAAACCACCAAAAATTTTAACCAGTCATCGTTCTCACAACACTGAGGACCATTCATTCGAAATGACTTCTCCATGCATTTTATGCATTGGTTAAAGCACTATGATGAAAAGTGTGATATGTTTTCAGGTATCTCCTATACTAATAGAGCCACATGCTCACCGGTTTGCCACATGCTGTAGGCCTATGGACTGAACAAGAAACCACCAAAAATTTTAACCAGTCATCGTTCTTCCAACACTGAGGACCATTCATTCGAAATGACTTCTCCATGCATTTTATGCATTGGTAAAAGCACTATGATGAAAAGTGTGATATGTTTTCAGGTATCTCCTATACTAATAGAGCCACATGCTCACCGGTTTGCCACATGCTGTAGGCCTATGGACTGAACAAGAAACCATCAAAAATTTTAACCAGTCATCGTTCTCACAACACTGAGGACCATTCATTCGAAATGACTTCTCCATGCATTTTATGCATTGGTAAAAGCACTATGATGAAAAGTGTGATATGTTTTCAGGTATCTCCTATACTAATAGAGCCACATGCTCACCGGTTTGCCACATGCTGTAGGCCTATGGACTGAACAAGAAACCACCAAAAATTTTAACCAGTCATCGTTCTCACAACACTGAGGACCAGTCATTCGAAATGACTTCTCCATGCATTTTATGCATTGGTAAAAGCACTATGATGAAAAGTGTGATATGTTTTCAGGTATCTCCTATACTAACAGAGCCACATGCTCACCGGTTTGCCACATGCTGTAGGCCTATGGACTGAACAAGAAACCACCAAAAATTTTAACCAGTCATCGTTCTCACAACACTGAGGACCATTCATTCGAAATGACTTCTCCATGCATTTTATGCATTGGTAAAAGCACTATGATGAAAAGTGTGATATGTTTTCAGGTATCTCCTATACTAATAGAGCCACATGCTCACCGGTTTGCCACATGCTGTAGGCCTATGGACTGAACAAGAAACCACCAAAAATTTTAACCAGTCATCGTTCTCACAACACTGAGGACCATTCATTCGAAATGACTTCTCCATGCATTTTATGCATTGGTAAAGCACTATGATGAAAATGTTTTCAGGTATCTCCTATACTAATAGAGCCACATGCTCACCGGTTTGCCACATGCTGTAGGTCTATGGACTGAACAAGAAACCACCAAAAATATTAACCAGTCATCGTTCTCACAACACTGAGGACCATTCATTCGAAATGACTTCTCCATGCATTTTATGCATTGGTAAAAGCACTATGATGAAAAGTGTGATATGTTTTCAGGTATCTCCTATACTAATAGAGCCACATGCTCACAGGTTTGCCACATGCTGTAGGCCTATGGACTGAACAAGAATCCACCAAAAATTTTAACCAGTCATCGTTCTTCCAACACTGAGGACCATTCATTCGAAATGACTTCTCCATGCATTTTATGCATTGGTAAAAGCACTATGATGAAAAGTGTGATATGTTTTCAGGTATCTCCAATACTAATAGAGCCACATGCTCACCGGTTTGCCACATGCTGTAGGCCTATGGACTGAACAAGAAACCACCAAAAATTTTAACCAGTCATCGTTCTCACAACACTGAGGACCATTCATTCGAAATGACTTCTCCATGCATTTTATGCATTGGTAAAAGCACTATGATGAAAATGTTTTCAGGTATCTCCTATACTAATAGAGCCACATGCTCACCGGTTTGCCACATGCTGTAGGCCTATGGACTGAACAAGAAACCACCAAAAATTTTAACCAGTCATCGTTCTCACAACACTGAGGACCATTCATTCGAAATGACTTCTCCATGCATTTTATGCATTGGTAAAAGCACTATGATGAAAAGTGTGATATGTTTTCAGGTATCTCCTATACTAATAGAGCCACATGCTCACCGGTTTGCCACATGCTGTAGGCCTATGGACTGAACAAGAAACCACCAAAAATTTTAACTAGTCATCGTTCTTCCAACACTGAGGACCATTCATTCGAAATGACTTCTCCATGCATTTTATGCATTGGTAAAAGCACTATGATGAAAAGTGTGATATGTTTTCAGGTATCTCCTATACTAATAGAGCCACATGCTCACCGGTTTGCCACATGCTGTAGGCCTATGGACTGAACAAGAAACCACCAAAAATTTTAACCAGTCATCGTTCTCACAACACTGAGGACCATTCATTCGAAATGACTTCTCCATGCATTTTATGCATTGGTAAAAGCACTATGATGAAAAGTGTGATATGTTTTCAGGTATCTCCTATACTAATAGAGCCACATGCTCACCGGTTTGCCACATGCTGTAGGCCTATGGACTGAACAAGAAACCATCAAAAATTTTAACCAGTCATCGTTCTCACAACACTGAGGACCATTCATTCGAAATGACTTCTCCATGCATTTTATGCATTGGTAAAAGCACTATGATGAAAAGTGTGATATGTTTTCAGGTATCTCCTATACTAATAGAGCCACATGCTCACCGGTTTGCCACATGCTGTAGGCCTATGGACTGAACAAGAAACCACCAAAAATTTTAACCAGTCATCGTTCTCACAACACTGAGGACCAGTCATTCGAAATGACTTCTCCATGCATTTTATGCATTGGTAAAAGCACTATGATGAAAAGTGTGATATGTTTTCAGGTATCTCCTATACTAATAGAGCCACATGCTCACCGGTTTGCCACATGCTGTAGGCCTATGGACTGAACAAGAAACCCTCAAAAATTTTAACCAGTCATCGTTCTCACAACACTGAGGACCATTCATTCGAAATGACTTCTCCATGCATTTTATGCATTGGTAAAAGCACTATGATGAAAAGTGTGATATGTTTTCAGGTATCTCCTATACTAATAGAGCCACATGCTCACCGATTTGCCACATGCTGTAGGCCTATGGACTGAACAAGAAACCACCAAAAATTTGAACCAGTCATCGTTCTCACAACACTGAGGACCATTCATTCGAAATGACTTCTCCATGCATTTTATGCATTGGTAAAAGCACTATGATGAAAATGTTTTCAGGTATCTCCTATACTAATAGAGCCACATGCTCACCGGTTTGCCACATGCTGTAGGCCTATGGACTGAACAAGAAACCACCAAAAATTTTAACCAGTCATCGTTCTCACAACACTGAGGACCATTCATTCGAAATGACTTCTCCATGCATTTTATGCATTGGTAAAGCACTATGATGAAAATGTTTTCAGGTATCTCCTATACTAATAGAGCCACATGCTCACCGGTTTGCCACATACTGTAGGCCTATGGACTGAACAAGAAACCACCAAAAATTTTAACCAGTCATCGTTCTCACAACACTGAGGACCATTCATTCGAAATGACTTCTCCATGCATTTTATGCATTGGTAAAAGCACTATGATGAAAAGTGTGATATGTTTTCAGGTATCTCCTATACTAATAGAGCCACATGCTCACAGGTTTGCCACATGCTGTAGGCCTATGGACTGAACAAGAAACCACCAAAAATTTTAACCAGTCATCGTTCTTCCAACACTGAGGACCATTCATTCGAAATGACTTCTCCATGCATTTTATGCATTGGTAAAAGCACTATGATGAAAAGTGTGATATGTTTTCAGGTATCTCCAATACTAATAGAGCCACATGCTCACCGGTTTGCCACATGCTGTAGGCCTATGGACTGAACAAGAAACCACCAAAAATTTTAACCAGTCATCGTTCTCACAACACTGAGGACCATTCATTCGAAATGACTTCTCCATGCATTTTATGCATTGGTAAAAGCACTATGATGAAAATGTTTTCAGGTATCTCCTATACTAATAGAGCCACATGCTCACCGGTTTGCCATATGCTGTAGGCCTATGGACTGAACAAGAAACCACCAAAAATTTTAACCAGTCATCGTTCTCACAACACTGAGGACCATTCATTCGAAATGACTTCTCCATGCATTTTATGCATTGGTAAAAGCACTATGATGAAAAGTGTGATATGTTTTCAGGTATCTCCTATACTAATAGAGCCACATGCTCACCGGTTTGCCACATGCTGTAGGCCTATGAACTGAACAAGAAACCACCAAAAATTTTAACCAGTCATCGTTCTTCCAACACTGAGGACCATTCATTCGAAATGACTTCTCCATGCATTTTATGCATTGGTAAAAGCACTATGATGAAAAGTGTGATATGTTTTCAGGTATCTCCTATACTAATAGAGCCACATGCTCACCGGTTTGCCACATGCTGTAGGCCTATGGACTGAACAAGAAACCCTCAAAAATTTTAACCAGTCATCGTTCTCACAACACTGAGGACCATTCATTCGAAATGACTTCTCCATGCATTTTATGCATTGGTAAAAGCACTATGATGAAAAGTGTGATATGTTTTCAGGTATCTCCAATACTAATAGAGCCACATGCTCACCGGTTTGCCACATGCTGTAGGCCTATGGACTGAACAAGAAACCACCAAAAATTTTAACCAGTCATCGTTCTCACAACACTGAGGACCATTCATTCGAAATGACTTCTCCATGCATTTTATGCATTGGTAAAAGCACTATGATGAAAATGTTTTCAGGTATCTCCTATACTAATAGAGCCACATGCTCACCGGTTTGCCACATGCTGTAGGCCTGTGGACTGAACAAGAAACCACCAAAAATTTTAACCAGTCATCGTTCTCACAACACTGAGGACCATTCATTCGAAATGACTTCTCCATGCATTTTATGCATTGGTAAAAGCACTATGATGAAAAGTGTGATATGTTTTCAGGTATCTCCTATACTAATAGAGCCACATGCTCACCGGTTTGCCACATGCTGTAGGCCTATGAACTGAACAAGAAACCACCAAAAATTTTAACCAGTCATCGTTCTTCCAACACTGAGGACCATTCATTCGAAATGACTTCTCCATGCATTTTATGCATTGGTAAAAGCACTATGATGAAAAGTGTGATATGTTTTCAGGTATCTCCTATACTAATAGAGCCACATGCTCACCGGTTTGCCACATGCTGTAGGCCTATGGACTGAACAAGAAACCCTCAAAAATTTTAACCAGTCATCGTTCTCACAACACTGAGGACCATTCATTCGAAATGACTTCTCCATGCATTTTATGCATTGGTAAAAGCACTATGATGAAAAGTGTGATATGTTTTCAGGTATCTCCAATACTAATAGAGCCACATGCTCACCGGTTTGCCACATGCTGTAGGCCTATGGACTGAACAAGAAACCACCAAAAATTTTAACCAGTCATCGTTCTCACAACACTGAGGACCATTCATTCGAAATGACTTCTCCATGCATTTTATGCATTGGTAAAAGCACTATGATGAAAATGTTTTCAGGTATCTCCTATACTAATAGAGCCACATGCTCACCGGTTTGCCACATGCTGTAGGCCTGTGGACTGAACAAGAAACCACCAAAAATTTTAACCAGTCATCGTTCTCACAACACTGAGGACCATTCATTCAAAATGACTTCTCCATGCATTTTATGCATTGGTAAAAGCACTATGATGAAAAGTGTGATATGTTTTCAGGTATCTCCTATACTAATAGAGCCACATGCTCACCGGTTTGCCACATGCTGTAGGCCTATGGACTGAACAAGAAACCACCAAAAATTTTAACCAGTCATCGTTCTTCCAACACTGAGGACCATTCATTCGAAATGACTTCTCCATGCATTTTATGCATTGGTAAAAGCACTATGATGAAAAGTGTGATATGTTTTCAGGTATCTCCTATACTAATAGAGCCACATGCTCACCGGTTTGCCACATGCTGTAGGCCTATGGACTGAACAAGAAACCACCAAAAATTTTAACCAGTCATCGTTCTCACAACACTGAGGACCATTCATTCGAAATGACTTCTCCATGCATTTTATGCATTGGTAAAAGCACTATGATGAAAAGTGTGATATGTTTTCAGGTATCTCCTATGCTAATAGAGCCACATGCTCACCGGTTTGCCACATGCTGTAGACCTATGGACTGAACAAGAAACCATCAAAAATTTTAACCAGTCATCGTTCTCACAACACTGAGGACCATTCATTCGAAATGACTTCTCCATGCATTTTATGCATTGGTAAAACCACTATGATGAAAAGTGTGATATGTTTTCAGGTATCTCCTATACTAATAGAGCCACATGCTCACCGGTTTGCCACATGCTGTAGGCCTATGGACCGAACAAGAAACCACCAAAAATTTTAACCAGTCATCGTTCTCACAACACTGAGGACCAGTCATTCGAAATGACTTCTCCATGCATTTTATGCATTGGTAAAAGCACTATGATGAAAAGTGTGATATGTTTTCAGGTATCTCCTATACTAATAGAGCCACATGCTCACCGGTTTGCCACATGCTGTAGGCCTATGGACTGAACAAGAAACCCTCAAAAATTTTAACCAGTCATCGTTCTCACAACACTGAGGACCATTCATTCGAAATGACTTCTCCATGCATTTTATGCATTGGTAAAAGCACTATGATGAAAAGTGTGATATGTTTTCAGGTATCTCCTATACTAATAGAGCCACATGCTCACCGGTTTGCCACATGCTGTAGGCCTATGGACTGAACAAGAAACCACCAAAAATTTGAACCAGTCATCGTTCTCACAACACTGAGGACCATTCATTCGAAATGACTTCTCCATGCATTTTATGCATTGGTAAAAGCACTATGATGAAAATGTTTTCAGGTATCTCCTATACTAATAGAGCCACATGCTCACCGGTTTGCCACATGCTGTAGGCCTATGGACTGAACAAGAAACCACCAAAAATTTTAACCAGTCATCGTTCTCACAACACTGAGGACCATTCATTCGAAATGACTTCTCCATGCATTTTATGCATTGTTAAAAGCACTATGATGAAAATGTTTTCATTTATCTCCTATACCAATAGAGCCACATGCTCACCGGTTTGCCACATGCTGTAGGCCTATGGATTGAACAAGAAACCACCAAAAATTTTAACCAGTCATCGTTCTCACAACACTGATGACCATTCATTTGAAATAACTTCTCCATGCATTTTATGCATTGGTAAAAGCACTATGATGAAAAGTGTGATATGTTTTCAGGTATCTCCTATACTAATAGAGCCACATGCTCACTGGTTTGCCACATGCTGTATGCCTATGGACTGAACAAGAAACCACCAAAAATTTTAACCAGTCATCGTTCTTCCAACACTGAGGATCATTCATTCGAAATGACTTCTCCATGCATTTTATGCATTGGTAAAAGCACTATGATGAAAAGTGTGATATGTTTTCAGGTATCTCCTATACTAATAGAGCCACATGCTCACCGGTTTGCCACATGCTGTAGGCCTATGGACTGAACAAGAAACCACCAAAAATTTTAACCAGTCATCATTCTCACAACACTGAGGACCATTCATTCGAAATGACTTCTCCATGCATTTTATGCATTGGTAAAAGCACTATGATGATAATGTTTTCAGGTATCTCCTATACTAATAGAGCCACATGATCACCGGTTTGCCACATGCTGTAGGCCTATGGACTGAACAAGAAACCACCAAAAATTTTAACCAGTCATCGTTCTCACAACACTGAGGACCATTCATTCGAAATGACTTCTCCATGCATTTTATGCATTGGTAAAAGCACTGTGATGAAAAGTGTGATATGTTTTCAGGTATCTCCTATACTAATAGAGCCACATGCTCACCGGTTTGCCACATGATGTAGGCCTATGGACTGAACAAGAAACCACCAAAAATTTTAACCAGTCATCGTTCTTCCAACATTGAGGACCATTCATTCGAAATGACTTCTCCATGCATTTTATGCATTGGTAAAAGCACTATGATGAAAAGTGTGATATGTTTTCAGGTATCTCCTATACTAATAGAGCCACATGCTCACCGGTTTGCCACATGCTGTAGGCCTATGGACTGAACAAGAAACCACCAAAAATTTTAACCAGTCATCGTTCTCACAACACTGAGGACCATTCATTCGAAATGACTTCTCCATGCATTTTATGCATTGGTAAAAGCACTATGATGAAAAGTGTGATATGTTTTCAGGTATCTCCTATACTAATAGAGCCACATGCTCACCGGTTTGCCACATGCTGTAGGCCTATGGACTGAACAAGAAACCATCAAAAATTTTAACCAGTCATCATTCTCACAACACTGAGGACCATTCATTCGAAATGACTTCTCCGTGCATTTTATGCATTGGTAAAAGCACTATGATGAAAAGTGTGATATGTTTTCAGGTATCTCCTATACTAATAGAGCCACATGCTCACCGGTTTGCCACATGCTGTAGGCCTATGGACTGAACAAGAAACCCTCAAAAATTTTAACCAGTCATCGTTCTCACAACACTGAGGACCATTCATTCAAAATGACTTCTCCATGCATTTTATGCATTGGTAAAAGCACTATGATGAAAAGTGTGATATGTTTTCAGGTATCTCCAATACTAATAGAGCCACATGCTCACCGGTTTGCCACATGCTGTAGGCCTATGGACTGAACAAGAAACCACCAAAAATTTTAACCAGTCATCGTTCTCACAACACTGAGGACCATTCATTCGAAATGACTTCTCCATGCATTTTATGCATTGGTAAAAGCACTATGATGAAAATGTTTTCAGGTATCTCCTATACTAATAGAGCCACATGCTCACCGGTTTGCCACATGCTGTAGGCCTGTGGACTGAACAAGAAACCACCAAAAATTTTAACCAGTCATCGTTCTCACAACACTGAGGACCATTCATTCGAAATGACTTCTCCATGCATTTTATGCATTGGTAAAAGCACTATGATGAAAATGTTTTCAGGTATCTCCTATACTAATAGAGCCACATGCTCACCGGTTTGCCACATGCTGTAGGCCTATGGACTGAACAAGAAACCACCAAAAATTTTAACCAGTCATCGTTCTCACAACACTGAGGACCATTCATTCGAAATGACTTCTCCATGCATTTTATGCATTGGTAAAAGCACTATGATGAAAAGTGTGATATGTTTTCAGGTATCTCCTATACTAATAGAGCCACATGCTCACCGGTTTGCCACATGCTGTAGGCCTATGGACTGAACAAGAAACCACCAAAAATTTTAACCAGTCATCGTTCTTCCAACACTGAGGACCATTCATTCGAAATGACTTCTCCATGCATTTTATGCATTGGTAAAAGCACTATGATGAAAAGTGTGATATGTTTTCAGGTATCTCCTATACTAATAGAGCCACATGCTCACCGGTTTGCCACATGCTGTAGGCCTATGGACTGAACAAGAAACCACCAAAAATTTTAACCAGTCATCGTTCTCACAACACTGAGGACCATTCATTCGAAATGACTTCTCCATGCATTTTATGCATTGGTAAAAGCACTATGATGAAAAGTGTGATATGTTTTCAGGTATCTCCTATGCTAATAGAGCCACATGCTCACCGGTTTGCCACATGCTGTAGGCCTATGGACTGAACAAGAAACCCTCAAAAATTTTAACCAGTCATCGTTCTCACAACACTGAGGACCATTCATTCGAAATGACTTCTCCATGCATTTTATGCATTGGTAAAAGCACTATGATGAAAAGTGTGATATGTTTTCAGGTATCTCCTATACTAATAGAGCCACATGCTCTCCGGTTTGCCACATGCTGTAGGCCTATGGACTGAACAAGAAACCACCAAAAATTTGAACCAGTCATCGTTCTCACAACACTGAGGACCATTCATTCGAAATGACTTCTCCATGCATTTTATGCATTGGTAAAAGCACTGTGATGAAAATGTTTTCAGGTATCTCCTATACTAATAGAGCCACATGCTCACCGGTTTGCCACATGCTGTAGGCCTATGGACTGAACAAGAAACCACCAAAAATTTTAACCAGTCATCGTTCTCACAACACTGAGGACCATTCATTCGAAATGACTTCTCCATGCATTTTATGCATTGGTAAAAGCACTATGATGAAAAGTGTGATATGTTTTCAGGTATCTCCTATACTAATAGAGCCACATGCTCACCGTTTTGCCACATGCTGTAGGCCTATGGACTGAACAAGAAACCACCAAAAATTTTAACCAGTCATCGTTCTTCCAACATTGAGGACCATTCATTCGAAATGACTTCTCCATGCATTTTATGCATTGGTAAAAGCACTATGATGAAAAGTGTGATATGTTTTCAGGTATCTCCTATACTAATAGAGCCACATGCTCACCGGTTTGCCACATGCTGTAGGCCTATGGACTGAACAAGAAACCACCAAAAATTTTAACCAGTCATCGTTCTCACAACACTGAGGACCATTCATTCGAAATGACTTCTCCATGCATTTTATGCATTGGTAAAAGCACTATGATGAAAAGTGTGATATGTTTTCAGGTATCTCCTATACTAATAGAGCCACATGCTCACCGGTTTGCCACATGCTGTAGGCCTATGGACTGAACAAGAAACCATCAAAAATTTTAACCAGTCATCGTTCTCACAACACTGAGGACCATTCATTCGAAATGACTTCTCCGTGCATTTTATGCATTGGTAAAAGCACTATGATGAAAAGTGTGATATGTTTTCAGGTATCTCCTATACTAATAGAGCTACATGCTCACCGGTTTGCCACATGCTGTAGGCCTATGGACTGAACAAGAAACCCTCAAAAATTTTAACCAGTCATCGTTCTCACAACACTGAGGACCATTCATTCGAAATGACTTCTCCATGCATTTTATGCATTGGTAAAAGCACTATGATGAAAAGTGTGATATGTTTTCAGGTATCTCCAATACTAATAGAGCCACATGCTCACCGGTTTGCCACATGCTGTAGGCCTATGGACTGAACAAGAAACCACCAAAAATTTTAACCAGTCATCGTTCTCACAACACTGAGGACCATTCATTCGAAATGACTTCTCCATGCATTTTATGCATTGGTAAAAGCACTATGATGAAAATGTTTTCAGGTATCTCCTATACTAATAGAGCCACATGCTCACCGGTTTGCCACATGCTGTAGGCCTGTGGACTGAACAAGAAACCACCAAAAATTTTAACCAGTCATCGTTCTCACAACACTGAGGACCATTCATTCGAAATGACTTCTCCATGCATTTTATGCATTGGTAAAAGCACTATGATGAAAATGTTTTCAGGTATCTCCTATACTAATAGAGCCACATGCTCACCGGTTTGCCACATGCTGTAGGCCTATGGACTGAACAAGAAACCACCAAAAATTTTAACCAGTCATCGTTCTCACAACACTGAGGACCATTCATTCGAAATGACTTCTCCATGCATTTTATGCATTGGTAAAAGCACTATGATGAAAAGTGTGATATGTTTTCAGGTATCTCCTATACTAATAGAGCCACATGCTCACCGGTTTGCCACATGCTGTAGGCCTATGGACTGAACAAGAAACCACCAAAAATTTTAACCAGTCATCGTTCTTCCAACACTGAGGACCATTCATTCGAAATGACTTCTCCATGCATTTTATGCATTGGTAAAAGCACTATGATGAAAAGTGTGATATGTTTTCAGGTATCTCCTATACTAATAGAGCCACATGCTCACCGGTTTGCCACATGCTGTAGGCCTATGGACTGAACAAGAAACCACCAAAAATTTTAACCAGTCATCGTTCTCACAACACTGAGGACCATTCATTCGAAATGACTTCTCCATGCATTTTATGCATTGGTAAAAGCACTATGATGAAAAGTGTGATATGTTTTCAGGTATCTCCTATGCTAATAGAGCCACATGCTCACCGGTTTGCCACATGCTGTAGGCCTATGGACTGAACAAGAAACCATCAAAAATTTTAACCAGTCATCGTTCTCACAACACTGAGGACCATTCATTCGAAATGACTTCTCCATGCATTTTATGCATTGGTAAAACCACTATGATGAAAAGTGTGATATGTTTTCAGGTATCTCCTATACTAATAGAGCCACATGCTCACCGGTTTGCCACATGCTGTAGGCCTATGGACCGAACAAGAAACCACCAAAAATTTTAACCAGTCATCGTTCTCACAACACTGAGGACCAGTCATTCGAAATGACTTCTCCATGCATTTTATGCATTGGTAAAAGCACTATGATGAAAAGTGTGATATGTTTTCAGGTATCTCCTATACTAATAGAGCCACATGCTCACCGGTTTGCCACATGCTGTAGGCCTATGGACTGAACAAGAAACCCTCAAAAATTTTAACCAGTCATCGTTCTCACAACACTGAGGACCATTCATTCGAAATGACTTCTCCATGCATTTTATGCATTGGTAAAAGCACTATGATGAAAAGTGTGATATGTTTTCAGGTATCTCCTATACTAATAGAGCCACATGCTCACCGGTTTGCCACATGCTGTAGGCCTATGGACTGAACAAGAAACCACCAAAAATTTTAACCAGTCATCGTTCTTCCAACATTGAGGACCATTCATTCGAAATGACTTCTCCATGCATTTTATGCATTGGTAAAAGCACTATGATGAAAAGTGTGATATGTTTTCAGGTATCTCCTATACTAATAGAGCCACATGCTCACCGGTTTGCCACATGCTGTAGGCCTATGGACTGAACAAGAAACCACCAAAAATTTTAACCAGTCATCGTTCTCACAACACTGAGGACCATTCATTCGAAATGACTTCTCCATGCATTTTATGCATTGGTAAAAGCACTATGATGAAAAGTGTGATATGTTTTCAGGTATCTCCTATACTAATAGAGCCACATGCTCACCGGTTTGCCACATGCTGTAGGCCTATGGACTGAACAAGAAACCATCAAAAATTTTAACCAGTCATCGTTCTCACAACACTGAGGACCATTCATTCGAAATGACTTCTCCGTGCATTTTATGCATTGGTAAAAGCACTATGATGAAAAGTGTGATATGTTTTCAGGTATCTCCTATACTAATAGAGCTACATGCTCACCGGTTTGCCACATGCTGTAGGCCTATGGACTGAACAAGAAACCCTCAAAAATTTTAACCAGTCATCGTTCTCACAACACTGAGGACCATTCATTCGAAATGACTTCTCCATGCATTTTATGCATTGGTAAAAGCACTATGATGAAAAGTGTGATATGTTTTCAGGTATCTCCAATACTAATAGAGCCACATGCTCACCGGTTTGCCACATGCTGTAGGCCTATGGACTGAACAAGAAACCACCAAAAATTTTAACCAGTCATCGTTCTCACAACACTGAGGACCATTCATTCGAAATGACTTCTCCATGCATTTTATGCATTGGTAAAAGCACTATGATGAAAATGTTTTCAGGTATCTCCTATACTAATAGAGCCACATGCTCACCGGTTTGCCACATGCTGTAGGCCTGTGGACTGAACAAGAAACCACCAAAAATTTTAACCAGTCATCGTTCTCACAACACTGAGGACCATTCATTCGAAATGACTTCTCCATGCATTTTATGCATTGGTAAAAGCACTATGATGAAAATGTTTTCAGGTATCTCCTATACTAATAGAGCCACATGCTCACCGGTTTGCCACATGCTGTAGGCCTATGGACTGAACAAGAAACCACCAAAAATTTTAACCAGTCATCGTTCTCACAACACTGAGGACCATTCATTCGAAATGACTTCTCCATGCATTTTATGCATTGGTAAAAGCACTATGATGAAAAGTGTGATATGTTTTCAGGTATCTCCTATACTAATAGAGCCACATGCTCACCGGTTTGCCACATGCTGTAGGCCTATGGACTGAACAAGAAACCACCAAAAATTTTAACCAGTCATCGTTCTTCCAACACTGAGGACCATTCATTCGAAATGACTTCTCCATGCATTTTATGCATTGGTAAAAGCACTATGATGAAAAGTGTGATATGTTTTCAGGTATCTCCTATACTAATAGAGCCACATGCTCACCGGTTTGCCACATGCTGTAGGCCTATGGACTGAACAAGAAACCACCAAAAATTTTAACCAGTCATCGTTCTCACAACACTGAGGACCATTCATTCGAAATGACTTCTCCATGCATTTTATGCATTGGTAAAAGCACTATGATGAAAAGTGTGATATGTTTTCAGGTATCTCCTATGCTAATAGAGCCACATGCTCACCGGTTTGCCACATGCTGTAGGCCTATGGACTGAACAAGAAACCATCAAAAATTTTAACCAGTCATCGTTCTCACAACACTGAGGACCATTCATTCGAAATGACTTCTCCATGCATTTTATGCATTGGTAAAACCACTATGATGAAAAGTGTGATATGTTTTCAGGTATCTCCTATACTAATAGAGCCACATGCTCACCGGTTTGCCACATGCTGTAGGCCTATGGACCGAACAAGAAACCACCAAAAATTTTAACCAGTCATCGTTCTCACAACACTGAGGACCAGTCATTCGAAATGACTTCTCCATGCATTTTATGCATTGGTAAAAGCACTATGATGAAAAGTGTGATATGTTTTCAGGTATCTCCTATACTAATAGAGCCACATGCTCACCGGTTTGCCACATGCTGTAGGCCTATGGACTGAACAAGAAACCCTCAAAAATTTTAACCAGTCATCGTTCTCACAACACTGAGGACCATTCATTCGAAATGACTTCTCCATGCATTTTATGCATTGGTAAAAGCACTATGATGAAAAGTGTGATATGTTTTCAGGTATCTCCTATACTAATAGAGCCACATGCTCACCGGTTTGCCACATGCTGTAGGCCTATGGACTGAACAAGAAACCACCAAAAATTTGAACCAGTCATCGTTCTCACAACACTGAGGACCATTCATTCGAAATGACTTCTCCATGCATTTTATGCATTGGTAAAAGCACTATGATGAAAATGTTTTCAGGTATCTCCTATACTAATAGAGCCACATGCTCACCGGTTTGCCACATGCTGTAGGCCTATGGACTGAACAAGAAACCACCAAAAATTTTAACCAGTCATCGTTCTCACAACACTGAGGACCATTCATTCGAAATGACTTCTCCATGCATTTTATGCATTGTTAAATGCACTATGATGAAAATGTTTTCATTTATCTCCTATACCAATAGAGCCACATGCTCACCGGTTTGCCACATGCTGTAGGCCTATGGACTGAACAAGAAACCACCAAAAATTTTAACCAGTCATCGTTCTCACAACACTGATGACCATTCATTTGAAATAACTTCTCCATGCATTTTATGCATTGGTAAAAGCACTATGATGAAAAGTGTGATATGTTTTCAGGTATCTCCTATACTAATAGAGCCACATGCTCACTGGTTTGCCACATGCTGTATGCCTATGGACTGAACAAGAAACCACCAAAAATTTTAACCAGTCATCGTTCTTCCAACACTGAGGACCATTCATTCGAAATGACTTCTCCATGCATTTTATGCATTGGTAAAAGCACTATGATGAAAAGTGTGATATGTTTTCAGGTATCTCCAATACTAATAGAGCCACATGCTCACCGGTTTGCCACATGCTGTAGGCCTATGGACTGAACAAGAAACCACCAAAAATTTTAACCAGTCATCATTCTCACAACACTGAGGACCATTCATTCGAAATGACTTCTCCATTCATTTTATGCATTGGTAAAAGCACTATGATGAAAATGTTTTCAGGTATCTCCTATACTAATACAGCCACATGCTCACCGGTTTGCCACATGCTGTAGGCCTATGGACTGAACAAGAAACCACCAAAAATTTTAACCAGTCATCGTTCTCACAACACTGAGGACCATTCATTCGAAATGACTTCTCCATGCATTTTATGCATTGGTAAAAGCACTATGATGAAAAGTGTGATATGTTTTCAGGTATCTCCTATACTAATAGAGCCACATGCTCACCGGTTTGCCACATGCTGTAGGCCTATGGACTGAACAAGAAACCACCAAAAATTTTAACCAGTCATCGTTCTTCCAACATTGAGGACCATTCATTCGAAATGACTTCTCCATGCATTTTATGCATTGGTAAAAGCACTATGATGAAAAGTGTGATATGTTTTCAGGTATCTCCTATACTAATAGAGCCACATGCTCACCGGTTTGCCACATGCTGTAGGCCTATGGACTGAACAAGAAACCACCAAAAATTTTAACCAGTCATCGTTCTCACAACACTGAGGACCATTCATTCGAAATGACTTCTCCATGCATTTTATGCATTGGTAAAAGCACTATGATGAAAAGTGTGATATGTTTTCAGGTATCTCCTATACTAATAGAGCCACATGCTCACCGGTTTGCCACATGCTGTAGGCCTATGGAGTGAACAAGAAACCAGAAAAAAATTTTAACCAGTCATCGTTCTCACAACACTGAGGACCATTCATTCGAAATGACTTCTCCGTGCATTTTATGCATTGGTAAAAGCACTATGATGAAAAGTGTGATATGTTTTCAGGTATCTCCTATACTAATAGAGCCACATGCTCACCGGTTTGCCACATGCTGTAGGCCTATGGACTGAACAAGAAACCACCAAAAATTTTAACCAGTCATCGTTCTCACAACACTGAGGACCATTCATTCGAAATGACTTCTCCATGCATTTTATGCATTGGTAAAGCACTATGATGAAAATGTTTTCAGGTATCTCCTATACTAATAGAGCCACATGCTCACCGGTTTGCCACATGCTGTAGGTCTATGGACTGAACAAGAAACCACCAAAAATTTTAACCAGTCATCGTTCTCACAACACTGAGGACCATTCATTCGAAATGACTTCTCCATGCATTTTATGCATTGGTAAAAGCACTATGATGAAAAGTGTGATATGTTTTCAGGTATCTCCAATACTAATAGAGCCACATGCTCACCGGTTTGCCACATGCTGTAGGCCTATGGACTGAACAAGAAACCACCAAAAATTTTAACCAGTCATCGTTCTCACAACACTGAGGACCATTCATTCGAAATGACTTCTCCATGCATTTTATGCATTGGTAAAAGCACTATGATGAAAATGTTTTCAGGTATCTCCTATACTAATAGAGCCACATGCTCACCGGTTTGCCACATGCTGTAGGACTATGGACTGAACAAGAAACCACCAAAAATTTTAACCAGTCATCGTTCTCACAACACTGAGGACCATTCATTCGAAATGACTTCTCCATGCATTTTATGCATTGGTAAAAGCACTATGATGAAAATGTTTTCAGGTATCTCCTATACTAATAGAGCCACATGCTCACCGGTTTGCCACATGCTGTAGGCCTATGGACTGAACAAGAAACCACCAAAAATTTTAACCAGTCATCGTTCTCACAACACTGAGGACCATTCATTCGAAATGACTTCTCCATGCATTTTATGCATTGGTAAAAGCACTATGATGAAAAGTGTGATATGTTTTCAGGTATCTCCTATACTAATAGAGCCACATGCTCACCGGTTTGCCACATGCTGTAGGCCTATGGACTGAACAAGAAACCACCAAAAATTTTAACCAGTCATCGTTCTTCCAACACTGAGGACCATTCATTCGAAATGACTTCTCCATGCATTTTATGCATTGGTAAAAGCACTATGATGAAAAGTGTGATATGTTTTCAGGTATCTCCTATACTAATAGAGCCACATGCTCACCGGTTTGCCACATGCTGTAGGCCTATGGACTGAACAAGAAACCACCAAAAATTTTAACCAGTCATCGTTCTCACAACACTGAGGACCATTCATTCGAAATGACTTCTCCATGCATTTTATGCATTGGTAAAAGCACTATGATGAAAAGTGTGATATGTTTTCAGGTATCTCCTATGCTAATAGAGCCACATGCTCACCGGTTTGCCACATGCTGTAGGCCTATGGACTGAACAAGAAACCATCAAAAATTTTAACCAGTCATCGTTCTCACAACACTGAGGACCATTCATTCGAAATGACTTCTCCATGCATTTTATGCATTGGTAAAAGCACTATGATGAAAAGTGTGATATGTTTTCAGGTATCTCCTATACTAATAGAGCCACATGCTCACCGGTTTGCCACATGCTGTAGGCCTATGGACTGAACAAGAAACCACCAAAAATTTTAACCAGTCATCGTTCTCACAACACTGAGGACCAGTCATTCGAAATGACTTCTCCATGCATTTTATGCATTGGTAAAAGCACTATGATGAAAAGTGTGATATGTTTTCAGGTATCTCCTATACTAATAGAGCCACATGCTCACCGGTTTGCCACATGCTGTAGGCCTATGGACTGAACAAGAAACCCTCAAAAATTTTAACCAGTCATCGTTCTCACAACACTGAGGACCATTCATTCGAAATGACTTCTCCATGCATTTTATGCATTGGTAAAAGCACTATGATGAAAAGTGTGATATGTTTTCAGGTATCTCCTATACTAATAGAGCCACATGCTCACCGGTTTGCCACATGCTGTAGGCCTATGGACTGAACAAGAAACCACCAAAAATTTGAACCAGTCATCGTTCTCACAACACTGAGGACCATTCATTCGAAATGACTTCTCCATGCATTTTATGCATTGGTAAAAGCACTATGATGAAAATGTTTTCAGGTATCTCCTATACTAATAGAGCCACATGCTCACCGGTTTGCCACATGCTGTAGGCCTATGGACTGAACAAGAAACCACCAAAAATTTTAACCAGTCATCGTTCTCACAACACTGAGGACCATTCATTCGAAATGACTTCTCCATGCATTTTATGCATTGGTAAAGCACTATGATGAAAATGTTTTCAGGTATCTCCTATACTAATAGAGCCACATGCTCACCGGTTTGCCACATGCTGTATGCCTATGGACTGAACAAGAAACCACCAAAAATTTTAACCAGTCATCGTTCTTCCAACACTGAGGACCATTCATTCGAAATGACTTCTCCATGCATTTTATGCATTGGTAAAAGCACTATGATGAAAAGTGTGATATGTTTTCAGGTATCTCCTATACTAATAGAGCCACATGCTCACCGGTTTGCCACATGCTGTATGCCTATGGACTGAACAAGAAACCACCAAAAATTTTAACCAGTCATCGTTCTTCCAACACTGAGGACCATTCATTCGAAATGACTTCTCCATGCATTTTATGCATTGGTAAAAGCACTATGATGAAAAGTGTAATATGTTTTCAGGTATCTCCAATACTAATAGAGCCACATGCTCACCGGTTTGCCACATGCTGTAGGCCTATGGACTGAACAAGAAACCACCAAAAATTTTAACCAGTCATCGTTCTCACAACACTGAGGACCAGTCATTCGAAATGACTTCTCCATGCATTTTATGCATTGGTAAATGCACTATGATGAAAAGTGTGATATGTTTTCAGGTATCTCCTATACTAATAGAGCCACATGCTCACCGGTTTGCCACATGCTGTAGGCCTATGGACTGAACAAGAAACCCTCAAAAATTTTAACCAGTCATCGTTCTCACAACACTGAGGACCATTCATTCGAAATGACTTCTCCATGCATTTTATGCATTGGTAAAAGCACTATGATGAAAAGTGTGATATGTTTTCAGGTATCTCCTATACTAATAGAGCCACATGCTCACCGGTTTGCCACATGCTGTAGGCCTATGGACTGAACAAGAAACCACCAAAAATTTGAACCAGTCATCGTTCTCACAACACTGAGGACCATTCATTCGAAATGACTTCTCCATGCATTTTATGCATTGGTAAAAGCACTATGATGAAAATGTTTTCAGGTATCTCCTATACTAATAGAGCCACATGCTCACCGGTTTGCCACATGCTGTAGGCCTATGGACTGAACAAGAAACCACCAAAAATTTTAACCAGTCATCGTTCTCACAACACTGAGGACCATTCATTCGAAATGACTTCTCCATGCATTTTATGCATTGGTAAAGCACTATGATGAAAATGTTTTCAGGTATCTCCTATACTAATAGAGCCACATGCTCACCGGTTTGCCACATGCTGTATGCCTATGGACTGAACAAGAAACCACCAAAAATTTTAACCAGTCATCGTTCTTCCAACACTGAGGACCATTCATTCGAAATGACTTCTCCATGCATTTTATGCATTGGTAAAAGCACTATGATGAAAAGTGTGATATGTTTTCAGGTATCTCCTATACTAATAGAGCCACATGCTCACCGGTTTGCCACATGCTGTATGCCTATGGACTGAACAAGAAACCACCAAAAATTTTAACCAGTCATCGTTCTTCCAACACTGAGGACCATTCATTCGAAATGACTTCTCCATGCATTTTATGCATTGGTAAAAGCACTATGATGAAAAGTGTAATATGTTTTCAGGTATCTCCAATACTAATAGAGCCACATGCTCACCGGTTTGCCACATGCTGTAGGCCTATGGACTGAACAAGAAACCACCAAAAATTTTAACCAGTCATCATTCTCACAACACTGAGGACCATTCATTCGAAATGACTTCTCCATGCATTTTATGCATTGGTAAAAGCACTATGATGAAAATGTTTTCAGGTATCTCCTATACTAATAGAGCCACATGCTCACCGGTTTGCCACATGCTGTAGGCCTATGGACTGAACAAGAAACCACCAAAAATTTTAACCAGTCATCGTTCTCACAACACTGAGGACCATTCATTCGAAATGACTTCTCCATGCATTTTATGCATTGGTAAAAGCACTATGATGAAAAGTGTGATATGTTTTCAGGTATCTCCTATACTAATAGAGCCACATGCTCACCGGTTTGCCACATGCTGTAGGCCTATGGACTGAACAAGAAACCACCAAAAATTTTAACCAGTCATCGTTCTCACAACACTGAGGAACATTCATTCGAAATGACTTCTCCATGCATTTTATGCATTGGTAAAAGCACTATGATGAAAAGTGTGATATGTTTTCAGGTATCTCCTATACTAATAGAGCCACATGCTCACCGGTTTGCCACATGCTGTAGGCCTATGGACTGAACAAGAAACCATCAAAAATTTTAACCAGTCATCGTTCTCACAACACTGAGGACCATTCATTCGAAATGACTTCTCCATGCATTTTATGCATTGGTAAAAGCACTATGATGAAAAGTGTGATATGTTTTCAGGTATCTCCTATACTAATAGAGCCACATGCTCTCCGGTTTGCCACATGCTGTAGGCCTATGGACTGAACAAGAAACCACCAAAAATTTTAACCAGTCATCGTTCTCACAACACTGAGGAACATTCATTCGAAATGACTTCTCCATGCATTTTATGCATTGGTAAAAGCACTATGATGAAAAGTGTGATATGTTTTCAGGTATCTCCTATGCTAATAGAGCCACATGCTCACCGGTTTGCCACATGCTGTAGGCCTATGGACTGAACAAGAAACCATCAAAAATTTTAACCAGTCATCGTTCTCACAACACTGAGGACCATTCATTCGAAATGACTTCTCCATGCATTTTATGCATTGGTAAAAGCACTATGATGAAAAGTGTGATATGTTTTCAGGTATCTCCTATACTAATAGAGCCACATGCTCATCGGTTTGCCACATGCTGTAGGCCTATGGACTGAACAAGAAACCACCAAAAATTTTAACCAGTCATCGTTCTCACAACACTGAGGACCAGTCATTCGAAATGACTTCTCCATGCATTTTATGCATTAGTAAAAGCACTATGATGAAAAGTGTGATATGTTTTCAGGTATCTCCTATACTAATAGAGCCACATGCTCACCGGTTTGCCACATGCTGTAGGCCTATGGACTGAACAAGAAACCACCAAAAATTTTAACCAGTCATCGTTCTCACAACACTGAGGAACATTCATTCGAAATGACTTCTCCATGCATTTTATGCATTGGTAAAAGCACTATGATGAAAAGTGTGATATGTTTTCAGGTATCTCCTATACTAATAGAGCCACATGCTCACCGGTTTGCCACATGCTGTAGGCCTATGGACTGAACAAGAAACCATCAAAAATTTTAACCAGTCATCGTTCTCACAACACTGAGGACCATTCATTCGAAATGACTTCTCCATGCATTTTATGCATTGGTAAAAGCACTATGATGAAAAGTGTGATATGTTTTCAGGTATCTCCTATACTAATAGAGCCACATGCTCTCCGGTTTGCCACATGCTGTAGGCCTATGGACTGAACAAGAAACCACCAAAAATTTTAACCAGTCATCGTTCTCACAACACTGAGGACCATTCATTCGAAATGACTTCTCCATGCATTTTATGCATTGGTAAAAGCACTATGATGAAAAGTGTGATATGTTTTCAGGTATCTCCTATGCTAATAGAGCCACATGCTCACCGGTTTGCCACATGCTGTAGGCCTATGGACTGAACAAGAAACCATCAAAAATTTTAACCAGTCATCGTTCTCACAACACTGAGGACCATTCATTCGAAATGACTTCTCCATGCATTTTATGCATTGGTAAAAGCACTATGATGAAAAGTGTGATATGTTTTCAGGTATCTCCTATACTAATAGAGCCACATGCTCATCGGTTTGCCACATGCTGTAGGCCTATGGACTGAACAAGAAACCACCAAAAATTTTAACCAGTCATCGTTCTGACAACACTGAGGACCAGTCATTCGAAATGACTTCTCCATGCATTTTATGCATTAGTAAAAGCACTATGATGAAAACTGTGATATGTTTTCAGGTATTTCCTATACTAATAGAGCCACATGCTCACCGGTTTGCCACATGCTGTAGGCCTATGGACTGAACAAGAAACCCTCAAAAATTTTAACCAGTCATCGTTCTCACAACACTGAGGACCATTCATTCGAAATGACTTCTCCATGCATTTTATGCATTGGTAAAAGCACTATGATGAAAAGTGTGATATGTTTTCAGGTATCTCCTATACTAATAGAGCCACATGCTCATCGGTTTGCCACATGCTGTAGGCCTATGGACTGAACAAGAAACCACCAAAAATTTGAACCAGTCATCGTTCTCACAACACTGAGGACCATTCATTCGAAATGACTTCTCCATGCATTTTATGCATTGGTAAAAGCACTATGATGAAAATGTTTTCAGGTATCTCCTATACTAATAGAGCCACATGCTCACCGGTTTGCCACATGCTGTAGGCCTATGGACTGAACAAGAAACCACCAAAAATTTTAACCAGTCATCGTTCTCACAACACTGAGGACCATTCATTCGAAATGACTTCTCCATGCATTTTATGCATTGGTAAAGCACTATGATGAAAATGTTTTCAGGTATCTCCTATACTAATAGAGCCACATGCTCACCGGTTTGCCACATGCTGTAGGCCTATGGACTGAACAAGAAACCACCAAAAATTTTAACCAGTCATCGTTCTCACAACACTGAGGACCATTCATTCGAAATGACTTCTCCATGCATTTTATGCATTGTTAAAAGCACTATGATGAAAATGTTTTCATTTATCTCCTATACCAATAGAGCCACATGCTCACCGGTTTGCCACATGCTGTAGGCCTATGGACTGAACAAGAAACCACCAAAAATTTTAACCAGTCATCGTTCTCACAACACTGATGACCATTCATTTGAAATAAAATCTCCATGCATTTTATGCATTGGTAAAAGCACTATGATGAAAAGTGTGATATGTTTTCAGGTATCTCCTATACTAATAGAGCCACATGCTCACTGGTTTGCCACATGCTGTATGCCTATGGACTGAACAAGAAACCACCAAAAATTTTAACCAGTCATCGTTCTTCCAACACTGAGGACCATTCATTCGAAATGACTTCTCCATGCATTTTATGCATTGGTAAAAGCACTATGATGAAAAGTGTGATATGTTTTCAGGTATCTCCAATACTAATAGAGCCACATGCTCACCGGTTTGCCACATGCTGTAGGCCTATGGACTGAACAAGAAACCATCAAAAATTTTAACCAGTCATCATTCTCACAACACTGAGGACCAATCATTCAAAATGACTTCTCCATGCATTTTATGCATTGGTAAAAGCACTATGATGAAAATGTTTTCAGGTATCTCCTATACTAATAGAGCCACATGCTCACCGGTTTGCCACATGCTGTAGGCCTATGGACTGAACAAGAAACCACCAAAAATTTTAACCAGTCATCGTTCTCACAACACTGAGGACCATTCATTCGAAATGACTTCTCCATGCATTTTATGCATTGGTAAAAGCACTATGATGAAAAGTGTGATATGTTTTCAGGTATCTCCTATACTAATAGAGCCACATGCTCACCGGTTTGCCACATGCTGTAGGCCTATGGACTGAACAAGAAACCACCAAAAATTTTAACCAGTCATCGTTCTTCCAACATTGAGGACCATTCATTCGAAATGACTTCTCCATGCATTTTATGCATTGGTAAAAGCACTATGATGAAAAGTGTGATATGTTTTCAGGTATCTCCTATACTAATAGAGCCACATGCTCACCGGTTTGCCACATGCTGTAGGCCTATGGACTGAACAAGAAACCACCAAAAATTTTAACCAGTCATCGTTCTCACAACACTGAGGACCATTCATTCGAAATGACTTCTCCATGCATTTTATGCATTGGTAAAAGCACTATGATGAAAAGTGTGATATGTTTTCAGGTATCTCCTATACTAATAGAGCCACATGCTCACCGGTTTGCCACATGCTGTAGGCCTATGGACTGAACAAGAAACCATCAAAAATTTTAACCAGTCATCGTTCTCACAACACTGAGGACCATTCATTCGAAATGACTTCTCCGTGCATTTTATGCATTGGTAAAAGCACTATGATGAAAAGTGTGATATGTTTTCAGGTATCTCCTATACTAATAGAGCCACATGCTCACCGGTTTGCCACATGCTGTAGGCCTATGGACTGAACAAGAAACCACCAAAAATTTTAACCAGTCACCGTTCTCACAACACTGAGGACCATTCATTCGAAATGACTTCTCCATGCATTTTATGCATTGGTAAAAGCACTATGATGAAAAGTGTGATATGTTTTCAGGTATCTCCAATACTAATAGAGCCACATGCTCACCGGTTTGCCACATGCTGTAGGCCTATGGACTGAACAAGAAACCATCAAAAATTTTAACCAGTCATCATTCTCACAACACTGAGGACCATTCATTCGAAATGACTTCTCCATGCATTTTATGCATTGGTAAAAGCACTATGATGAAAATGTTTTCAGGTATCTCCTATACTAATAGAGCCACATGCTCACCGGTTTGCCACATGCTGTAGGCCTATGGACTGAACAAGAAACCACCAAAAATTTTAACCAGTCATCGTTCTCACAACACTGAGGACCATTCATTCGAAATGACTTCTCCATGCATTTTATGCATTGGTAAAAGCACTATGATGAAAAGTGTGATATGTTTTCAGGTATCTCCTATACTAATAGAGCCACATGCTCACCGGTTTGCCACATGCTGTAGGCCTATGGACTGAACAAGAAACCACCAAAAATTTTAACCAGTCATCGTTCTTCCAACATTGAGGACCATTCATTCGAAATGACTTCTCCATGCATTTTATGCATTGGTAAAAGCACTATGATGAAAAGTGTGATATGTTTTCAGGTATCTCCTATACTAATAGAGCCACATGCTCACCGGTTTGCCACATGCTGTAGGCCTATGGACTGAACAAGAAACCACCAAAAATTTTAACCAGTCATCGTTCTCACAACACTGAGGACCATTCATTCGAAATGACTTCTCCATGCATTTTATGCATTGGTAAAAGCACTATGATGAAAAGTGTGATATGTTTTCAGGTATCTCCTATACTAATAGAGCCACATGCTCACCGGTTTGCCACATGCTGTAGGCCTATGGACTGAACAAGAAACCATCAAAAATTTTAACCAGTCATCGTTCTCACAACACTGAGGACCATTCATTCGAAATGACTTCTCCGTGCATTTTATGCATTGGTAAAAGCACTATGATGAAAAGTGTGATATGTTTTCAGGTATCTCCTATACTAATAGAGCCACATGCTCACCGGTTTGCCACATGCTGTAGGCCTATGGACTGAACAAGAAACCACCAAAAATTTTAACCAGTCACCGTTCTCACAACACTGAGGACCATTCATTCGAAATGACTTCTCCATGCATTTTATGCATTGGTAAAAGCACTATGATGAAAAGTGTGATATGTTTTCAGGTATCTCCTATACTAATAGAGCCACATGCTCACCGGTTTGCCACATGCTGTAGGCCTATGGACTGAACAAGAAACCACCAAAAATTTTAACCAGTCATCGTTCTCACAACACTGAGGACCATTCATTCGAAATGACTTCTCCATGCATTTTATGCATTGGTAAAGCACTATGATGAAAATGTTTTCAGGTATCTCCTATACTAATAGAGCCACATGCTCACCGGTTTGCCACATGCTGTAGGTCTATGGACTGAACAAGAAACCACCAAAAATTTTAACCAGTCATCGTTCTCACAACACTGAGGACCATTCATTCGAAATGACTTCTCCATGCATTTTATGCATTGGTAAAAGCACTATGATGAAAAGTGTGATATGTTTTCAGGTATCTCCAATACTAATAGAGCCACATGCTCACCGGTTTGCCACATGCTGTAGGCCTATGGACTGAACAAGAAACCACCAAAAATTTTAACCAGTCATCGTTCTCACAACACTGAGGACCATTCATTCGAAATGACTTCTCCATGCATTTTATGCATTGGTAAAAGCACTATGATGAAAATGTTTTCAGGTATCTCCTATACTAATAGAGCCACATGCTCACCGGTTTGCCACATGCTGTAGGCCTATGAACTGAACAAGAAACCACCAAAAATTTTAACCAGTCATCGTTCTCACAACACTGAGGACCATTCATTCGAAATGACTTCTCCATGCATTTTATGCATTGGTAAAAGCACTATGATGAAAATGTTTTCAGGTATCTCCTATACTAATAGAGCCACATGCTCACCGGTTTGCCACATGCTGTAGGCCTATGGACTGAACAAGAAACCACCAAAAATTTTAACCAGTCATCGTTCTCACAACACTGAGGACCATTCATTCGAAATGACTTCTCCATGCATTTTATGCATTGGTAAAAGCACTATGATGAAAAGTGTGATATGTTTTCAGGTATCTCCTATACTAATAGAGCCACATGCTCACCGGTTTGCCACATGCTGTAGGCCTATGGACTGAACAAGAAACCACCAAAAATTTTAACCAGTCATCGTTCTTCCAACACTGAGGACCATTCATTCGAAATGACTTCTCCATGCATTTTATGCATTGGTAAAAGCACTATGATGAAAAGTGTGATATGTTTTCAGGTATCTCCTATGCTAATAGAGCCACATGCTCACCGGTTTGCCACATGCTGTAGGCCTATGGACTGAACAAGAAACCATCAAAAATTTTAACCAGTCATCGTTCTCACAACACTGAGGACCATTCATTCGAAATGACTTCTCCATGCATTTTATGCATTGGTAAAAGCACTATGATGAAAAGTGTGATATGTTTTCAGGTATCTCCTATACTAATAGAGCCACATGCTCACCGGTTTGCCACATGCTGTAGGCCTATGGACTGAACAAGAAACCACCAAAAATTTTAACCAGTCATCGTTCTCACAACACTGAGGACCAGTCATTCGAAATGACTTCTCCATGCATTTTATGCATTGGTAAAAGCACTATGATGAAAAGTGTGATATGTTTTCAGGTATCTCCTATACTAATAGAGCCACATGCTCACCGTTTTGCCACATGCTGTAGGCCTATGGACTGAACAAGAAACCCTCAAAAATTTTAACCAGTCATCGTTCTCACAACACTGAGGACCATTCATTCGAAATGACTTCTCCATGCATTTTATGCATTGGTAAAAGCACTATGATGAAAAGTGTGATATGTTTTCAGGTATCTCCTATACTAATAGAGCCACATGCTCACCGGTTTGCCACATGCTGTAGGCCTATGGACTGAACAAGAAACCACCAAAAATTTGAACCAGTCATCGTTCTCACAACACTGAGGACCATTCATTCGAAATGACTTCTCCATGCATTTTATGCATTGGTAAAAGCACTATGATGAAAATGTTTTCAGGTATCTCCTATACTAATAGAGCCACATGCTCACCGGTTTGCCACATGCTGTAGGCCTATGGACTGAACAAGAAACCACCAAAAATTTTAACCAGTCATCGTTCTCACAACACTGAGGACCATTCATTCAAAATGACTTCTCCATGCATTTTATGCATTGGTAAAGCACTATGATGAAAATGTTTTCAGGTATCTCCTATACTAATAGAGCCACATGCTCACCGGTTTGCCACATGCTGTAGGCCTATGGACTGAACAAGAAACCACCAAAAATTTTAACCAGTCATCGTTCTCACAACACTGAGGACCATTCATTCGAAATGACTTCTCCATGCATTTTATGCATTGTTAAAAGCACTATGATGAAAAGTGTGATATGTTTTCAGGTATCTCCTATACTAATAGAGCCACATGCTCACCGGTTTGCCACATGCTGTAGGCCTATGGACTGAACAAGAAACCACCAAAAATTTGAACCAGTCATCGTTCTTCCAACACTGAGGACCATTCATTCGAAATGACTTCTCCATGCATTTTATGCATTGGTAAAAGCACTATGATGAAAAGTGTGATATGTTTTCAGGTATCTCCTATACTAATAGAGCCACATGCTCACCGGTTTGCCACATGCTGTAGGCCTATGGACTGAACAAGAAACCACCAAAAATTTTAACCAGTCATCGTTCTCACAACACTGAGGACCATTCATTCGAAATGACTTCTCCATGCATTTTATGCATTGGTAAAAGCACTATGATGAAAAGTGTGATATGTTTTCAGGTATCTCCTATGCTAATAGAGCCACATGCTCACCGGTTTGCCACATGCTGTAGGCCTATGGACTGAACAAGAAACCATCAAAAATTTTAACCAGTCATCGTTCTCACAACACTGAGGACCATTCATTCGAAATGACTTCTCCATGCATTTTATGCATTGGTAAAAGCACTATGATGAAAAGTGTGATATGTTTTCAGGTATCTCCTATACTAATAGAGCCACATGCTCACCGGTTTGCCACATGCTGTAGGCCTATGGACTGAACAAGAAACCACCAAAAATTTTAACCAGTCATTGTTCTCACAACACTGAGGACCAGTCATTCGAAATGACTTCTCCATGCATTTTATGCATTGGTAAAAGCACTATGATGAAAAGTGTGATATGTTTTCAGTTATCTCCTATACTAATAGAGCCACATGCTCACCGGTTTGCCACATGCTGTAGGCCTATGGACTGAACAAGAAACCCTCAAAAATTTTAACCAGTCATCGTTCTCACAACACTGAGGACCATTCATTCGAAATGACTTCTCCATGCATTTTATGCATTGGTAAAAGCACTATGATGAAAAGTGTGATATGTTTTCAGGTATCTCCTATACTAATAGAGCCACATGCTCACCGGTTTGCCACATGCTGTAGGCCTATGGACTGAACAAGAAACCACCAAAAATTTGAACCAGTCATCGTTCTCACAACACTGAGGACCATTCATTCGAAATGACTTCTCCATGCATTTTATGCATTGGTAAAAGCACTATGATGAAAATGTTTTCAGGTATCTCCTATACTAATAGAGCCACATGCTCACCGGTTTGCCACATGCTGTAGGCCTATGGACTGAACAAGAAACCATCAAAAATTTTAACCAGTCATCGTTCTCACAACACTGAGGACCATTCATTCAAAATGACTTCTCCATGCATTTTATGCATTGGTAAAAGCACTATGATGAAAAGTGTGATATGTTTTCAGGTATCTCCTATACTAATAGAGCCACATGCTCACCGGTTTGCCACATGCTGTAGGCCTATGGACTGAACAAGAAACCACCAAAAATTTTAACCAGTCATCGTTCTTCCAACACTGAGGACCATTCATTCGAAATGACTTCTCCATGCATTTTATGCATTAGTAAAAGCACTATGATGAAAAGTGTGATATGTTTTCAGGTATCTCCTATACTAATAGAGCCACATGCTCACCGGTTTGCCACATGCTGTAGGCCTATGGACTGAACAAGAAACCACCAAAAATTTTAACCAGTCATCGTTCTCACAACACTGAGGACCATTCATTCGAAATGACTTCTCCATGCATTTTATGCATTGGTAAAAGCACTATGATGAAAAGTGTGATATGTTTTCAGGTATCTCCTATACTAATAGAGCCACATGCTCACCGGTTTGCCACATGCTGTAGGCCTATGGACTGAACAAGAAACCATCAAAAATTTTAACCAGTCATCGTTCTCACAACACTGAGGACCATTCATTCGAAATGACTTCTCCATGCATTTTATGCATTGGTAAAAGCACTATGATGAAAAGTGTGATATGTTTTCAGGTATCTCCTATACTAATAGAGCCACATGCTCACCGGTTTGCCACATGCTGTAGGCCTATGGACTGAACAAGAAACCACCAAAAATTTTAACCAGTCATCGTTCTTCCAACACTGAGGACCATTCATTCGAAATGACTTCTCCATGCATTTTATGCATTGGTAAAAGCACTATGATGAAAAGTGTGATATGTTTTCAGGTATCTCCAATACTAATAGAGCCACATGCTCACCGGTTTGCCACATGCTGTAGGCCTATGGACTGAACAAGAAACCACCAAAAATTTTAACCAGTTATCGTTCTCACAACACTGAGGACCATTCATTCGAAATGACTTCTCCATGCATTTTATGCATTGGTAAAAGCACTATGATGAAAAGTGTGATATGTTTTCAGGTATCTCCTATGCTAATAGAGCCACATGCTCACCGGTTTGCCACATGCTGTAGGCCTATGGACTGAACAAGAAACCATCAAAAATTTTAACCAGTCATCGTTCTCACAACACTGAGGACCATTCATTCGAAATGACTTCTCCATGCATTTTATGCATTGGTAAAAGCACTATGATGAAAAGTGTGATATGTTTTCAGGTATCTCCTATACTAATAGAGCCACATGCTCACCGGTTTGCCACATGCTGTAGGCCTATGGACTGAACAAGAAACCACCAAAAATTTTAACCAGTCATCGTTCTCACAACACTGAGGACCAGTCATTCGAAATGACTTCTCCATGCATTTTATGCATTGGTAAAAGCACTATGATGAAAAGTGTGATATGTTTTCAGGTATCTCCTATACTAATAGAGCCACATGCTCACCGGTTTGCCACATGCTGTAGGCCTATGGACTGAACAAGAAACCCTCAAAAATTTTAACCAGTCATCGTTCTCACAACACTGAGGACCATTCATTCGAAATGACTTCTCCATGCATTTTATGCATTGGTAAAAGCACTATGATGAAAAGTGTGATATGTTTTCAGGTATCTCCTATACTAATAGAGCCACATGCTCACCGGTTTGCCACATGCTGTAGGCCTATGGACTGAACAAGAAACCACCAAAAATTTGAACCAGTCATCGTTCTCACAACACTGAGGACCATTCATTCGAAATGACTTCTCCATGCATTTTATGCATTGGTAAAAGCACTATGATGAAAATGTTTTCAGGTATCTCCTATACTAATAGAGCCACATGCTCACCGGTTTGCCACATGCTGTAGGCCTATGGACTGAACAAGAAACCACCAAAAATTTTAACCAGTCATCGTTCTCACAACACTGAGGACCATTCATTCAAAATGACTTCTCCATGCATTTTATGCATTGGTAAAAGCACTATGATGAAAAGTGTGATGTTTTCAGGTATCTCCTATACTAATAGAGCCACATGCTCACCGGTTTGCCACATGCTGTAGGCCTATGGACTGAACAAGAAACCACCAAAAATTTTAACCAGTCATCGTTCTTCCAACACTGAGGACCATTCATTCGAAATGACTTCTCCATGCATTTTATGCATTGGTAAAAGCACTATGATGAAAAGTGTGATATGTTTTCAGGTATCTCCTATACTAATAGAGCCACATGCTCACCGGTTTGCCACATGCTGTAGGCCTATGGACTGAACAAGAAACCACCAAAAATTTTAACCAGTCATCGTTCTCACAACACTGAGGACCATTCATTCGAAATGACTTCTCCATGCATTTTATGCATTGGTAAAAGCACTATGATGAAAAGTGTGATATGTTTTCAGGTATCTCCTATACTAATAGAGCCACATGCTCACCGGTTTGCCACATGCTGTAGGCCTATGGACTGAACAAGAAACCACCAAAAATTTTAACCAGTCATCGTTCTCACAACACTGAGGACCATTCATTCGAAATGACTTCTCCATGCATTTTATGCATTGGTAAAAGCACTATGATGAAAAGTGTGATATGTTTTCAGGTATCTCCTATACTAATAGAGCCACATGCTCACCGGTTTGCCACATGCTGTAGGCCTATGGACTGAACAAGAAACCACCAAAAATTTTAACCAGTCATCGTTCTTCCAACACTGAGGACCATTCATTCGAAATGACTTCTCCATGCATTTTATGCATTGGTAAAAGCACTATGATGAAAAGTGTGATATGTTTTCAGGTATCTCCAATACTAATAGAGCCACATGCTCACCGGTTTGCCACATGCTGTAGGCCTATGGACTGAACAAGAAACCACCAACAATTTTAACCAGTCATCGTTCTCACAACACTGAGGACCATTCATTCGAAATGACTTCTCCATGCATTTTATGCATTGGTAAAAGCACTATGATGAAAATGTTTTCAGGTATCTCCTATACTAATAGAGCCACATGCTCACCGGTTTGCCACATGCTGTAGGCCTATGGACTGAACAAGAAACCACCAAAAATTTTAACCAGTCATCGTTCTCACAACACTGAGGACCATTCATTCGAAATGACTTCTCCATGCATTTTATGCATTGGTAAAAGCACTATGATGAAAAGTGTGATATGTTTTCAGGTATCTCCTATACTAATAGAGCCACATGCTCACCGGTTTGCCACATGCTGTAGGCCTATGGACTGAACAAGAAACCACCAAAAATTTTAACCAGTCATCGTTCTTCCAACACTGAGGACCATTCATTCGAAATGACTTCTCCATGCATTTTATGCATTGGTAAAAGCACTATGATGAAAAGTGTGATATGTTTTCAGGTATCTCCTATACTAATAGAGCCACATGCTCACCGGTTTGCCACATGCTGTAGGCCTATGGACTGAACAAGAAACCACCAAAAATTTTAACCAGTCATCGTTCTCACAACACTGAGGACCATTCATTCGAAATGACTTCTCCATGCATTTTATGCATTGGTAAAAGCACTATGATGAAAAGTGTGATATGTTTTCAGGTATCTCCTATACTAATAGAGCCACATGCTCACTGGTTTGCCACATGCTGTAGGCCTATGGACTGAACAAGAAACCATCAAAAATTTTAACCAGTCATCGTTCTCACAACACTGAGGACCATTCATTCGAAATGACTTCTCCATGCATTTTATGCATTGGTAAAAGCACTATGATGAAAAGTGTGATATGTTTTCAGGTATCTCCTATACTAATAGAGCCACATGCTCACCGGTTTGCCACATGCTGTAGGCCTATGGACTGAACAAGAAACCACCAAAAATTTTAACCAGTCATCGTTCTCACAACACTGAGGACCATTCATTCGAAATGACTTCTCCATGCATTTTATGCATTGGTAAAAGCACTATGATGAAAAGTGTGATATGTTTTCAGGTATCTCCTATACTAATAGAGCCACATGCTCACCGGTTTGCCACATGCTGTAGGCCTATGGACTGAACAAGAAACCCTCAAAAATTTTAACCAGTCATCGTTCTCACAACACTGAGGACCATTCATTCGAAATGACTTCTCCATGCATTTTATGCATTGGTAAAAGCACTATGATGAAAAGTGTGATATGTTTTCAGGTATCTCCTATACTAATAGAGCCACATGCTCACCGGTTTGCCACATGCTGTAGGCCTATGGACTGAACAAGAAACCACCAAAAATTTGAACCAGTCACCGTTCTCACAACACTGAGGACCATTCATTCGAAATGACTTCTCCATGCATTTTATGCATTGGTAAAGCACTATGATGAAAATGTTTTCAGGTATCTCCTATACTAATAGAGCCACATGCTCACCGGTTTGCCACATGCTGTAGGCCTATGGACTGAACAAGAAACCACCAAAAATTTTAACCAGTCATCGTTCTCACAACACTGAGGACCATTCATTCGAAATGACTTCTCCATGCATTTTATGCATTGTTAAAAGCACTATGATGAAAATGTTTTCATTTATCTCCTATACTAATAGAGCCACATGCTCACCGGTTTGCCACATGCTGTAGGCCTATGGACTGAACAAGAAACCAACAAAAATTTTAACCAGTCATCATTCTCACAACACTGAGGACCATTCAGTCGAAATGACTTCTCCATGCATTTTATGCATTGGTAAAAGCACTATGATGAAAAGTGTGATATGTTTTCAGGTATCTCCTATACTAATAGAGCCACATGCAAACTGGTTTGCCACATGCTGTAGGCCTATGGACTGAACAAGAAACCATCAAAAATTTTAACCAGTCATCGTTCTCACAACACTGAGGACCATTCATTCGAAATGACTTCTCCATGCATTTTATGCATTGGTAAAAGCACTATGATGAAAAGTGTGATATGTTTTCAGGTATCTCCTATACTAATAGAGCCACATGCTCACCGGTTTGCCACATGCTGTAGGCCTATGGACTGAACAAGAAACCACCAAAAATTTTAACCAGTCATCGTTCTCACAACACTGAGGACCATTCATTCGAAATGACTTCTCCATGCATTTTATGCATTGGTAAAAGCACTATGATGAAAAGTGTGATATGTTTTCAGGTATCTCCTATAATAATAGAGCCACATGCTCACCGGTTTGCCACATGCTGTAGGCCTATGGACTGAACAAGAAACCCTCAAAAATTTTAACCAGTCATCGTTCTCACAACACTGAGGACCATTCATTCGAAATGACTTCTCCATGCATTTTATGCATTGGTAAAGCACTATGATGAAAATGTTTTCAGGTATCTCCTATACTAATAGAGCCACATGCTCACCGGTTTGCCACATGCTGTAGGCCTATGGACTGAACAAGAAACCACCAAAAATTTTAACCAGTCATCGTTCTCACAACACTGAGGACCATTCATTCGAAATGACTTCTCCATGCATTTTATGCATTGTTAAAAGCACTATGATGAAAATGTTTTCATTTATCTCCTATACGAATAGAGCCACATGCTCACCGGTTTGCCACATGCTGTAGGCCTATGGACTGAACAAGAAACCAACAAAAATTTTAACCAGTCATCGTTCTCACAACACTGAGGACCATTCATTCGAAATGACTTCTCCATGCATTTTATGCATTGGTAAAAGCACTATGATGAAAAGTGTGATATGTTTTCAGGTATCTCCTATACTAATAGAGCCACATGCTCACCGGTTTGCCACATGCTGTATGCCTATGGACTGAACAAGAAACCACCAAAAATTTTAACCAGTCATCGTTCTTCCAACACTGAGGACCATTCATTCGAAATCACTTCTCCATGCATTTTTTGCATTGGTAAAAGCACTATGATGAAAAGTGTGATATGTTTTCAGGTATCTCCAATACTAATAGAGCCACATGCTCACCGGTTTGCCACATGCTGTAGGCCTATGGACTGAACAAGAAACCACCAAAAATTTTAACCAGTCATCATTTTCACAACACTGAGGACCATTCATTCGAAATGACTTCTCCATGCATTTTATGCATTGGTAAAAGCACTATGATGAAAATGTTTTCAGGTATCTCCTATACTAGTAGAGCCACATGCTCACCGGTTTGCCACATGCTGTATGCCTATGGACTGAACAAGAAACCACCAAAAATTTTAACCAGTCATCGTTCTCACAACACTGAGGACCATTCATTCGAAATGACTTCTCCATGCATTTTATGCATTGGTAAAAGCACTATGATGAAAAGTGTGATATGTTTTCAGGTATCTCCTATAATAGTAGAGCCACATGCTCACCGGTTTGCCACATGCTGTAGGCCTATGGACTGAACAAGAAACCACCAAAAATTTTAACCAGTCATCGTTCTTCCAACACTGAGGACCATTCATTCGAAATGACTTCTCCATGCATTTTATGCATTGGTAAAAGCACTATGATGAAAAGTGTGATATGTTTTCAGGTATCTCCTATACTAATAGAGCCACATGCTCACCGGTTTGCCACATGCAGTAGGCCTATGGACTGAACAAGAAACCACCAAAAATTTTAACCAGTCATCGTTCTCACAACACTGAGGACCATTCATTCGAAATGACTTCTCCATGCATTTTTTGCATTGGTAAAAGCACTATGATGAAAAGTGTGATATGTTTTCAGGTATCTCCAATACTAATAGAGCCACATGCTCACCGGTTTGCCACATGCTGTAGGCCTATGGACTGAACAAGAAACCACCAAAAATTTTAACCAGTCATCATTTTCACAACACTGAGGACCATTCATTCGAAATGACTTCTCCATGCATTTTATGCATTGGTAAAAGCACTATGATGAAAATGTTTTCAGGTATCTCCTATACTAATAGAGCCACATGCTCACCGGTTTGCCACATGCTGTAGGCCTATGGACTGAACAAGAAACCACCAAAAATTTTAACCAGTCATCGTTCTCACAACACTGAGGACCATTCATTCGAAATGACTTCTCCATGCATTTTATGCATTGGTAAAAGCACTATGATGAAAAGTGTGATATGTTTTCAGGTATCTCCTATAATAATAGAGCCACATGCTCACCGGTTTGCCACATGCTGTAGGCCTATGGACTGAACAAGAAACCACCAAAAATTTTAACCAGTCATCGTTCTTCCAACACTGAGGACCATTCATTCGAAATGACTTCTCCATGCATTTTATGCATTGGTAAAAGCACTATGATGAAAAGTGTGATATGTTTTCAGGTATCTCCTATACTAATAGAGCCACATGCTCACCGGTTTGCCACATGCTGTAGGCCTATGGACTGAACAAGAAACCACCAAAAATTTTAACCAGTCATCGTTCTCACAACACTGAGGACCATTCATTCGAAATGACTTCTCCATGCATTTTATGCATTGGTAAAAGCACTATGATGAAAAGTGTGATATGTTTTCAGGTATCTCCTATACTAATAGAGCCACATGCTCACCGGTTTGCCACATGCTGTAGGCCTATGGACTGAACAAGAAACCATCAAAAATTTTAACCAGTCATCGTTCTCACAACACTGAGGACCATTCATTCGAAATGACTTCTCCATGCATTTTATGCATTGGTAAAAGCACTATGATGAAAAGTGTGATATGTTTTCAGGTATTTCCTATACTAATAGAGCCACATGCTCACCGGTTTGCCACATGCTGTAGGCCTATGGACTGAACAAGAAACCACCAAAAATTTTAACCAGTCATCGTTCTCACAACACTGAGGACCATTCATTCGAAATGACTTCTCCATGCATTTTGTGCATTGGTAAAAGCACTATGATGAAAAGTGTGATATGTTTTCAGGTATCTCCTATACTAATAGAGCCACATGCTCACCGGTTTGCCACATGCTGTAGGCCTATGGACTGAACAAGAAACCACCAAAAATTTTAACCAGTCATCGTTCTCACAACACTGAGGACCAGTCATTCGAAATGACTTCTCCATGCATTTTATGCATTGGTAAAAGCACTATGATGAAAAGTGTGATATGTTTTCAGGTATCTCCTATACTAATAGAGCCACATGCTCACCGGTTTGCCACATGCTGTAGGCCTATGGACTGAACAAGAAACCCTCAAAAATTTTAACCAGTCATCCTTCTCACAACACTGAGGACCATTCATTCGAAATGACTTCTCCATGCATTTTATGCATTGGTAAAAGCACTATGATGAAAAGTGTGATATGTTTTCAGGTATCTCCTATACTAATAGAGCCACATGCTCACCGGATTGCCACATGCTGTAGGCCTATGGACTGAACAAGAAACCACCAAAAATTTTAACCAGTCATCGTTCTCACAACACTGAGGAACATTCATTCGAAATGACTTCTCCATGCATTTTATGCATTGTTAAAAGCACTATGATGAAAATGTTTTCATTTATCTCCTATACTAATAGAGCCACATGCTCACCGGTTTGCCACATGCTGTAGGCCTATGGACTGAACAAGAAACCAACAAAAATTTTAACCAGTCATCGTTCTCACAACACTGAGGACCATTCATTCGAAATGACTTCTCCATGCATTTTATGCATTGGTAAAAGCACTATGATGAAAAGTGTGATATGTTTTCAGGTATCTCCTATACTAATAGAGCCACATGCTCACCGGTTTGCCACATGCTGTATGCCTATGGACTGAACAAGAAACCACCAAAAATTTTAACCAGTCATCGTTCTTCCAACACTGAGGACCATTCATTCGAAATGACTTCTCCATGCATTTTTTGCATTGGTAAAAGCACTATGATGAAAAGTGTGATATGTTTTCAGGTATCTCCAATACTAATAGAGCCACATGCTCACCGGTTTGCCACATGCTGTAGGCCTATGGACTGAACAAGAAACCACCAAAAATTTTAACCAGTCATCATTTTCACAACACTGAGGACCATTCATTCGAAATGACTTCTCCATGCATTTTATGCATTGGTAAAAGCACTATGATGAAAATGTTTTCAGGTATCTCCTATACTAATAGAGCCACATGCTCACCGGTTTGCCACATGCTGTAGGCCTATGGACTGAACAAGAAACCACCAAAAATTTTAACCAGTCATCGTTCTCACAACACTGAGGACCATTCATTCGAAATGACTTCTCCATGCATTTTATGCATTGGTAAAAGCACTATGATGAAAAGTGTGATATGTTTTCAGGTATCTCCTATAATAATAGAGCCACATGCTCACCGGTTTGCCACATGCTGTAGGCCTATGGACTGAACAAGAAACCACCAAAAATTTTAACCAGTCATCGTTCTTCCAACACTGAGGACCATTCATTCGAAATGACTTCTCCATGCATTTTATGCATTGGTAAAAGCACTATGATGAAAAGTGTGATATGTTTTCAGGTATCTCCTATACTAATAGAGCCACATGCTCACCGGTTTGCCACATGCTGTATGCCTATGGACTGAACAAGAAACCACCAAAAATTTTAACCAGTCATCGTTCTTCCAACACTGAGGACCATTCATTCGAAATGACTTCTCCATGCATTTTTTGCATTGGTAAAAGCACTATGATGAAAAGTGTGATATGTTTTCAGGTATCTCCAATACTAATAGAGCCACATGCTCACCGGTTTGCCACATGCTGTAGGCCTATGGACTGAACAAGAAACCACCAAAAATTTTAACCAGTCATCATTTTCACAACACTGAGGACCATTCATTCGAAATGACTTCTCCATGCATTTTATGCATTGGTAAAAGCACTATGATGAAAATGTTTTCAGGTATCTCCTATACTAATAGAGCCACATGCTCACCGGTTTGCCACATGCTGTAGGCCTATGGACTGAACAAGAAACCACCAAAAATTTTAACCAGTCATCGTTCTCACAACACTGAGGACCATTCATTCGAAATGACTTCTCCATGCATTTTATGCATTGGTAAAAGCACTATGATGAAAAGTGTGATATGTTTTCAGGTATCTCCTATAATAATAGAGCCACATGCTCACCGGTTTGCCACATGCTGTAGGCCTATGGACTGAACAAGAAACCACCAAAAATTTTAACCAGTCATCGTTCTTCCAACACTGAGGACCATTCATTCGAAATGACTTCTCCATGCATTTTATGCATTGGTAAAAGCACTATGATGAAAAGTGTGATATGTTTTCAGGTATCTCCTATACTAATAGAGCCACATGCTCACCGGTTTGCCACATGCTGTAGGCCTATGGACTGAACAAGAAACCACCAAAAATTTTAACCAGTCATCGTTCTCACAACACTGAGGACCATTCATTCGAAATGACTTCTCCATGCATTTTATGCATTGGTAAAAGCACTATGATGAAAAGTGTGATATGTTTTCAGGTATCTCCTATACTAATAGAGCCACATGCTCACCGGTTTGCCACATGCTGTAGGCCTATGGACTGAACAAGAAACCATCAAAAATTTTAACCAGTCATCGTTCTCACAACACTGAGGACCATTCATTCGAAATGACTTCTCCATGCATTTTATGCATTGGTAAAAGCACTATGATGAAAAGTGTGATATGTTTTCAGGTATTTCCTATACTAATAGAGCCACATGCTCACCGGTTTGCCACATGCTGTAGGCTTATGGACTGAACAAGAAACCACCAAAAATTTTAACCAGTCATCGTTCTCACAACACTGAGGACCATTCATTCGAAATGACTTCTCCATGCATTTTATGCATTGGTAAAAGCACTATGATGAAAAGTGTGATATGTTTTCAGGTATCTCCTATACTAATAGAGCCACATGCTCACCGGTTTGCCACATGCTGTAGGCCTATGGACTGAACAAGAAACCACCAAAAATTTTAACTAGTCATCGTTCTCACAACACTGAGGACCAGTCATTCGAAATGACTTCTCCATGCATTTTATGCATTGGTAAAAGCACTATGATGAAAAGTGTGATATGTTTTCAGGTATCTCCTATACTAATAGAGCCACATGCTCACTGGTTTGCCACATGCTGTAGGCCTATGGACTGAACAAGAAACCCTCAAAAATTTTAACCAGTCATCGTTCTCACAACACTGAGGACCATTCATTCGAAATGACTTCTCCATGCATTTTATGCATTGGTAAAAGCACTATGATGAAAAGTGTGATATGTTTTCAGGTATCTCCTATACTAATAGAGCCACATGCTCACCGGTTTGCCACATGCTGTAGGCCTATGGACTGAACAAGAAACCACCAAAAATTTTAACCAGTCATCGTTCTCACAACACTGAGGAACATTCATTCGAAATGACTTCTCCATGCATTTTATGCATTGGTAAAAGCACTATGATGAAAAGTGTGATATGTTTTCAGGTATCTCCTATACTAATAGAGCCACATGCTCACCGGTTTGCCACATGCTGTAGGCCTATGGACTGAACAAGAAACCACCAAAAATTTTAACCAGTCATCGTTCTTCCAACACTGAGGACCATTCATTCGAAATGACTTCTCCATGCATTTTATGCATTGGTAAAAGCACTATGATGAAAAGTGTGATATGTTTTCAGGTATCTCCTATACTAATAGAGCCACATGCTCACCGGTTTGCCACATGCTGTAGGCCTATGGACTGAACAAGAAACCACCAAAAATTTTAACCAGTCATCGTTCTCACAACACTGAGGACCATTCATTCGAAATGACTTCTCCATGCATTTTATGCATTGGTAAAAGCACTATGATGAAAAGTGTGATATGTTTTCAGGTATCTCCTATACTAATAGAGCCACATGCTCACCGGTTTGCCACATGCTGTAGGCCTATGGACTGAACAAGAAACCATCAAAAATTTTAACCAGTCATCGTTCTCACAACACTGAGGACCATTCATTCGAAATGACTTCTCCATGCATTTTATGCATTGGTAAAAGCACTATGATGAAAAGTGTGATATGTTTTCAGGTATTTCCTATACTAATAGAGCCACATGCTCACCGGTTTGCCACATGCTGTAGGCTTATGGACTGAACAAGAAACCACCAAAAATTTTAACCAGTCATCGTTCTCACAACACTGAGGACCATTCATTCGAAATGACTTCTCCATGCATTTTATGCATTGGTAAAAGCACTATGATGAAAAGTGTGATATGTTTTCAGGTATCTCCTATACTAATAGAGCCACATGCTCACCGGTTTGCCACATGCTGTAGGCCTATGGACTGAACAAGAAACCACCAAAAATTTTAACTAGTCATCGTTCTCACAACACTGAGGACCAGTCATTCGAAATGACTTCTCCATGCATTTTATGCATTGGTAAAAGCACTATGATGAAAAGTGTGATATGTTTTCAGGTATCTCCTATACTAATAGAGCCACATGCTCACTGGTTTGCCACATGCTGTAGGCCTATGGACTGAACAAGAAACCCTCAAAAATTTTAACCAGTCATCGTTCTCACAACACTGAGGACCATTCATTCGAAATGACTTCTCCATGCATTTTATGCATTGGTAAAAGCACTATGATGAAAAGTGTGATATGTTTTCAGGTATCTCCTATACTAATAGAGCCACATGCTCACCGGTTTGCCACATGCTGTAGGCCTATGGACTGAACAAGAAACCACCAAAAATTTTAACCAGTCATCGTTCTCACAACACTGAGGAACATTCATTCGAAATGACTTCTCCATGCATTTTATGCATTGGTAAAAGCACTATGATGAAAAGTGTGATATGTTTTCAGGTATCTCCTATACTAATAGAGCCACATGCTCACCGGTTTGCCACATGCTGTAGGCCTATGGACTGAACAAGAAACCACCAAAAATTTTAACCAGTCATCGTTCTCACAACACTGAGGACCATTCATTCGAAATGACTTCTCCATGCATTTTATGCATTGGTAAAAGCACTATGATGAAAAGTGTGATATGTTTTCAGGTATCTCCTATACTAATAGAGCCACATGCTCACCGGTTTGCCACATGCTGTAGGCCTATGGACTGAACAAGAAACCACCAAAAATTTTAACCAGTCATCGTTCTCACAACACTGAGGACCAGTCATTCGAAATGACTTCTCCATGCATTTTATGCATTGGTAAAAGCACTATGATGAAAAGTGTGATATGTTTTCAGGTATCTCCTATACTAAAAGAGCCACATGCTCACCGGTTTGCCACATGCTGTAGGCCTATGGACTGAACAAGAAACCCTCAAAAATTTTAACCAGTCATCGTTCTCACAACACTGAGGACCATTCATTCGAAATGACTTCTCCATGCATTTTATGCATTGGTAAAAGCACTATGATGAAAAGTGTGATATGTTTTCAGGTATCTCCTATACTAATAGAGCCACATGCTCACCGGTTTGCCACATGCTGTAGGCCTATGGACTGAACAAGAAACCACCAAAAATTTTAACCAGTCATCGTTCTCACAACACTGAGGAACATTCATTCGAAATGACTTCTCCATGCATTTTATGCATTGGTAAAAGCACTATGATGAAAAGTGTGATATGTTTTCAGGTATCTCCTATACTAATAGAGCCACATGCTCACCGGTTTGCCACATGCTGTAGGCCTATGGACTGAACAAGAAACCACCAAAAATTTTAACCAGTCATCGTTCTCCCAACACTGAGGACCATTCATTCGAAATGACTTCTCCATGCATTTTATGCATTGGTAAAAGCACTATGATGAAAAGTGTGATATGTTTTCAGGTATCTCCTATACTAATAGAGCCACATGCTCACCGGTTTGCCACATGCTGTAGGCCTATGGACTGAACAAGAAACCACCAAAAATTTTAACCAGTCATCGTTCTCACAACACTGAGGACCATTCATTCGAAATGACTTCTCCATGCATTTTATGCATTGCTAAAAGCACTATGATAAAAAGTGTGATATGTTTTCAGGTATCTGCTATACTAATAAAGCCACATGCTCACCGGTTTGCCACATGCTGTAGGACTATGGACTGAACAAGAAACCACCAAAAATTTTAACCAGTCATCGTTCTCACAACACTGAGGACCATTCATTCGAAATGACTTCTCCATGCATTTTATGCATTGGTAAAAGCACTATGATGAAAAGTGTGATATGTTTTCAGGTATCTCCTATACTAATAGAGCCACATGCTCACCGGTTTGCCACATGCTGTAGGCCTATGGACTGAACAAGAAACCACCAAAAATTTTAACCAGTCATCGTTCTCACAACACTGAGGACCATTCATTCGAAATGACTTCTCCATGCATTTTATGCATTGGTAAAAGCACTATGATGAAAAGTGTGATATGTTTTCAGGTATCTCCTATACTAATAGAGCCACATGCTCACCGGTTTGCCACATGCTGTAGGCCTATGGACTGAACAAGAAACCACCAAAAATTTTAACCAGTCATCGTTCTCACAACACTGAGGACCAGTCATTCGAAATGACTTCTCCATGCATTTTATGCATTGGTAAAAGCACTATGATGAAAAGTGTGATATGTTTTCAGGTATCTCCTATACTAAAAGAGCCACATGCTCACCGGTTTGCCACATGCTGTAGGCCTATGGACTGAACAAGAAACCCTCAAAAATTTTAACCAGTCATCGTTCTCACAACACTGAGGACCATTCATTCGAAATGACTTCTCCATGCATTTTATGCATTGGTAAAAGCACTATGATGAAAAGTGTGATATGTTTTCAGGTATCTCCTATACTAATAGAGCCACATGCTCACCGGTTTGCCACATGCTGTAGGCCTATGGACTGAACAAGAAACCACCAAAAATTTTAACCAGTCATCGTTCTCACAACACTGAGGAACATTCATTCGAAATGACTTCTCCATGCATTTTATGCATTGGTAAAAGCACTATGATGAAAAGTGTGATATGTTTTCAGGTATCTCCTATACTAATAGAGCCACATGCTCACCGGTTTGCCACATGCTGTAGGCCTATGGACTGAACAAGAAACCACCAAAAATTTTAACCAGTCATCGTTCTCCCAACACTGAGGACCATTCATTCGAAATGACTTCTCCATGCATTTTATGCATTGGTAAAAGCACTATGATGAAAAGTGTGATATGTTTTCAGGTATCTCCTATACTAATAGAGCCACATGCTCACCGGTTTGCCACATGCTGTAGGCCTATGGACTGAACAAGAAACCACCAAAAATTTTAACCAGTCATCGTTCTCACAACACTGAGGACCATTCATTCGAAATGACTTCTCCATGCATTTTATGCATTGCTAAAAGCACTATGATAAAAAGTGTGATATGTTTTCAGGTATCTGCTATACTAATAAAGCCACATGCTCACCGGTTTGCCACATGCTGTAGGACTATGGACTGAACAAGAAACCACCAAAAATTTTAACCAGTCATCGTTCTCACAACACTGAGGACCATTCATTCGAAATGACTTCTCCATGCATTTTATGCATTGGTAAAAGCACTATGATGAAAAGTGTGATATGTTTTCAGGTATCTCCTATACTAATAGAGCCACATGCTCACCGGTTTGCCACATGCTGTAGGCCTATGGACTGAACAAGAAACCACCAAAAATTTTAACCAGTCATCGTTCTCACAACACTGAGGACCATTCATTCGAAATGACTTCTCCATGCATTTTATGCATTGGAAAAAGCACTATGATGAAAAGTGTGATATGTTTTCAGGTATCTCCTATACTAATAGAGCCACATGCTCACCGGTTTGCCACATGCTGTAGGCCTATGGACTGAACAAGAAACCACCAAAAATTTTAACCAGTCATCATTCTCACAACACTGAGGACCATTCATTCGAAATGACTTCTCCATGCATTTTATGCATTGGTAAAAGCACTATGATAAAAAGTGTGATATGTTTTCAGGTATTTCCTATACTAATAGAGCCACATGCTCACCGGTTTGCCACATGCTGTAGGCCTATGGACTGAACAAGAAACCACCAAAAACTTTAACCAGTCATCGTTCTCACAACACTGAGGACCATTCATTCGAAATGACTTCTCCATGCATTTTATGCATTGGTAAAAGCACTATGATGAAAAGTGTGATATGTTTTCAGGTATCTCCTATACTAATAGAGACACATGCTCACCGGTTTGCCACATGCTGTAGGCCTATGGACTGATCAAGAAACCACCAAAAATTTTAACCAGTCATCGTTCTCACAACACTGAGGACCATTCATTCGAAATGACTTCTCCATGCATTTTATGCATTGGTAAAAGCACTATGATGAAAAGTGTGATATGTTTTCAGGTATCTCCTATACTAATAGAGCCACATGCTCACCGGTTTGCCACATGCTGTAGGCCTATGGACTGAACAAGAAACCACCAAAAATTTTAACCAGTCATCGTTCTCACAACACTGAGGAACATTCATTCGAAATGACTTCTCCATGCATTTTATGCATTGGTAAAAGCACTATGATGAAAAGTGTGATATGTTTTCAGGTATCTCCTATACTAATAGAGCCACATGCTCACCGGTTTGCCACATGCTGTAGGCCTATGGACTGAACAAGAAACCACCAAAAATTTTAACCAGTCATCGTTCTCCCAACACTGAGGACCATTCATTCGAAATGACTTCTCCATGCATTTTATGCATTGGTAAAAGCACTATGATGAAAAGTGTGATATGTTTTCAGGTATCTCCTATACTAATAGAGCCACATGCTCACCGGTTTGCCACATGCTGTAGGCCTATGGACTGAACAAGAAACCACCAAAAATTTTAACCAGTCATCGTTCTCACAACACTGAGGACCATTCATTCGAAATGACTTCTCCATGCATTTTATGCATTGCTAAAAGCACTATGATAAAAAGTGTGATATGTTTTCAGGTATCTGCTATACTAATAAAGCCACATGCTCACCGGTTTGCCACATGCTGTAGGACTATGGACTGAACAAGAAACCACCAAAAATTTTAACCAGTCATCGTTCTCACAACACTGAGGACCATTCATTCGAAATGACTTCTCCATGCATTTTATGCATTGGTAAAAGCACTATGATGAAAAGTGTGATATGTTTTCAGGTATCTCCTATACTAATAGAGCCACATGCTCACCGGTTTGCCACATGCTGTAGGCCTATGGACTGAACAAGAAACCACCAAAAATTTTAACCAGTCATCGTTCTCACAACACTGAGGACCATTCATTCGAAATGACTTCTCCATGCATTTTATGCATTGGAAAAAGCACTATGATGAAAAGTGTGATATGTTTTCAGGTATCTCCTATACTAATAGAGCCACATGCTCACCGGTTTGCCACATGCTGTAGGCCTATGGACTGAACAAGAAACCACCAAAAATTTTAACCAGTCATCATTCTCACAACACTGAGGACCATTCATTCGAAATGACTTCTCCATGCATTTTATGCATTGGTAAAAGCACTATGATGAAAAGTGTGATATGTTTTCAGGTATCTCCTATACTAATAGAGCCACATGCTCACCGGTTTGCCACATGCTGTAGGCCTATGGACTGAACAAGAAACCACCAAAAATTTTAACCAGTCATCGTTCTCACAACACTGAGGACCATTCATTCGAAATGACTTCTCCATGCATTTTATGCATTGCTAAAAGCACTATGATAAAAAGTGTGATATGTTTTCAGGTATCTGCTATACTAATAAAGCCACATGCTCACCGGTTTGCCACATGCTGTAGGACTATGGACTGAACAAGAAACCACCAAAAATTTTAACCAGTCATCGTTCTCACAACACTGAGGACCATTCATTCGAAATGACTTCTCCATGCATTTTATGCATTGGTAAAAGCACTATGATGAAAAGTGTGATATGTTTTCAGGTATCTCCTATACTAATAGAGCCACATGCTCACCGGTTTGCCACATGCTGTAGGCCTATGGACTGAACAAGAAACCACCAAAAATTTTAACCAGTCATCGTTCTCACAACACTGAGGACCATTCATTCGAAATGACTTCTCCATGCATTTTATGCATTGGAAAAAGCACTATGATGAAAAGTGTGATATGTTTTCAGGTATCTCCTATACTAATAGAGCCACATGCTCACCGGTTTGCCACATGCTGTAGGCCTATGGACTGAACAAGAAACCACCAAAAATTTTAACCAGTCATCATTCTCACAACACTGAGGACCATTCATTCGAAATGACTTCTCCATGCATTTTATGCATTGGTAAAAGCACTATGATAAAAAGTGTGATATGTTTTCAGGTATTTCCTATACTAATAGAGCCACATGCTCACCGGTTTGCCACATGCTGTAGGCCTATGGACTGAACAAGAAACCACCAAAAACTTTAACCAGTCATCGTTCTCACAACACTGAGGACCATTCATTCGAAATGACTTCTCCATGCATTTTATGCATTGGTAAAAGCACTATGATGAAAAGTGTGATATGTTTTCAGGTATCTCCTATACTAATAGAGACACATGCTCACCGGTTTGCCACATGCTGTAGGCCTATGGACTGATCAAGAAACCACCAAAAATTTTAACCAGTCATCGTTCTCACAACACTGAGGACCATTCATTCGAAATGACTTCTCCATGCATTTTATGCATTGGTAAAAGCACTATGATGAAAAGTGTGATATGTTTTCAGGTATCTCCTATACTAATAGAGCCACATGCTCACCGGTTTGCCACATGCTGTAGGCCTATGGACTGAACAAGAAACCATCAAAAATTTTAACCAGTCATCGTTCTCACAACACTGAGGACCATTCATTCGAAATGACTTCTCCATGCATTTTATGCATTGGTAAAAGCACTATGATGAAAAGTGTGATATGTTTTCAGGTATCTCCTATACTAATAGAGCCACATGCTCACCGGTTTGCCACATGCTGTAGGCCTATGGACTGAACAAGAAACCACCAAAAATTTTAACCAGTCATCGTTCTCACAACACTGAGGACCAGTCATTCGAAATGACTTCTCCATGCATTTTATGCATTGGTAAAAGCACTATGATGAAAAGTGTGATATGTTTTCAGGTATCTCCTATACTAATAGAGCCACATGCTCACCGATTTGCCACATGCTGTAGGCCTATGGACTGAACAAGAAACCCTCAAAAATTTTAACCAGTCATCGTTCTCACAACACTGAGGACCATTCATTTGAAATGACTTCTCCATGCATTTTATGCATTGGTAAAAGCACTATGATGAAAAGTGTGATATGTTTTCAGGTATCTCCTATACTAATAGAGCCACATGCTCACCGGTTTGCCACATGCTGTAGGCCTATGGACTGAACAAGAAACCACCAAAAATTTGAACCAGTCATCGTTCTCACAACACTGAGGACCATTCATTCGAAATGACTTCTCCATGCATTTTATGCATTGGTAAAAGCACTATGATACAAAGTGTGATATGTTTTCAGGTATCTCCTATACTAATAGAGCCACATGCTCACCGGTTTGCCACATGCTGTAGGCCTATGGACTGAACAAGAAACCATCAAAAATTTTAACCAGTCATCGTTCTCACAACACTGAGGACCATTCATTCGAAATGACTTCTCCATGCATTTTATGCATTGGTAAAAGCACTATGATGAAAAGTGTGATATGTTTTCAGGTATCTCCTATACTAATAGAGCCACATGCTCACCGGTTTGCCACATGCAGTAGGCCTATGGACTGAACAAGAAACCACCAAAAATTTTAACCAGTCATCGTTCTCACAACACTGAGGACCATTCATTCGAAATGACTTCTCCATGCATTTTATGCATTGGTAAAAGCACTATGATGAAAAGTGTGATATGTTTTCAGGTATCTCCTATACTAATAGAGCCACATGCTCACCGGTTTGCCACATGCTGTAGGCCTATGGACTGAACAAGAAACCACCAAAAATTTTAACCAGTCATCGTTCTCACAACACTGAGGACCAGTCATTCGAAATGACTTCTCCATGCATTTTATGCATTGGTAAAAGCACTATGATGAAAAGTGTGATATGTTTTCAGGTATCTCCTATACTAATAGAGCCACATGCTCACCGGTTTGCCACATGCTGTAGGCCTATGGACTGAACAAGAAACCCTCAAAAATTTTAACCAGTCATCGTTCTCACAACACTGAGGACCATTCATTCGAAATGACTTCTCCATGCATTTTATGCATTGGTAAAAGCACTATGATGAAAAGTGTGATATGTTTTCAGGTATCTCCTATACTAATAGAGCCACATGCTCACCGGTTTGCCACATGCTGTAGGCCTATGGACTGAACAAGAAACCACGAAAAATTTTAACCAGTCATCGTTCTCACAACACTGAGGAACATTCATTCGAAATGACTTCACCATGCATTTTATGCATTGGTAAAAGCACTATGATGAAAAGTGTGATATGTTTTCAGGTATCTCCTATACTAATAGAGCCACATGCTCACCGGTTTGCCACATGCTGTAGGCCTATGGACTGAACAAGAAACCACCAAAAATTTTAACCAGTCATCGTTCTCACAACACTGAGGACCAGTCATTCGAAATGACTTCTCCATGCATTTTATGCATTGCTAAAAGCACTATGATAAAAAGTGTGATATGTTTTCAGGTATCTGCTATACTAATAAAGCCACATGCTCACCGGTTTGCCACATGCTGTAGGACTATGGACTGAACAAGAAACCACCAAAAATTTTAACCAGTCATCGTTCTCACAACACTGAGGACCATTCATTCGAAATGACTTCTCCATGCATTTTATGCATTGGTAAAAGCACTATGATGAAAAGTGTGATATGTTTTCAGGTATCTCCTATACTAATAGAGCCACATGCTCACCGGTTTGCCACATGCTGTAGGCCTATGGACTGAACAAGAAACCACCAAAAATTTTAACCAGTCATCGTTCTCACAACACTGAGGACCATTCATTCGAAATGACTTCTCCATGCATTTTATGCATTGGAAAGAGCACTATGATGAAAAGTGTGATATGTTTTCAGGTATCTCCTATACTAATAGAGCCACATGCTCACCGGTTTGCCACATGCTGTAGGCCTATGGACTGAACAAGAAACCACCAAAAATTTTAACCAGTCATCATTCTCACAACACTGAGGACCATTCATTCGAAATGACTTCTCCATGCATTTTATGCATTGGTAAAAGCACTATGATAAAAAGTGTGATATGTTTTCAGGTATTTCCTATACTAATAGAGCCACATGCTCACCGGTTTGCCACATGCTGTAGGCCTATGGACTGAACAAGAAACCACCAAAAACTTTAACCAGTCATCGTTCTCACAACACTGAGGACCATTCATTCGAAATGACTTCTCCATGCATTTTATGCATTGGTAAAAGCACTATGATGAAAAGTGTGATATGTTTTCAGGTATCTCCTATACTAATAGAGACACATGCTCACCGGTTTGCCACATGCTGTAGGCCTATGGACTGATCAAGAAACCACCAAAAATTTTAACCAGTCATCGTTCTCACAACACTGAGGACCATTCATTCGAAATGACTTCTCCATGCATTTTATGCATTGGTAAAAGCACTATGATGAAAAGTGTGATATGTTTTCAGGTATCTCCTATACTAATAGAGCCACATGCTCACCGGTTTGCCACATGCTGTAGGCCTATGGACTGAACAAGAAACCATCAAAAATTTTAACCAGTCATCGTTCTCACAACACTGAGGACCATTCATTCGAAATGACTTCTCCATGCATTTTATGCATTGGTAAAAGCACTATGATGAAAAGTGTGATATGTTTTCAGGTATCTCCTATACTAATAGAGCCACATGCTCACCGGTTTGCCACATGCTGTAGGCCTATGGACTGAACAAGAAACCACCAAAAATTTTAACCAGTCATCGTTCTCACAACACTGAGGACCATTCATTTGAAATGACTTCTCCATGCATTTTATGCATTGGTAAAAGCACTATGATGAAAAGTGTGATATGTTTTCAGGTATCTCCTATACTAATAGAGACACATGCTCACCGGTTTGCCACATGCTGTAGGCCTATGGACTGAACAAGAAACCACCAAAAATTTGAACCAGTCATCGTTCTCACAACACTGAGGACCATTCATTCGAAATGACTTCTCCATGCATTTTATGCATTGGTAAAAGCACTATGATGAAAATGTTTTCAGGTATCTCCTATACTAATAGAGCCACATGCTCACCGGTTTGCCACATGCTGTAGGCCTATGGACTGAACAAGAAACCACCAAAAATTTTAACCAGTCATCGTTCTCACAACACTGAGGAACATTCATTCGAAATGACTTCTCCATGCATTTTATGCATTGGTAAAAGCACTATGATGAAAAGTGTGATATGTTTTCAGGTATCTCCTATACTAATAGAGCCACATGCTCACCGGTTTGCCACATGCTGTAGGCCTATGGACTGAACAAGAAACCACCAAAAATTTTAACCAGTCATCGTTCTCCCAACACTGAGGACCATTCATTCGAAATGACTTCTCCATGCATTTTATGCATTGGTAAAAGCACTATGATGAAAAGTGTGATATGTTTTCAGGTATCTCCTATACTAATAGAGCCACATGCTCACCGGTTTGCCACATGCTGTAGGCCTATGGACTGAACAAGAAACCACCAAAAATTTTAACCAGTCATCGTTCTCACAACACTGAGGACCATTCATTCGAAATGACTTCTCCATGCATTTTATGCATTGCTAAAAGCACTATGATAAAAAGTGTGATATGTTTTCAGGTATCTGCTATACTAATAAAGCCACATGCTCACCGGTTTGCCACATGCTGTAGGACTATGGACTGAACAAGAAACCACCAAAAATTTTAACCAGTCATCGTTCTCACAACACTGAGGACCATTCATTCGAAATGACTTCTCCATGCATTTTATGCATTGGTAAAAGCACTATGATGAAAAGTGTGATATGTTTTCAGGTATCTCCTATACTAATAGAGCCACATGCTCACCGGTTTGCCACATGCTGTAGGCCTATGGACTGAACAAGAAACCACCAAAAATTTTAACCAGTCATCGTTCTCACAACACTGAGGACCATTCATTCGAAATGACTTCTCCATGCATTTTATGCATTGGAAAAAGCACTATGATGAAAAGTGTGATATGTTTTCAGGTATCTCCTATACTAATAGAGCCACATGCTCACCGGTTTGCCACATGCTGTAGGCCTATGGACTGAACAAGAAACCACCAAAAATTTTAACCAGTCATCATTCTCACAACACTGAGGACCATTCATTCGAAATGACTTCTCCATGCATTTTATGCATTGGTAAAAGCACTATGATAAAAAGTGTGATATGTTTTCAGGTATTTCCTATACTAATAGAGCCACATGCTCACCGGTTTGCCACATGCTGTAGGCCTATGGACTGAACAAGAAACCACCAAAAACTTTAACCAGTCATCGTTCTCACAACACTGAGGACCATTCATTCGAAATGACTTCTCCATGCATTTTATGCATTGGTAAAAGCACTATGATGAAAAGTGTGATATGTTTTCAGGTATCTCCTATACTAATAGAGACACATGCTCACCGGTTTGCCACATGCTGTAGGCCTATGGACTGATCAAGAAACCACCAAAAATTTTAACCAGTCATCGTTCTCACAACACTGAGGACCATTCATTCGAAATGACTTCTCCATGCATTTTATGCATTGGTAAAAGCACTATGATGAAAAGTGTGATATGTTTTCAGGTATCTCCTATACTAATAGAGCCACATGCTCACCGGTTTGCCACATGCTGTAGGCCTATGGACTGAACAAGAAACCATCAAAAATTTTAACCAGTCATCGTTCTCACAACACTGAGGACCATTCATTCGAAATGACTTCTCCATGCATTTTATGCATTGGTAAAAGCACTATGATGAAAAGTGTGATATGTTTTCAGGTATCTCCTATACTAATAGAGCCACATGCTCACCGGTTTGCCACATGCTGTAGGCCTATGGACTGAACAAGAAACCACCAAAAATTTTAACCAGTCATCGTTCTCACAACACTGAGGACCAGTCATTCGAAATGACTTCTCCATGCATTTTATGCATTGGTAAAAGCACTATGATGAAAAGTGTGATATGTTTTCAGGTATCTCCTATACTAATAGAGCCACATGCTCACCGATTTGCCACATGCTGTAGGCCTATGGACTGAACAAGAAACCACCAAAAATTTTAACCAGTCATCGTTCTCACAACACTGAGGACCATTCATTTGAAATGACTTCTCCATGCATTTTATGCATTGGTAAAAGCACTATGATGAAAAGTGTGATATGTTTTCAGGTATCTCCTATACTAATAGAGCCACATGCTCTCCGGTTTGCCACATGCTGTAGGCCTATGGACTGAACAAGAAACCACCAAAAATTTGAACCAGTCATCGTTCTCACAACACTGAGGACCATTCATTCGAAATGACTTCTCCATACATTTTATGCATTGGTAAAAGCACTATGATGAAAATGTTTTCAGGTATCTCCTATACTAATAGAGCCACATGCTCACCGGTTTGCCACATGCTGTAGGCCTATGGACTGAACAAGAAACCACCAAAAATTTTAACCAGTCATCGTTCTCACAACACTGAGGACCATTCATTCGAAATGACTTCTCCATGCATATTATGCATTATGCATTATCGTTAAAGCACTATGATGAAAATGTTTTCAGGTATCTCCTATACTAATAGAGCCACATGCTCACCGGTTTGCCACATGCTGTAGGCCTATGGACTGAACAAGAAACCACCAAAAATTTTAACCAGTCATCGTTCTCACAACACTGAGGACCATTCATTCAAAATGACTTCTCCATGCATTTTATGCATTGTTAAAAGCACTATGATGAAAATGTTTTCATTTATCTCCTATACTAATAGAGCCACATGCTCACCGGTTTGCCACATGCTGTAGGCCTATGGACTGAACAAGAAACCACCAAAAATTTTAACCAGTCATCGTTCTCACAACACTGAGGACCATTCATTCGAAATAACTTCTCCATGCATTTTATGCATTGGTAAAAGCACTATGATGAAAAGTGTGATATGTTTTCAGGTATCTCCTATACTAATAGAGCCACATGCTCACCGGTTTGCCACATGCTGTATGCCTATGGACTGAACAAGAAACCACCAAAAATTTTAACCAGTCATCGTTCTTCCAACACTGAGGACCATTCATTCGAAATGACTTCTCCATGCATTTTATGCATTGGTAAAAGCACTATGATGAAAAGTGTGATATGTTTTCAGGTATCTCCTATACTAATAGAGCCACATGCTCACCGGTTTGCCACATGCTGTAGGCCTATGGACTGTACAAGAAACCACCAAAAATTTGAACCAGTCATCGTTCTCACAACACTGAGGACCATTCATTCGAAATGACTTCTCCATGCATTTTATGCATTGGTAAAAGCACTATGATGAAAATGTTTTCAGGTATCTCCTATACTAATAGAGCCACATGCTCACCGGTTTGCCACATGCTGTAGGCCTATGGACTGAACAAGAAACCACCAAAAATTTTAACCAGTCATCGTTCTCACAACACTGAGGGCCATTCATTCGAAATGACTTCTCCATGCATTTTATGCATTGGTAAAGCACTATGATGAAAATGTTTTCAGGTATCTCCTATACTAATAGAGCCACATGCTCACCGGTTTGCCACATGCTGTAGGCCTATGGACTGAACAAGAAACCACCAAAAATTTTAACCAGTCATCGTTCTCACAACACTGAGGACCTTTCATTCGAAATGACTTCTCCATGCATTTTATGCATTGTTAAAAGCACTATAATGAAAATGTTTTCATTTATCTCCTTTACTAATAGAGCCACATGCTCACCGGTTTGCCACATGCTGTAGGCCTATGGACTGAACAAGAAACCACCAAAAATTTTAACCAGTCATCGTTCTCACAACACTGAGGACCATTCATTCGAAGTGACTTCTCCATGCATTTTATGCATTGGTAAAAGCACTATGATGAAAAGTGTGATATGTTTTCAGGTATCTCCTATACTAATAGAGCCACATGCTCACCGGTTTGCCACATGCTGTAGGCCTATGGACTGAACAAGAAACCACCAAAAATTTTAACCAGTCATCGTTCTCACAACACTGAGGACCATTCATTCGAAATGACTTCTCCATGCATTTTATGCATTGGTAAAAGCACTATGATGAAAAGTGTGATATGTTTTCAGGTATATCCTATACTAATAGAGCCACATGCTCACCGGTTTGCCACATGCTGTAGGCCTATGGACTGAACAAGAAACCATCAAAAATTTTAACCAGTCATCGTTCTCACAACACTGAGGACCATTCATTCGAAATGACTTCTCCATGCATTTTATGCATTGGTAAAAGCACTATGATGAAAAGTGTGATATGTTTTCAGGTATCTCCTATACTAATAGAGCCACATGCTCACCGGTTTGCCACATGCTGTAGGCCTATGGACTGAACAAGAAACCACCAAAAATTTTAACCAGTCATCGTTCTCACAACACTGAGGACCATTCATTCGAAATGACTTCTCCATGCATTTTATGCATTGGTAAAAGCACTATGATGAAAAGTGTGATATGTTTTCAGGTATCTCCTATACTAATAGAGCCACATGCTCACCGGTTTGCCACATGCTGTAGGCCTATGGACTGAACAAGAAACCACCAAAAATTTTAACCAGTCATCGTTCTCACAACACTGAGGACCAGTCATTCGAAATGACTTCTCCATGCATTTTATGCATTGGTAAAAGCACTATGATGAAAAGTGTGATATGTTTTCAGGTATCTCCTATACTAATAGAGCCACATGCTCACCGGTTTGCCACATGCTGTAGGCCTATGGACTGAACAAGAAACCCTCAAAAATTTTAACCAGTCATCGTTCTCACAACACTGAGGACCATTCATTCGAAATGACTTCTCCATGCATTTTATGCATTGGTAAAAGCACTATGATGAAAAGTGTGATATGTTTTCAGGTATCTCCAATACTAATAGAGCCACATGCTCACCGGTTTGCCACATGCTGTAGGCCTATGGACTGAACAAGAAACCACCAAAAATTTTAACCAGTCATCATTCTCACAACACTGAGGACCATTCATTCGAAATGACTTCTCCATGCATTTTATGCATTGGTAAAAGCACTATGATGAAAATGTTTTCAGGTATCTCCTATACTAATAGAGCCACATGCTCACCGGTTTGCCACATGCTGTAGGCCTATGGACTGAACAAGAAACCACCAAAAATTTTAACCAGTCATCGTTCTCACAACACTGAGGGCCATTCATTCGAAATGACTTCTCCATGCATTTTATGCATTGGTAAAGCACTATGATGAAAATGTTTTCAGGTATCTCCTATACTAATAGAGCCACATGCTCACCGGTTTGCCACATGCTGTAGGCCTATGGACTGAACAAGAAACCACCAAAAATTTTAACCAGTCATCGTTCTCACAACACTGAGGACCATTCATTCGAAGTGACTTCTCCATGCATTTTATGCATTGGTAAAAGCACTATGATGAAAAGTGTGATATGTTTTCAGGTATCTCCTATACTAATAGAGCCACATGCTCACCGGTTTGCCACATGCTGTAGGCCTATGGACTGAACAAGAAACCACCAAAAATTTTAACCAGTCATCGTTCTCACAACACTGAGGACCATTCATTCGAAATGACTTCTCCATGCATTTTATGCATTGGTAAAAGCACTATGATGAAAAGTGTGATATGTTTTCAGGTATATCCTATACTAATAGAGCCACATGCTCACCGGTTTGCCACATGCTGTAGGCCTATGGACTGAACAAGAAACCATCAAAAATTTTAACCAGTCATCGTTCTCACAACACTGAGGACCATTCATTCGAAATGACTTCTCCATGCATTTTATGCATTGGTAAAAGCACTATGATGAAAAGTGTGATATGTTTTCAGGTATCTCCTATACTAATAGAGCCACATGCTCACCGGTTTGCCACATGCTGTAGGCCTATGGACTGAACAAGAAACCACCAAAAATTTTAACCAGTCATCGTTCTCACAACACTGAGGACCATTCATTCGAAATGACTTCTCCATGCATTTTATGCATTGGTAAAAGCACTATGATGAAAAGTGTGATATGTTTTCAGGTATCTCCTATACTAATAGAGCCACATGCTCACCGGTTTGCAACATGCTGTAGGCCTATGGACTGAACAAGAAACCACCAAAAATTTTAACCAGTCATCGTTCTCACAACACTGAGGACCAGTCATTCGAAATGACTTCTCCATGCATTTTATGCATTGGTAAAAGCACTATGATGAAAAGTGTGATATGTTTTCAGGTATCTCCTATACTAATAGAGCCACATGCTCACCGGTTTGCCACATGCTGTAGGCCTATGGACTGAACAAGAAACCCTCAAAAATTTTAACCAGTCATCGTTCTCACAACACTGAGGACCATTCATTCGAAATGACTTCTCCATGCATTTTATGCATTGGTAAAAGCACTATGATGAAAAGTGTGATATGTTTTCAGGTATCTCCAATACTAATAGAGCCACATGCTCACCGGTTTGCCACATGCTGTAGGCCTATGGACTGAACAAGAAACCACCAAAAATTTTAACCAGTCATCATTCTCACAACACTGAGGACCATTCATTCGAAATGACTTCTCCATGCATTTTATGCATTGGTAAAAGCACTATGATGAAAATGTTTTCAGGTATCTCCTATACTAATAGAGCCACATGCTCACCGGTTTGCCACATGCTGTAGGCCTATGGACTGAACAAGAAACCACCAAAAATTTTAACCAGTCATCGTTCTCACAACACTGAGGACCATTCATTCGAAATGACTTCTCCATGCATTTTATGCATTGGTAAAAGCACTATGATGAAAATGTTTTCAGGTATCTCCTATACTAATAGAGCCACATGCTCACCGGTTTGCCACATGCTGTAGGCCTATGGACTGAACAAGAAACCACCAAAAATTTTAACCAGTCATCGTTCTCACAACACTGAGGACCATTCATTCGAAATGACTTCTCCATGCATTTTATGCATTGGTAAAAGCACTATGATGAAAAGTGTGATATGTTTTCAGGTATCTCCTATACTAATAGAGCCACATGCTCACCGGTTTGCCACTTGCTGTAGGCCTATGGACTGAACAAGAAACCACCAAAAATTTTAACCAGTCATCGTTCTCACAACACTGAGGACCATTCATTCGAAATGACTTCTCCATGCATTTTATGCATTGGTAAAAGCACTATGATGAAAAGTGTGATATGTTTTCAGGTATCTCCTATACTAATAGAGCCACATGCTCACCGGTTTGCCACATGCTGTAGGCCTATGGACTGAACAAGAAACCACCAAAAATTTTAACCAGTCATCGTTCTCACAACACTGAGGACCATTCATTCGAAGTGACTTGTCCATGCATTTTATGCATTGGTAAAAGCACTATGATGAAAAGTGTGATATGTTTTCAGGTATCTCCTATACTAATAGAGCCACATGCTCACCGGTTTGCCACATGCTGTAGGCCTATGGACTGAACAAGAAACCACCAAAAATTTTAACCAGTCATCGTTCTCACAACACTGAGGACCATTCATTCGAAATGACTTCTCCATGCATTTTATGCATTGGTAAAAGCACTATGATGAAAAGTGTGATATGTTTTCAGGTATCTCCTATACTAATAGAGCCACATGCTCACCGGTTTGCCACATGCTGTAGGCCTATGGACTGAACAAGAAACCATCAAAAATTTTAACCAGTCATCGTTCTCACAACACTGAGGACCATTCATTCGAAATGACTTCTCCATGCATTTTATGCATTGGTAAAAGCACTATGATGAAAAGTGTGATATGTTTTCAGGTATCTCCTATACTAATAGAGCCACATGCTCACCGGTTTGCCACATGCTGTAGGCCTATGGACTGAACAAGAAACCACCAAAAATTTTAACCAGTCATCGTTCTCACAACACTGAGGACCATTCATTCGAAATGACTTCTCCATGCATTTTATGCATTGGTAAAAGCACTATGATGAAAAGTGTGATATGTTTTCAGGTATCTCCTATACTAATAGAGCCACATGCTCACCGGTTTGCCACATGCTGTAGGCCTATGGACTGAACAAGAAACCACCAAAAATTTTAACCAGTCATCGTTCTCACAACACTGAGGACCATTCATTCGAAATGACTTCTCCATGCATTTTATGCATTGGTAAAAGCACTATGATGAAAAGTGTGATATGTTTTCAGGTATCTCCTATACTAATAGAGCCACATGCTCACCGGTTTGCAACATGCTGTAGGCCTATGGACTGAACAAGAAACCACCAAAAATTTTAACCAGTCATCGTTCTCACAACACTGAGGACCAGTCATTCGAAATGACTTCTCCATGCATTTTATGCATTGGTAAAAGCACTATGATGAAAAGTGTGATATGTTTTCAGGTATCTCCTATACTAATAGAGCCACATGCTCACCGGTTTGCCACATGCTGTAGGCCTATGGACTGAACAAGAAACCCTCAAAAATTTTAACCAGTCATCGTTCTCACAACACTGAGGACCATTCATTCGAAATGACTTCTCCATGCATTTTATGCATTGGTAAAAGCACTATGATGAAAAGTGTGATATGTTTTCAGGTATCTCCAATACTAATAGAGCCACATGCTCACCGGTTTGCCACATGCTGTAGGCCTATGGACTGAACAAGAAACCACCAAAAATTTTAACCAGTCATCATTCTCACAACACTGAGGACCATTCATTCGAAATGACTTCTCCATGCATTTTATGCATTGGTAAAAGCACTATGATGAAAATGTTTTCAGGTATCTCCTATACTAATAGAGCCACATGCTCACCGGTTTGCCACATGCTGTAGGCCTATGGACTGAACAAGAAACCACCAAAAATTTTAACCAGTCATCGTTCTCACAACACTGAGGACCATTCATTCGAAATGACTTCTCCATGCATTTTATGCATTGGTAAAAGCACTATGATGAAAAGTGTGATATGTTTTCAGGTATCTCCTATACTAATAGAGCCACATGCTCACCGGTTTGCCACTTGCTGTAGGCCTATGGACTGAACAAGAAACCACCAAAAATTTTAACCAGTCATCGTTCTCACAACACTGAGGACCATTCATTCGAAATGACTTCTCCATGCATTTTATGCATTGGTAAAAGCACTATGATGAAAAGTGTGATATGTTTTCAGGTATCTCCTATACTAATAGAGCCACATGCTCACCGGTTTGCCACATGCTGTAGGCCTATGGACTGAACAAGAAACCACCAAAAATTTTAACCAGTCATCGTTCTCACAACACTGAGGACCATTCATTCGAAGTGACTTGTCAATGCATTTTATGCATTGGTAAAAGCACTATGATGAAAAGTGTGATATGTTTTCAGGTATCTCCTATACTAATAGAGCCACATGCTCACCGGTTTGCCACATGCTGTAGGCCTATGGACTGAACAAGAAACCACCAAAAATTTTAACCAGTCATCGTTCTCACAACACTGAGGACCATTCATTCGAAATGACTTCTCCATGCATTTTATGCATTGGTAAAAGCACTATGATGAAAAGTGTGATATGTTTTCAGGTATCTCCTATACTAATAGAGCCACATGCTCACCGGTTTGCCACATGCTGTAGGCCTATGGACTGAACAAGAAACCATCAAAAATTTTAACCAGTCATCGTTCTCACAACACTGAGGACCATTCATTCGAAATGACTTCTCCATGCATTTTATGCATTGGTAAAAGCACTATGATGAAAAGTGTGATATGTTTTCAGGTATCTCCTATACTAATAGAGCCACATGCTCACCGGTTTGCCACATGCTGTAGGCCTATGGACTGAACAAGAAACCACCAAAAATTTTAACCAGTCATCGTTCTCACAACACTGAGGACCATTCATTCGAAATGACTTCTCCATGCATTTTATGCATTGGTAAAAGCACTATGATGAAAAGTGTGATATGTTTTCAGGTATCTCCTATACTAATAGAGCCACATGCTCACCGGTTTGCCACATGCTGTAGGCCTATGGACTGAACAAGAAACCACCAAAAATTTTAACCAGTCATCGTTCTCACAACACTGAGGACCAGTCATTCGAAATGACTTCTCCATGCATTTTATGCATTGGTAAAAGCACTATGATGAAAAGTGTGATATGTTTTCAGGTATCTCCTATACTAATAGAGCCACATGCTCACCGGTTTGCCACATGCTGTAGGCCTATGGACTGAACAAGAAACCCTCAAAAATTTTAACCAGTCATCGTTCTCACAACACTGAGGACCATTCATTCGAAATGACTTCTCCATGCATTTTATGCATTGGTAAAAGCACTATGATGAAAAGTGTGATATGTTTTCAGGTATCTCCAATACTAATAGAGCCACATGCTCACCGGTTTGCCACATGCTGTAGGCCTATGGACTGAACAAGAAACCACCAAAAATTTTAACCAGTCATCGTTCTCACAACACTGAGGACCATTCATTCGAAGTGACTTCTCCATGCATTTTATGCATTGGTAAAAGCACTATGATGAAAAGTGTTATATGTTTTCAGGTATCTCCTATACTAATAGAGCCACATGCTCACCGGTTTGCCACATGCTGTAGGCCTATGGACTGAACAAGAAACCACCAAAAATTTTAACCAGTCATCGTTCTCACAACACTGAGGACCATTCATTCGAAATGACTTCTCCATGCATTTTATGCATTGGTAAAAGCACTATGATGAAAAGTGTGATATGTTTTCAGGTATATCCTATACTAATAGAGCCACATGCTCACCGGTTTGCCACATGCTGTAGGCCTATGGACTGAACAAGAAACCATCAAAAATTTTAACCAGTCATCGTTCTCACAACACTGAGGACCATTCATTCGAAATGACTTCTCCATGCATTTTATGCATTGGTAAAAGCACTATGATGAAAAGTGTGATATGTTTTCAGGTATCTCCTATACTAATAGAGCCACATGCTCACCGGTTTGCCACATGCTGTAGGCCTATGGACTGAACAAGAAACCACCAAAAATTTTAACCAGTCATCGTTCTCACAACACTGAGGACCATTCATTCGAAATGACTTCTCCATGCATTTTATGCATTGGTAAAAGCACTATGATGAAAAGTGTGATATGTTTTCAGGTATCTCCTATACTAATAGAGCCACATGCTCACCGGTTTGCCACATGCTGTAGGCCTATGGACTGAACAAGAAACCACCAAAAATTTTAACCAGTCATCGTTCTCACAACACTGAGGACCAGTCATTCGAAATGACTTCTCCATGCATTTTATGCATTGGTAAAAGCACTATGATGAAAAGTGTGATATGTTTTCAGGTATCTCCTATACTAATAGAGCCACATGCTCACCGGTTTGCCACATGCTGTAGGCCTATGGACTGAACAAGAAACCCTCAAAAATTTTAACCAGTCATCGTTCTCACAACACTGAGGACCATTCATTCGAAATGACTTCTCCATGCATTTTATGCATTGGTAAAAGCACTATGATGAAAAGTGTAATATGTTTTCAGGTATCTCCAATACTAATAGAGCCACATGCTCACCGGTTTGCCACATGCTGTAGGCCTATGGACTGAACAAGAAACCACCAAAAATTTTAACCAGTCATCATTCTCACAACACTGAGGACCATTCATTCGAAATGACTTCTCCATGCATTTTATGCATTGGTAAAAGCACTATGATGAAAATGTTTTCAGGTATCTCCTATACTAATAGAGCCACATGCTCACCGGTTTGCCACATGCTGTAGGCCTATGGACTGAACAAGAAACCACCAAAAATTTTAACCAGTCATCGTTCTCACAACACTGAGGACCATTCATTCGAAATGACTTCTCCATGCATTTTATGCATTGGTAAAAGCACTATGATGAAAAGTGTGATATGTTTTCAGGTATCTCCTATACTAATAGAGCCACATGCTCACCGGTTTGCCACTTGCTGTAGGCCTATGGACTGAACAAGAAACCACCAAAAATTTTAACCAGTCATCGTTCTCACAACACTGAGGACCATTCATTCGAAATGACTTCTCCATGCATTTTATGCATTGGTAAAAGCACTATGATGAAAAGTGTGATATGTTTTCAGGTATCTCCTATACTAATAGAGCCACATGCTCACCGGTTTGCCACATGCTGTAGGCCTATGGACTGAACAAGAAACCACCAAAAATTTTAACCAGTCATCGTTCTCACAACACTGAGGACCATTCATTCGAAGTGACGTCTCCATGCATTTTATGCATTGGTAAAAGCACTATGATGAAAAGTGTGATATGTTTTCAGGTATCTCCTATACTAATAGAGCCACATGCTCACCGGTTTGCCACTTGCTGTAGGCCTATGGACTGAACAAGAAACCCTCAAAAATTTTAACCAGTCATCGTTCTCACAACACTGAGGACCATTCATTCGAAATGACTTCTCCATGCATTTTATGCATTGGTAAAAGCACTATGATGAAAAGTGTAATATGTTTTCAGGTATCTCCAATACTAATAGAGCCACATGCTCACCGGTTTGCCACATGCTGTAGGCCTATGGACTGAACAAGAAACCACCAAAAATTTTAACCAGTCATCATTCTCACAACACTGAGGACCATTCATTCGAAATGACTTCTCCATGCATTTTATGCATTGGTAAAAGCACTATGATGAAAATGTTTTCAGGTATCTCCTATACTAATAGAGCCACATGCTCACCGGTTTGCCACATGCTGTAGGCCTATGGACTGAACAAGAAACCACCAAAAATTTTAACCAGTCATCGTTCTCACAACACTGAGGACCATTCATTCGAAATGACTTCTCCATGCATTTTATGCATTGGTAAAAGCACTATGATGAAAAGTGTGATATGTTTTCAGGTATCTCCTATACTAATAGAGCCACATGCTCACCGGTTTGCCACTTGCTGTAGGCCTATGGACTGAACAAGAAACCACCAAAAATTTTAACCAGTCATCGTTCTCACAACACTGAGGACCATTCATTCGAAATGACTTCTCCATGCATTTTATGCATTGGTAAAAGCACTATGATGAAAAGTGTGATATGTTTTCAGGTATCTCCTATACTAATAGAGCCACATGCTCACCGGTTTGCCACATGCTGTAGGCCTATGGACTGAACAAGAAACCACCAAAAATTTTAACCAGTCATCGTTCTCACAACACTGAGGACCATTCATTCGAAGTGACGTCTCCATGCATTTTATGCATTGGTAAAAGCACTATGATGAAAAGTGTGATATGTTTTCAGGTATCTCCTATACTAATAGAGCCACATGCTCACCGGTTTGCCACATGCTGTAGGCCTATGGACTGAACAAGAAACCACCAAAAATTTTAACCAGTCATCGTTCTCACAACACTGAGGACCATTCATTCGAAATGACTTCTCCATGCATTTTATGCATTGGTAAAAGCACTATGATGAAACGTGTGATATGTTTTCAGGTATCTCCTATACTAATAGAGCCACATGCTCACCGGTTTGCCACATGCTGTAGGCCTATGGACTGAACAAGAAACCATCAAAAATTTTAACCAGTCATCGTTCTCACAACACTGAGGACCATTCATTCGAAATGACTTCTCCATGCATTTTATGCATTGGTAAAAGCACTATGATGAAAAGTGTGATATGTTTTCAGGTATCTCCTATACTAATAGAGCCACATGCTCACCGGTTTGCCACATGCTGTAGGCCTATGGACTGAACAAGAAACCACCAAAAATTTAAACCAGTCATCGTTCTCACAACACTGAGGACCATTCATTCGAAATGACTTCTCCATGCATTTTATGCATTGGTAAAAGCACTATGATGAAAAGTGTGATATGTTTTCAGGTATCTCCTATACTAATAGAGCCACATGCTCACCGGTTTGCCACATGCTGTAGGCCTATGGACTGAACAAGAAACCACCAAAAATTTTAACCAGTCATCGTTCTCACAACACTGAGGACCAGTCATTCGAAATGACTTCTCCATGCATTTTATGCATTGGTAAAAGCACTATGATGAAAAGTGTGATATGTTTTCAGGTATCTCCTATACTAATAGAGCCACATGCTCACCGGTTTGCCACATGCTGTAGGCCTATGGACTGAACAAGAAACCCTCAAAAATTTTAACCAGTCATCGTTCTCACAACACTGAGGACCATTCATTCGAAATGACTTCTCCATGCATTTTATGCATTGGTAAAAGCACTATGATGAAAAGTGTGATATGTTTTCAGGTATCTCCAATACTAATAGAGCCACATGCTCACCGGTTTGCCACATGCTGTATGCCTATGGACTGAACAAGAAACCACCAAAAATTTTAACCAGTCATCGTTCTTCCAACACTGAGGACCATTCATTCGAAATGACTTCTCCATGCATTTTATGCATTGGTAAAAGCACTATGATGAAAAGTGTGATATGTTTTCAGGTATCTCCAATACTAATAGAGCCACATGCTCACCGGTTTGCCACATGCTGTAGGCCTATGGACTGAACAAGAAACCACCAAAAATTTTAACCAGTCATCATTCTCACAACACTGAGGACCATTCATTCGAAATGACTTCTCCATGCATTTTATGCATTGGTAAAAGCACTATGATGAAAATGTTTTCAGGTATCTCCTATACTAATAGAGCCACATGCTCACCGGTTTGCCACATGCTGTAGGCCTATGGACTGAACAAGAAACCACCAAAAATTTTAACCAGTCATCGTTCTCACAACACTGAGGACCATTCATTCGAAATGACTTCTCCATGCATTTTATGCATTGGTAAAAGCACTATGATGAAAAGTGTGATATGTTTTCAGGTATCTCCTATACTAATAGAGCCACATGCTCACCGGTTTGCCACATGCTGTAGGCCTATGGACTGAACAAGAAACCACCAAAAATTTTAACCAGTCATCGTTCTCACAACACTGAGGACCATTCATTCGAAATGACTTCTCCATGCATTTTATGCATTGGTAAAAGCACTATGATGAAAAGTGTGATATGTTTTCAGGTATCTCCTATACTAATAGAGCCACATGCTCACCGGTTTGCCACATGCTGTAGGCCTATGGACTGAACAAGAAACCACCAAAAATTTTAACCAGTCATCGTTCTCACAACACTGAGGACCATTCATTCGAAGTGACGTCTCCATGCATTTTATGCATTGGTAAAAGCACTATGATGAAAAGTGTGATATGTTTTCAGGTATCTCCTATACTAATAGAGCCACATGCTCACCGGTTTGCCACATGCTGTAGGCCTATGGACTGAACAAGAAACCACCAAAAATTTTAACCAGTCATCGTTCTCACAACACTGAGGACCATTCATTCGAAATGACTTCTCCATGCATTTTATGCATTGGTAAAAGCACTATGATGAAAAGTGTGATATGTTTTCAGGTATCTCCTATACTAATAGAGCCACATGCTCACCGGTTTGCCACATGCTGTAGGCCTATGGACTGAACAAGAAACCATCAAAAATTTTAACCAGTCATCGTTCTCACAACACTGAGGACCATTCATTCGAAATGACTTCTCCATGCATTTTATGCATTGGTAAAAGCACTATGATGAAAAGTGTGATATGTTTTCAGGTATCTCCTATACTAATAGAGCCACATGCTCACCGGTTTGCCACATGCTGTAGGCCTATGGACTGAACAAGAAACCACCAAAAATTTAAACCAGTCATCGTTCTCACAACACTGAGGACCATTCATTCGAAATGACTTCTCCATGCATTTTATGCATTGGTAAAAGCACTATGATGAAAAGTGTGATATGTTTTCAGGTATCTCCTATACTAATAGAGCCACATGCTCACCGGTTTGCCACATGCTGTAGGCCTATGGACTGAACAAGAAACCACCAAAAATTTTAACCAGTCATCGTTCTCACAACACTGAGGACCAGTCATTCGAAATGACTTCTCCATGCATTTTATGCATTGGTAAAAGCACTATGATGAAAAGTGTGATATGTTTTCAGGTATCTCCTATACTAATAGAGCCACATGCTCACCGGTTTGCCACATGCTGTAGGCCTATGGACTGAACAAGAAACCCTCAAAAATTTTAACCAGTCATCGTTCTCACAACACTGAGGACCATTCATTCGAAATGACTTCTCCATGCATTTTATGCATTGGTAAAAGCACTATGATGAAAAGTGTGATATGTTTTCAGGTATCTCCAATACTAATAGAGCCACATGCTCACCGGTTTGCCACATGCTGTATGCCTATGGACTGAACAAGAAACCACCAAAAATTTTAACCAGTCATCGTTCTTCCAACACTGAGGACCATTCATTCGAAATGACTTCTCCATGCATTTTATGCATTGGTAAAAGCACTATGATGAAAAGTGTGATATGTTTTCAGGTATCTCCAATACTAATAGAGCCACATGCTCACCGGTTTGCCACATGCTGTAGGCCTATGGACTGAACAAGAAACCACCAAAAATTTTAACCAGTCATCATTCTCACAACACTGAGGACCATTCATTCGAAATGACTTCTCCATGCATTTTATGCATTGGTAAAAGCACTATGATGAAAATGTTTTCAGGTATCTCCTATACTAATAGAGCCACATGCTCACCGGTTTGCCACATGCTGTAGGCCTATGGACTGAACAAGAAACCACCAAAAATTTTAACCAGTCATCGTTCTCACAACACTGAGGACCATTCATTCGAAATGACTTCTCCATGCATTTTATGCATTGGTAAAAGCACTATGATGAAAAGTGTGATATGTTTTCAGGTATCTCCTATACTAATAGAGCCACATGCTCACCGGTTTGCCACATGCTGTAGGCCTATGGACTGAACAAGAAACCACCAAAAATTTTAACCAGTCATCGTTCTTCCAACACTGAGGACCATTCATTCGAAATGACTTCTCCATGCATTTTATGCATTGGTAGAAGCACTATGATGAAAAGTGTGATATGTTTTCAGGTATCTCCTATACTAATAGAGCCACATGCTCACCGGCTTGCCACATGCTGTAGGCCTATGGACTGAACAAGAAACCATCAAAAATTTTAACCAGTCATCGTTCTCACAACACTGAGGACCATTCATTCGAAATGACTTCTCCATGCATTTTATGCATTGGTAAAAGCACTATGATGAAAAGTGTGATATGTTTTCAGGTATCTCCTATACTAATAGAGCCACATGCTCACCGGTTTGCCACATGCTGTAGGCCTATGGACTGAACAAGAAACCACCAAAAATTTTAACCAGTCATCGTTCTCACAACACTGAGGACCATTCATTCGAAATGACTTCTCCATGCATTTTATGCATTGGTAAAAGCACTATGATGAAAAGTGTGATATGTTTTCAGGTATCTCCTATACTAATAGAGCCACATGCTCACCGGTTTGCCACATGCTGTAGGCCTATGGACTGAACAAGAAACCACCAACAATTTTAACCAGTCATCGTTCTCACAACACTGAGGACCATTCATTTGAAATGACTTCTCCATGCATTTTATGCATTGGTAAAGCACTATGATGAAAATGTTTTCAGGTATCTCCTATACTAATAGAGCCACATGCTCACCGGTTTGCCACATGCTGTAGGTCTATGGACTGAACAAGAAACCACCAAAAATTTTAACCAGTCATCGTTCTCACAACACTGAGGACCATTCATTCGAAATGACTTCTCCATGCATTTTATGCATTGGTAAAAGCACTATGATGAAAAGTGTGATATGTTTTCAGGTATCTCCTATACTAATAGAGCCACATGCTCACCGGTTTGCCACATGCTGTAGGCCTATGGACTGAACAAGAAACCACCAAAAATTTTAACCAGTCATCGTTCTTCCAACACTGAGGACCATTCATTCGAAATGACTTCTCCATGCATTTTATGCATTGGTAAAAGCACTATGATGAAAAGTGTGATATGTTTTCAGGTATCTCCAATACTAATAGAGCCACATGCTCACCGGTTTGCCACATGCTGTAGGCCTATGGACTGAACAAGAAACCACCAAAAATTTTAACCAGTCATCGTTCTCACAACACTGAGGACCATTCATTCGAAATGACTTCTCCATGCATTTTATGCATTGGTAAAAGCACTATGATGAAAATGTTTTCAGGTATCTCCTATACTAATAGAGCCACATGCTCACCGGTTTGCCACATGCTGTAGGCCTATGGACTGATCAAGAAACCACCAAAAATTTTAACCAGTCATCGTTCTCACAACACTGAGGACCATTCATTCGAAATGACTTCTCCATGCATTTTATGCATTGGTAAAAGCACTATGATGAAAAGTGTGATATGTTTTCAGGTATCTCCTATACTAATAGAGCCACATGCTCACCGGTTTGCCACATGCTGTAGGCCTATGGACTGAACAAGAAACCACCAAAAATTTTAACCAGTCATCGTTCTTCCAACACTGAGGACCATTCATTCGAAATGACTTCTCCATGCATTTTATGCATTGGTAAAAGCACTATGATGAAAAGTGTGATATGTTTTCAGGTATCTCCTGAAAACATAGAGCCACATGCTCACCGGTTTGCCACATGCTGTAGGCCTATGGACTGAACAAGAAACCACCAAAAATTTTAACCAGTCATCGTTCTCACAACACTGAGGACCATTCATTCGAAATGACTTCTCCATGCATTTTATGCATTGGTAAAAGCACTATGATGAAAAGTGTGATATGTTTTCAGGTATCTCCTATACTAATAGAGCCACATGCTCACCGGTTTGCCACATGCTGTAGGCCTATGGACTGAACAAGAAACCATCAAAAATTTTAACCAGTCATCGTTCTCACAACACTGAGGACCATTCATTCGAAATGACTTCTCCATGCATTTTATGCATTGGTAACAGCACTATGATGAAAAGTGTGATATGTTTTCAGGTATCTCCTATACTAATAGAGCCACATGCTCACCGGTTTGCCACATGCTGTAGGCCTATGGACTGAACAAGAAACCACCAAAAATTTTAACCAGTCATCGTTCTCACAACACTGAGGACCATTCATTCGAAATGACTTCTCCATGCATTTTATGCATTGGTAAAAGCACTATGATGAAAAGTGTGATATGTTGTCAGGTATCTCCTATACTAATAGAGCCACATGCTCACCGGTTTGCCACATGCTGTAGGCCTATGGACTGAACAAGAAACCACCAAAAATTTTAACCAGTCATCATTCTTCCAACACTGAGGACCATTCATTCGAAATGACTTCTCCATGCATTTTATGCATTGGTAAAAGCACTATGATGAAAGGTGTGATATGTTTTCAGGTATCTCCTATACTAATAGAGCCACATGCTCACCGGTTTGCCACATGCTGTAGGCCTATGGACTGAACAAGAAACCAACAAAAATTTTAACCAGTCATCGTTCTCACAACACTGAGGACCATTCATTCGAAATGACTTCTCCATGCATTTTATGCATTGGTAAAAGCACTATGATGAAAAGTGTGATATGTTTTCAGGTATCTCCTATACTAATAGAGCCACATGCTCACCGGTTTGCCACATGCTGTAGGCCTATGGACTGAACAAGAAACCATCAAAAATTTTAACCAGTCATCGTTCTCACAACACTGAGGACCATTCATTCGAAATGACTTCTCCATGCATTTTATGCATTGGTAAAAGCACTATGATGAAAAGTGTGATATGTTTTCAGGTATCTCCTATACTAATAGAGCCACATGCTCACCGGTTTGCCACATGCTGTAGGCCTATGGACTGAACAAGAAACCACCAAAAATTTTAACCAGTCATCGTTCTCACAACACTGAGGACCAGTCATTCGAAATGACTTCTTCATGCATTTTATGCATTGGTAAAAGCACTATGATGAAAAGTGTGATATGTTTTCAGGTATCTCCTATACTAATAGAGCCACATGCTCACCGGTTTGCCACATGCTGTAGGCCTATGGACTGAACAAGAAACCACCAAAAATTTTAACCAGTCATCGTTCTCACAACACTGAGGACCAGTCATTCGAAATGACTTCTCCATGCATTTTATGCATTGGTAAAAGCACTATGATGAAAAGTGTGATATGTTTTCAGGTATCTCCTATACTAATAGAGCCACATGCTCACCGGTTTGCCACATGCTGTAGGCCTACGGACTGAACAAGAAACCCTCAAAAATTTTAACCAGTCATCGTTCTCACAACACTGAGGACCATTCATTCGAAATGACTTCTCCATGCATTTTATGCATTGGTAAAAGCACTATGATGAAAAGTGTGATATGTTTTCAGGTATCTCCTATACTAATAGAGCCACATGCTCACCGGTTTGCCACATGCTGTAGGCCTATGGACTGAACAAGAAACCACCAAAAATTTGAACCAGTCATCGTTCTCACAACACTGAGGACCATTCATTCGAAATGATTTCTCCATGCATTTTATGCATTGGTAAAAGCACTATGATGAAAATGTTTTCAGGTATCTCCTATACTAATAGAGCCACATGCTCACCGGTTTGCCACATGCTGTAGGCCTATGGACTGAACAAGAAACCACCAAAAATTTTAACCAGTCATCGTTCTCACAACACTGAGGACCATTCATTCAAAATGACTTCTCCATGCATTTTATGCATTGGTAAAGCACTATGATGAAAATGTTTTCAGGTATCTCCTATACTAATAGAGCCACATGCTCACCGGTTTGCCACATGCTGTAGGCCTATGGACTGAACAAGAAACCACCAAAAATTTTAACCATTCATCGTTCTCACAACACTGAGGACCATTCATTCGAAATGACTTCTCCATGCATTTTATGCATTGTTAAAAGCTCTATGATGAAAATGTTTTCATTTATCTCCTATACTAATAGATCCACATGCTCACCGGTTTGCCACATGCTGTAGGCCTATGGACTGAACAAGAAACCACCAAAAATTTTAACCAGTCATCGTTCTCACAACACTGAGGACCATTCATTCGAAATAACTTCTCCATGCATTTTATGCATTGGTAAAAGCACTATGATGAAAAGTGTGATATGTTTTCAGGTATCTCCTATACTAATAGAGCCACATGCTCACCGGTTTGCCACATGCTGTATGCCTATGGACTGAACAAGAAACCACCAAAAATTTTAACCAGTCATCGTTCTTCCAACACTGAGGACCATTCATTCGAAATGACTTCTCCATGCATTTTATGCATTGGTAAAAGCACTATGATGAAAAGTGTGATATGTTTTCAGGTATCTCCAATACTAATAGAGCCACATGCTCACCGGTTTGCCACATGCTGTAGGCCTATGGACTGAACAAGAAACCACCAAAAATTTTAACCAGTCATCATTCTCACAACACTGAGGACCATTCATTCGAAATGACTTCTCCATGCATTTTATGCATTGGTAAAAGCACTATGATGAAAATGTTTTCAGGTATCTCCTATACTAATAGAGCCACATGCTCACCGGTTTGCCACATGCTGTAGGCCTATGGACTGAACAAGAAACCACCAAAAATTTTAACCAGTCATCGTTCTTCCAACACTGAGGACCATTCATTCGAAATGACTTCTCCATGCATTTTATGCATTGGTAGAAGCACTATGATGAAAAGTGTGATATGTTTTCAGGTATCTCCTATACTAATAGAGCCACATGCTCACCGGCTTGCCACATGCTGTAGGCCTATGGACTGAACAAGAAACCACCAAAAATTTGAACCAGTCATCGTTCTCACAACACTGAGGACCATTCATTCGAAATGATTTCTCCATGCATTTTATGCATTGGTAAAAGCACTATGATGAAAATGTTTTCAGGTATCTCCTATACTAATAGAGCCACATGCTCACCGGTTTGCCACATGCTGTAGGCCTATGGACTGAACAAGAAACCACCAAAAATTTTAACCAGTCATCGTTCTCACAACACTGAGGACCATTCATTCAAAATGACTTCTCCATGCATTTTATGCATTGGTAAAGCACTATGATGAAAATGTTTTCAGGTATCTCCTATACTAATAGAGCCACATGCTCACCGGTTTGCCACATGCTGTAGGCCTATGGACTGAACAAGAAACCCTCAAAAATTTTAACCAGTCATCGTTCTCACAACACTGAGGACCATTCATTCGAAATGACTTCTCCATGCATTTTATGCATTGGTAAAAGCACTATGATGAAAAGTGTGATATGTTTTCAGGTATCTCCTATACTAATAGAGCCACATGCTCACCGGTTTGCCACATGCTGTAGGCCTATGGACTGAACAAGAAACCACCAAAAATTTGAACCAGTCATCGTTCTCACAACACTGAGGACCATTCATTCGAAATGATTTCTCCATGCATTTTATGCATTGGTAAAAGCACTATGATGAAAATGTTTTCAGGTATCTCCTATACTAATAGAGCCACATGCTCACCGGTTTGCCACATGTTGTAGGCCTATGGACTGAACAAGAAACCACCAAAAATTTTAACCAGTCATCGTTCTCACAACACTGAGGACCATTCATTCAAAATGACTTCTCCATGCATTTTATGCATTGGTAAAGCACTATGATGAAAATGTTTTCAGGTATCTCCTATACTAATAGAGCCACATGCTCACCGGTTTGCCACATGCTGTAGGCCTATGGACTGAACAAGAAACCACCAAAAATTTTAACCATTCATCGTTCTCACAACACTGAGGACCATTCATTCGAAATGACTTCTCCATGCATTTTATGCATTGTTAAAAGCTCTATGATGAAAATGTTTTCATTTATCTCCTATACTAATAGATCCACATGCTCACCGGTTTGCCACATGCTGTAGGCCTATGGACTGAACAAGAAACCACCAAAAATTTTAACCAGTCATCGTTCTCACAACACTGAGGACCATTCATTCGAAATAACTTCTCCATGCATTTTATGCATTGGTAAAAGCACTATGATGAAAAGTGTGATATGTTTTCAGGTATCTCCTATACTAATAGAGCCACATGCTCACCGGTTTGCCACATGCTGTATGCCTATGGACTGAACAAGAAACCACCAAAAATTTTAACCAGTCATCGTTCTTCCAACACTGAGGACCATTCATTCGAAATGACTTCTCCATGCATTTTATGCATTGGTAAAAGCACTATGATGAAAAGTGTGATATGTTTTCAGGTATCTCCAATACTAATAGAGCCACATGCTCACCGGTTTGCCACATGCTGTAGGCCTATGGACTGAACAAGAAACCACCAAAAATTTTAACCAGTCATCATTCTCACAACACTGAGGACCATTCATTCGAAATGACTTCTCCATGCATTTTATGCATTGGTAAAAGCACTATGATGAAAATGTTTTCAGGTATCTCCTATACTAATAGAGCCACATGCTCACCGGTTTGCCACATGCTGTAGGCCTATGGACTGAACAAGAAACCACCAAAAATTTTAACCAGTCATCGTTCTTCCAACACTGAGGACCATTCATTCGAAATGACTTCTCCATGCATTTTATGCATTGGTAGAAGCACTATGATGAAAAGTGTGATATGTTTTCAGGTATCTCCTATACTAATAGAGCCACATGCTCACCGGCTTGCCACATGCTGTAGGCCTATGGACTGAACAAGAAACCACCAAAAATTTGAACCAGTCATCGTTCTCACAACACTGAGGACCATTCATTCGAAATGATTTCTCCATGCATTTTATGCATTGGTAAAAGCACTATGATGAAAATGTTTTCAGGTATCTCCTATACTAATAGAGCCACATGCTCACCGGTTTGCCACATGCTGTAGGCCTATGGACTGAACAAGAAACCACCAAAAATTTTAACCAGTCATCGTTCTCACAACACTGAGGACCATTCATTCAAAATGACTTCTCCATGCATTTTATGCATTGGTAAAGCACTATGATGAAAATGTTTTCAGGTATCTCCTATACTAATAGAGCCACATGCTCACCGGTTTGCCACATGCTGTAGGCCTATGGACTGAACAAGAAACCCTCAAAAATTTTAACCAGTCATCGTTCTCACAACACTGAGGACCATTCATTCGAAATGACTTCTCCATGCATTTTATGCATTGGTAAAAGCACTATGATGAAAAGTGTGATATGTTTTCAGGTATCTCCTATACTAATAGAGCCACATGCTCACCGGTTTGCCACATGCTGTAGGCCTATGGACTGAACAAGAAACCACCAAAAATTTGAACCAGTCATCGTTCTCACAACACTGAGGACCATTCATTCGAAATGATTTCTCCATGCATTTTATGCATTGGTAAAAGCACTATGATGAAAATGTTTTCAGGTATCTCCTATACTAATAGAGCCACATGCTCACCGGTTTGCCACATGCTGTAGGCCTATGGACTGAACAAGAAACCACCAAAAATTTTAACCAGTCATCGTTCTCACAACACTGAGGACCATTCATTCAAAATGACTTCTCCATGCATTTTATGCATTGGTAAAGCACTATGATGAAAATGTTTTCAGGTATCTCCTATACTAATAGAGCCACATGCTCACCGGTTTGCCACATGCTGTAGGCCTATGGACTGAACAAGAAACCACCAAAAATTTTAACCATTCATCGTTCTCACAACACTGAGGACCATTCATTCGAAATGACTTCTCCATGCATTTTATGCATTGTTAAAAGCTCTATGATGAAAATGTTTTCATTTATCTCCTATACTAATAGATCCACATGCTCACCGGTTTGCCACATGCTGTAGGCCTATGGACTGAACAAGAAACCACCAAAAATTTTAACCAGTCATCGTTCTCACAACACTGAGGACCATTCATTCGAAATAACTTCTCCATGCATTTTATGCATTGGTAAAAGCACTATGATGAAAAGTGTGATATGTTTTCAGGTATCTCCTATACTAATAGAGCCACATGCTCACCGGTTTGCCACATGCTGTATGCCTATGGACTGAACAAGAAACCACCAAAAATTTTAACCAGTCATCGTTCTTCCAACACTGAGGACCATTCATTCGAAATGACTTCTCCATGCATTTTATGCATTGGTAAAAGCACTATGATGAAAAGTGTGATATGTTTTCAGGTATCTCCAATACTAATAGAGCCACATGCTCACCGGTTTGCCACATGCTGTAGGCCTATGGACTGAACAAGAAACCACCAAAAATTTTAACCAGTCATCATTCTCACAACACTGAGGACCATTCATTCGAAATGACTTCTCCATGCATTTTATGCATTGGTAAAAGCACTATGATGAAAATGTTTTCAGGTATCTCCTATACTAATAGAGCCACATGCTCACCGGTTTGCCACATGCTGTAGGCCAATGGACTGAACAAGAAACCACCAAAAATTTTAACCAGTCATCGTTCTTCCAACACTGAGGACCATTCATTCGAAATGACTTCTCCATGCATTTTATGCATTGGTAGAAGCACTATGATGAAAAGTGTGATATGTTTTCAGGTATCTCCTATACTAATAGAGCCACATGCTCACCGGCTTGCCACATGCTGTAGGCCTATGGACTGAACAAGAAACCATCAAAAATTTTAACCAGTCATCGTTCTCACAACACTGAGGACCATTCATTCGAAATGACATCTCCATGCATTTTATGCATTGGTAAAAGCACTATGATGAAAAGTGTGATATGTTTTCAGGTATCTCCTATACTAATAGAGCCACATGCTCACCGGTTTGCCACATGCTGTAGGCCTATGGACTGAACAAGAAACCACCAAAAATTTTAACCAGTCATCGTTCTCACAACACTGAGGACCATTCATTCGAAATGACTTCTCCATGCATTTTATGCATTGGTAAAAACACTAAGATGAAAAGTGTGATATGTTTTCAGGTATCTCCTATACTAATAGAGCCACATGCTCACCGGTTTGCCACATGCTGTAGGCCTATGGACTGAACAAGAAACCACCAAAAATTTTAACCAGTCATCGTTCTCACAACACTGAGGACCATTGATTCGAAATGACTTCTCCATGCATTTTATGCATTGGTAAAGCACTATGATGAAAATGTTTTCAGGTATCTCCTATACTAATAGAGCCACATGCTCACCGGTTTGCCACATGCTGTAGGTCTATGGACTGAACAAGAAACCACCAAAAATTTTAACCAGTCATCGTTCTCACAACACTGAGGACCATTCATTCGAAATGACTTCTCCATGCATTTTATGCATTGGTAAAAGCACTATGATGAAAAGTGTGATATGTTTTCAGGTATCTCCTATACTAATAGAGCCACATGCTCACCGGTTTGCCACATGCTGTAGGCCTATGGACTGAACAAGAAACCACCAAAAATTTTAACCAGTCATCGTTCTTCCAACACTGAGGACCATTCATTCGAAATGACTTCTCCATGCATTTTATGCATTGGTAAAAGCACTTTGATGAAAAGTGTGATATGTTTTCAGGTATCTCCAATACTAATAGAGCCACATGCTCACCGGTTTGCCACATGCTGTAGGCCTATGGACTGAACAAGAAACCACCAAAAATTTTAACCAGTCATCGTTCTCACAACACTGAGGACCATTCATTCGAAATGACTTCTCCATGCATTTTATGCATTGGTAAAAGCACTATGATGAAAATGTTTTCAGGTATCTCCTATACTAATAGAGCCACATGCTCACCGGTTTGCCACATGCTGTAGGCCTATGGACTGAACAAGAAACCACCAAAAATTTTAACCAGTCATCGTTCTCACAACACTGAGGACCATTCATTCGAAATGACTTCTCCATGCATTTTATGCATTGGTAAAAGCACTATGATGAAAAGTGTGATATGTTTTCAGGTATCTCCTATACTAATAGAGCCACATGCTCACCGGTTTGCCACATGCTGTAGGCCTATGGACTGAACAAGAAACCACCAAAAATTTTAACCAGTCATCGTTCTTCCAACACTGAGGACCATTCATTCGAAATGACTTCTCCATGCATTTTATGCATTGGTAAAAGCACTATGATGAAAAGTGTGATACAGTTAGGGCCAGAAATATTTGGACAGTGACACAATTTTCGCGAGTTGGGCTCTGCATGCCACCACATTGGATTTGAAATGAAACCTCTACAACAGAATTCAAGTGCAGATTGTAATGTTTAATTTGAAGGGTTGAACAAAAATATCTGATAGAAAATGTAGGAATTGTACACATTTCTTTACAAACTCTCCACATTTTAGGAGGTCAAAAGTAATTGGACAAATAAACATAACCCAAACAAAATATTTTTATTTTCAATATTTTGTTGCAAATCCTTTGGAGGCAATCACTGCCTTAAGTCTGGAACCCATGGACATCACCAAACGCTGGGTTTCCTCCTTCTTAATGCTTTGCCAGGCCTTTACAGCCGCAGCCTTCAGGTCTTGCTTGTTTGTGGGTCTTTCCGTCTTAAGTCTGGCTTTGAGCAAGTGAAATGCATGCTCAATTGGGTTTAGATCTGGAGATTGACTTGGCCATTGCAGAATGTTCCACTTTTTGGCACTCATGAACTCCTGGGTAGCTTTGGCTGTATGCTTGGGGTCATTGTCCATCTGTACTATGAAGCGCCGTCCAATCAACTTTGCAGCATTTGGCTGAATCTGGGCTGAAAGTATATCCCGGTACACTTCAGAATTCATCCGGCTACTCTTGTCTGCTCTTATGTCATCAATAAACACAAGTGACCCAGTGCCATTGAAAGCCATGCATGCCCATGCCATCACGTTGCCTCCACCATGTTTTACAGAGGATGTGGTGTGCCTTGGATCATGTGCCGTTCCCTTTCTTCTCCAAACTTTTTTCTTCCCATCATTCTGGTACAGGTTGATCTTTGTCTCATCTGTCCATAGAATACTTTTCCAGAACTGAGCTGGCTTCTTGAGGTGTTTTTCTGCAAATTTAACTCTGGCCTGTCTATTTTTGGTATTGATGAATGGTTTGCATCTAGATGTGAACCCTTTGTATTTACTGTCATGGAGTCTTCTCTTTACTGTTGACTTAGAGACAAATACACCTACTTCACTGAGAGTGTTCTGGACTTCAGTTGATGTTGTGAACGGGTTCTTCTTCACCAAATTAAGTATGCGGCGATCATCCACCACTCTTGTCATCCGTGGACGCCCAGGCCTTGTTGAGTTCCCAAGCTCACCAGTCAATTCCTTTTTTCTCAGAATGTACCCAACTGTTGATTTTGCTACTCCAAGCATGTCTGCTATCTCTCTGATGGATTTTTTCTTTTTTTTCAGCCTCAGGATGTTCTGCTTCACCTCAATTGAGAGTTCCTTTGACCGCATGTTGTCTGCTCACAGCAACAGCTTCCAAATGCAAAACCACACACCTGGAATCCACCCCTGACCTTTTAACTACTTCATTGATTACAGGTTAACGAGGGAGACGCCTTCAGAGTTAATTGCAGCCCTTAGAGTCCATTGTCCAATTACTTTTGGTCCCTTGAAAAAGAGGACGCTATGCATTACAGAGCTATGATTCCTAAACCCTTTCTCCGATTTGGATGTGGAAACTATCATATTGCAGCTGGGAGTGTGCACTTTCAGCCCATATTACATATATAATTTTATTTCTGAACATGTTTTTGTAAACAGCTAAAATAACAAAACTTGTGTCACTGTCCAAATATTTCTGGCCCTAACTGTATGTTTTCAGGTATCTCCTATACTAATAGAGCCACATGCTCACCGGTTTGCCACATGCTGTAGGCCTATGGACTGAACAAGAAACCACCAAAAATTTTAACCAGTCATCGTTCTCACAACACTGAGGACCATTCATTCGAAATGACTTCTCCATGCATTTTATGCATTGGTAAAAGCACTATGATGAAAAGTGTGATATGTTTTCAGGTATCTCCTATACTAATAGAGCCACATGCTCACCGGTTTGCCACATGCTGTAGGCCTATGGACTGAACAAGAAACCATCAAAAATTTTAACCAGTCATCGTTCTCACAACACTGAGGACCATTCATTCGAAATGACTTCTCCATGCATTTTATGCATTGGTAAAAGCACTATGATGAAAAGTGTGATATGTTTTCAGGTATCTCCTATACTAATAGAGCCACATGCTCACCGGTTTGCCACATGCTGTAGGCCTATGGACTGAACAAGAAACCACCAAAAATTTTAACCAGTCATCGTTCTCACAACACTGAGGACCATTCATTCGAAATGACTTCTCCATGCATTTTATGCATTGGTTAAAGCACTATGATGAAAAGTGTGATATGTTTTCAGGTATCTCCTATACTAATAGAGCCACATGCTCACCGGTTTGCCACATGCTGTAGGCCTATGGACTGAACAAGAAACCACCAAAAATTTTAACCAGTCATCGTTCTTCCAACACTGAGGACCATTCATTCGAAATGACTTCTCCATGCATTTTATGCATTGGTAAAAGCACTATGATGAAAAGTGTGATATGTTTTCAGGTATCTCCTATACTAATAGAGCCACATGCTCACCGGTTTGCCACATGCTGTAGGCCTATGGACTGAACAAGAAACCACCAAAAATTTTAACCAGTCATCGTTCTCACAACACTGAGGACCATTCATTCGAAATGACTTCTCCATGCATTTTATGCATTGGTAAAAGCACTATGATGAAAAGTGTGATATGTTTTCAGGTATCTCCTATACTAATAGAGCCACATGCTCACCGGTTTGCCACATGCTGTAGGCCTATGGACTGAACAAGAAACCATCAAAAATTTTAACCAGTCATCGTTCTCACAACACTGAGGACCATTCATTCGAAATGACTTCTCCATGCATTTTATGCATTGGTAAAAGCACTATGATGAAAAGTGTGATATGTTTTCAGGTATCTCCTATACTAATAGAGCCACATGCTCACCGGTTTGCCACATGCTGTAGGCCTATGGACTGAACAAGAAACCACCAAAAATTTTAACCAGTCATCGTTCTCACAACACTGAGGACCAGTCATTCGAAATGACTTCTCCATGCATTTTATGCATTGGTAAAAGCACTATGATGAAAAGTGTGATATGTTTTCAGGTATCTCCTATACTAATAGAGCCACATGTTCACCGGTTTGCCACATGCTGTAGGCCTATGGACTGAACAAGAAACCACCAAAAATTTTAACCAGTCATCGTTCTCACAACACTGAGGACCATTCATTCGAAATGACTTCTCCATGCATTTTATGCATTGGTAAAAGCACTATGATGAAAAGTGTGATATGTTTTCAGGTATCTCCTATACTAATAGAGCCACATGCTCACCGGTTTGCCACATGCTGTAGGCCTATGGACTGAACAAGAAACCACCAAAAATTTTAACCAGTCATCGTTCTCACAACACTGAGGACCATTCATTCGAAATGACTTCTCCATGCATTTTATGCATTGGTAAAGCACTATGATGAAAATGTTTTCAGGTATCTCCTATACTAATAGAGCCACATGCTCACCGGTTTGCCACATGCTGTAGGTCTATGGACTGAACAAGAAACCACCAAAAATATTAACCAGTCATCGTTCTCACAACACTGAGGACCATTCATTCGAAATGACTTCTCCATGCATTTTATGCATTGGTAAAAGCACTATGATGAAAAGTGTGATATGTTTTCAGGTATCTCCTATACTAATAGAGCCACATGCTCACAGGTTTGCCACATGCTGTAGGCCTATGGACTGAACAAGAATCCACCAAAAATTTTAACCAGTCATCGTTCTTCCAACACTGAGGACCATTCATTCGAAATGACTTCTCCATGCATTTTATGCATTGGTAAAAGCACTATGATGAAAAGTGTGATATGTTTTCAGGTATCTCCAATACTAATAGAGCCACATGCTCACCGGTTTGCCACATGCTGTAGGCCTATGGACTGAACAAGAAACCACCAAAAATTTTAACCAGTCATCGTTCTCACAACACTGAGGACCATTCATTCGAAATGACTTCTCCATGCATTTTATGCATTGGTAAAAGCACTATGATGAAAATGTTTTCAGGTATCTCCTATACTAATAGAGCCACATGCTCACCGGTTTGCCACATGCTGTAGGCCTATGGACTGAACAAGAAACCACCAAAAATTTTAACCAGTCATCGTTCTCACAACACTGAGGACCATTCATTCGAAATGACTTCTCCATGCATTTTATGCATTGGTAAAAGCACTATGATGAAAAGTGTGATATGTTTTCAGGTATCTCCTATACTAATAGAGCCACATGCTCACCGGTTTGCCACATGCTGTAGGCCTATGGACTGAACAAGAAACCACCAAAAATTTTAACTAGTCATCGTTCTTCCAACACTGAGGACCATTCATTCGAAATGACTTCTCCATGCATTTTATGCATTGGTAAAAGCACTATGATGAAAAGTGTGATATGTTTTCAGGTATCTCCTATACTAATAGAGCCACATGCTCACCGGTTTGCCACATGCTGTAGGCCTATGGACTGAACAAGAAACCACCAAAAATTTTAACCAGTCATCGTTCTCACAACACTGAGGACCATTCATTCGAAATGACTTCTCCATGCATTTTATGCATTGGTAAAAGCACTATGATGAAAAGTGTGATATGTTTTCAGGTATCTCCTATACTAATAGAGCCACATGCTCACCGGTTTGCCACATGCTGTAGGCCTATGGACTGAACAAGAAACCATCAAAAATTTTAACCAGTCATCGTTCTCACAACACTGAGGACCATTCATTCGAAATGACTTCTCCATGCATTTTATGCATTGGTAAAAGCACTATGATGAAAAGTGTGATATGTTTTCAGGTATCTCCTATACTAATAGAGCCACATGCTCACCGGTTTGCCACATGCTGTAGGCCTATGGACTGAACAAGAAACCACCAAAAATTTTAACCAGTCATCGTTCTCACAACACTGAGGACCAGTCATTCGAAATGACTTCTCCATGCATTTTATGCATTGGTAAAAGCACTATGATGAAAAGTGTGATATGTTTTCAGGTATCTCCTATACTAATAGAGCCACATGCTCACCGGTTTGCCACATGCTGTAGGCCTATGGACTGAACAAGAAACCACCAAAAATTTTAACTAGTCATCGTTCTTCCAACACTGAGGACCATTCATTCGAAATGACTTCTCCATGCATTTTATGCATTGGTAAAAGCACTATGATGAAAAGTGTGATATGTTTTCAGGTATCTCCTATACTAATAGAGCCACATGCTCACCGGTTTGCCACATGCTGTAGGCCTATGGACTGAACAAGAAACCACCAAAAATTTTAACCAGTCATCGTTCTCACAACACTGAGGACCATTCATTCGAAATGACTTCTCCATGCATTTTATGCATTGGTAAAAGCACTATGATGAAAAGTGTGATATGTTTTCAGGTATCTCCTATACTAATAGAGCCACATGCTCACCGGTTTGCCACATGCTGTAGGCCTATGGACTGAACAAGAAACCATCAAAAATTTTAACCAGTCATCGTTCTCACAACACTGAGGACCATTCATTCGAAATGACTTCTCCATGCATTTTATGCATTGGTAAAAGCACTATGATGAAAAGTGTGATATGTTTTCAGGTATCTCCTATACTAATAGAGCCACATGCTCACCGGTTTGCCACATGCTGTAGGCCTATGGACTGAACAAGAAACCACCAAAAATTTTAACCAGTCATCGTTCTCACAACACTGAGGACCAGTCATTCGAAATGACTTCTCCATGCATTTTATGCATTGGTAAAAGCACTATGATGAAAAGTGTGATATGTTTTCAGGTATCTCCTATACTAATAGAGCCACATGCTCACCGGTTTGCCACATGCTGTAGGCCTATGGACTGAACAAGAAACCCTCAAAAATTTTAACCAGTCATCGTTCTCACAACACTGAGGACCATTCATTCGAAATGACTTCTCCATGCATTTTATGCATTGGTAAAAGCACTATGATGAAAAGTGTGATATGTTTTCAGGTATCTCTTATACTAATAGAGCCACATGCTCACCGATTTGCCACATGCTGTAGGCCTATGGACTGAACAAGAAACCACCAAAAATTTGAACCAGTCATCGTTCTCACAACACTGAGGACCATTCATTCGAAATGACTTCTCCATGCATTTTATGCATTGGTAAAAGCACTATGATGAAAAGTGTGATATGTTTTCAGGTATCTCCTATACTAATAGAGCCACATGCTCACAGGTTTGCCACATGCTGTAGGCCTATGGACTGAACAAGAATCCACCAAAAATTTTAACCAGTCATCGTTCTTCCAACACTGAGGACCATTCATTCGAAATGACTTCTCCATGCATTTTATGCATTGGTAAAAGCACTATGATGAAAAGTGTGATATGTTTTCAGGTATCTCCAATACTAATAGAGCCACATGCTCACCGGTTTGCCACATGCTGTAGGCCTATGGACTGAACAAGAAACCACCAAAAATTTTAACCAGTCATCGTTCTCACAACACTGAGGACCATTCATTCGAAATGACTTCTCCATGCATTTTATGCATTGGTAAAAGCACTATGATGAAAATGTTTTCAGGTATCTCCTATACTAATAGAGCCACATGCTCACCGGTTTGCCACATGCTGTAGGCCTATGGACTGAACAAGAAACCACCAAAAATTTTAACCAGTCATCGTTCTCACAACACTGAGGACCATTCATTCGAAATGACTTCTCCATGCATTTTATGCATTGGTAAAAGCACTATGATGAAAAGTGTGATATGTTTTCAGGTATCTCCTATACTAATAGAGCCACATGCTCACCGGTTTGCCACATGCTGTAGGCCTATGGACTGAACAAGAAACCACCAAAAATTTTAACTAGTCATCGTTCTTCCAACACTGAGGACCATTCATTCGAAATGACTTCTCCATGCATTTTATGCATTGGTAAAAGCACTATGATGAAAAGTGTGATATGTTTTCAGGTATCTCCTATACTAATAGAGCCACATGCTCACCGGTTTGCCACATGCTGTAGGCCTATGGACTGAACAAGAAACCACCAAAAATTTTAACCAGTCATCGTTCTCACAACACTGAGGACCATTCATTCGAAATGACTTCTCCATGCATTTTATGCATTGGTAAAAGCACTATGATGAAAAGTGTGATATGTTTTCAGGTATCTCCTATACTAATAGAGCCACATGCTCACCGGTTTGCCACATGCTGTAGGCCTATGGACTGAACAAGAAACCATCAAAAATTTTAACCAGTCATCGTTCTCACAACACTGAGGACCATTCATTCGAAATGACTTCTCCATGCATTTTATGCATTGGTAAAAGCACTATGATGAAAAGTGTGATATGTTTTCAGGTATCTCCTATACTAATAGAGCCACATGCTCACCGGTTTGCCACATGCTGTAGGCCTATGGACTGAACAAGAAACCACCAAAAATTTTAACCAGTCATCGTTCTCACAACACTGAGGACCAGTCATTCGAAATGACTTCTCCATGCATTTTATGCATTGGTAAAAGCACTATGATGAAAAGTGTGATATGTTTTCAGGTATCTCCTATACTAATAGAGCCACATGCTCACCGGTTTGCCACATGCTGTAGGCCTATGGACTGAACAAGAAACCCTCAAAAATTTTAACCAGTCATCGTTCTCACAACACTGAGGACCATTCATTCGAAATGACTTCTCCATGCATTTTATGCATTGGTAAAAGCACTATGATGAAAAGTGTGATATGTTTTCAGGTATCTCTTATACTAATAGAGCCACATGCTCACCGATTTGCCACATGCTGTAGGCCTATGGACTGAACAAGAAACCACCAAAAATTTGAACCAGTCATCGTTCTCACAACACTGAGGACCATTCATTCGAAATGACTTCTCCATGCATTTTATGCATTGGTAAAAGCACTATGATGAAAATGTTTTCAGGTATCTCCTATACTAATAGAGCCACATGCTCACCGGTTTGCCACATGCTGTAGGCCTATGGACTGAACAAGAAACCACCAAAAATTTTAACCAGTCATCGTTCTCACAACACTGAGGACCATTCATTCGAAATGACTTCTCCATGCATTTTATGCATTGGTAAAGCACTATGATGAAAATGTTTTCAGGTATCTCCTATACTAATACAGCCACATGCTCACCGGTTTGCCACATGCTGTAGGCCTATGGACTGAACAAGAAACCACCAAAAATTTTAACCAGTCATCGTTCTCACAACACTGAGGACCATTCATTCGAAATGACTTCTCCATGCATTTTATGCATTGGTAAAAGCACTATGATGAAAAGTGTGATATGTTTTCAGGTATCTCCTATACTAATAGAGCCACATGCTCACAGGTTTGCCACATGCTGTAGGCCTATGGACTGAACAAGAAACCACCAAAAATTTTAACCAGTCATCGTTCTTCCAACATTGAGGACCATTCATTCGAAATGACTTCTCCATGCATTTTATGCATTGGTAAAAGCACTATGATGAAAAGTGTGATATGTTTTCAGGTATCTCCAATACTAATAGAGCCACATGCTCACCGGTTTGCCACATGCTGTAGGCCTATGGACTGAACAAGAAACCACCAAAAATTTTAACCAGTCATCGTTCTCACAACACTGAGGACCATTCATTCGAAATGACTTCTCCATGCATTTTATGCATTGGTAAAAGCACTATGATGAAAATGTTTTCAGGTATCTCCTATACTAATAGAGCCACATGCTCACCGGTTTGCCATATGCTGTAGGCCTATGGACTGAACAAGAAACCACCAAAAATTTTAACCAGTCATCGTTCTCACAACACTGAGGACCATTCATTCGAAATGACTTCTCCATGCATTTTATGCATTGGTAAAAGCACTATGATGAAAAGTGTGATATGTTTTCAGGTATCTCCTATACTAATAGAGCCACATGCTCACCGGTTTGCCACATGCTGTAGGCCTATGGACTGAACAAGAAACCACCAAAAATTTTAACCAGTCATCGTTCTTCCAACACTGAGGACCATTCATTCGAAATGACTTCTCCATGCATTTTATGCATTGGTAAAAGCACTATGATGAAAAGTGTGATATGTTGTCAGGTATCTCCTATACTAATAGAGCCACATGCTCACCGGTTTGCCACATGCTGTAGGCCTATGGACTGAACAAGAAACCCTCAAAAATTTTAACCAGTCATCGTTCTCACAACACTGAGGACCATCCATTCGAAATGACTTCTCCATGCATTTTATGCATTGGTAAAAGCACTATGATGAAAAGTGTGATATGTTTTCAGGTATCTCCAATACTAATAGAGCCACATGCTCACCGGTTTGCCACATGCTGTAGGCCTATGGACTGAACAAGAAACCACCAAAAATTTTAACCAGTCATCGTTCTCACAACACTGAGGACCATTCATTCGAAATGACTTCTCCATGCATTTTATGCATTGGTAAAAGCACTATGATGAAAATGTTTTCAGGTATCTCCTATACTAATAGAGCCACATGCTCACCGGTTTGCCACATGCTGTAGGCCTGTGGACTGAACAAGAAACCACCAAAAATTTTAACCAGTCATCGTTCTCACAACACTGAGGACCATTCATTCGAAATGACTTCTCCATGCATTTTATGCATTGGTAAAAGCACTATGATGAAAATGTTTTCAGGTATCTCCTATACTAATAGAGCCACATGCTCACCGGTTTGCCACATGCTGTAGGCCTATGGACTGAACAAGAAACCACCAAAAATTTTAACCAGTCATCGTTCTCACAACACTGAGGACCATTCATTCGAAATGACTTCTCCATGCATTTTATGCATTGGTAAAAGCACTATGATGAAAAGTGTGATATGTTTTCAGGTATCTCCTATACTAATAGAGCCACATGCTCACCGGTTTGCCACATGCTGTAGGCCTATGGACTGAACAAGAAACCACCAAAAATTTTAACCAGTCATCGTTCTTCCAACACTGAGGACCATTCATTCGAAATGACTTCTCCATGCATTTTATGCATTGGTAAAAGCACTATGATGAAAAGTGTGATATGTTTTCAGGTATCTCCTATACTAATAGAGCCACATGCTCACCGGTTTGCCACATGCTGTAGGCCTATGGACTGAACAAGAAACCACCAAAAATTTTAACCAGTCATCGTTCTCACAACACTGAGGACCATTCATTCGAAATGACTTCTCCATGCATTTTATGCATTGGTAAAAGCACTATGATGAAAAGTGTGATATGTTTTCAGGTATCTCCTATGCTAATAGAGCCACATGCTCACCGGTTTGCCACATGCTGTAGGCCTATGGACTGAACAAGAAACCATCAAAAATTTTAACCAGTCATCGTTCTCACAACACTGAGGACCATTCATTCGAAATGACTTCTCCATGCATTTTATGCATTGGTAAAACCACTATGATGAAAAGTGTGATATGTTTTCAGGTATCTCCTATACTAATAGAGCCACATGCTCACCGGTTTGCCACATGCTGTAGGCCTATGGACTGAACAAGAAACCAACAAAAATTTTAACCAGTCATCGTTCTCACAACACTGAGGACCAGTCATTCGAAATGACTTCTCCATGCATTTTATGCATTGGTAAAAGCACTATGATGAAAAGTGTGATATGTTTTCAGGTATCTCCTATACTAATAGAGCCACATGCTCACCGGTTTGCCACATGCTGTAGGCCTATGGACTGAACAAGAAACCACCAAAAATTTTAACCAGTCATCGTTCTCACAACACTGAGGACCATTCATTCGAAATGACTTCTCCATGCATTTTATGCATTGGTAAAAGCACTATGATGAAAAGTGTGATATGTTTTCAGGTATCTCCTATACTAATAGAGCCACATGCTCACCGGTTTGCCACATGCTGTAGGCCTATGGACTGAACAAGAAACCACCAAAAATTTTAACCAGTCATCGTTCTCACAACACTGAGGACCAGTCATTCGAAATGACTTCTCCATGCATTTTATGCATTGGTAAAAGCACTATGATGAAAAGTGTGATATGTTTTCAGGTATCTCCTATACTAATAGAGCCACATGCTCACCGGTTTGCCACATGCTGTAGGCCTATGGACTGAACAAGAAACCCTCAAAAATTTTAACCAGTCATCGTTCTCACAACACTGAGGACCATTCATTCGAAATGACTTCTCCATGCATTTTATGCATTGGTAAAAGCACTATGATGAAAAGTGTGATATGTTTTCAGGTATCTCCAATACTAATAGAGCCACATGCTCACCGGTTTGCCACATGCTGTATGCCTATGGACTGAACAAGAAACCACCAAAAATTTTAACCAGTCATCGTTCTTCCAACACTGAGGACCATTCATTCGAAATGACTTCTCCATGCATTTTATGCATTGGTAAAAGCACTATGATGAAAAGTGTGATATGTTTTCAGGTATCTCCTATACTAATAGAGCCACATGCTCACCGGTTTGCCACATGCTGTAGGCCTATGGACTGAACAAGAAACCACCAAAAATTTTAACCAGTCATCGTTCTTCCAACACTGAGGACCATTCATTCGAAATGACTTCTCCATGCATTTTATGCATTGGTAAAAGCACTATGATGAAAAGTGTGATATGTTTTCAGGTATCTCCTATACTAATAGAGCCACATGCTCACCGGTTTGCCACATGCTGTAGGCCTATGGACTGAACAAGAAACCACCAAAAATTTTAACCAGTCATCGTTCTCACAACACTGAGGACCATTCATTCGAAATGACTTCTCCATGCATTTTATGCATTGGTAAAAGCACTATGATGAAAAGTGTGATATGTTTTCAGGTATCTCCTATGCTAATAGAGCCACATGCTCACCGGTTTGCCACATGCTGTAGGCCTATGGACTGAACAAGAAACCATCAAAAATTTTAACCAGTCATCGTTCTCACAACACTGAGGACCATTCATTCGAAATGACTTCTCCATGCATTTTATGCATTGGTAAAACCACTATGATGAAAAGTGTGATATGTTTTCAGGTATCTCCTATACTAATAGAGCCACATGCTCACCGGTTTGCCACATGCTGTAGGCCTATGGACTGAACAAGAAACCACCAAAAATTTTAACCAGTCATCGTTCTCACAACACTGAGGACCAGTCATTCGAAATGACTTCTCCATGCATTTTATGCATTGGTAAAAGCACTATGATGAAAAGTGTGATATGTTTTCAGGTATCTCCTATACTAATAGAGCCACATGCTCACCGGTTTGCCACATGCTGTAGGCCTATGGACTGAACAAGAAACCACCAAAAATTTTAACCAGTCATCGTTCTCACAACACTGAGGACCATTCATTCGAAATGACTTCTCCATGCATTTTATGCATTGGTAAAAGCACTATGATGAAAAGTGTGATATGTTTTCAGGTATCTCCTATACTAATAGAGCCACATGCTCACCGGTTTGCCACATGCTGTAGGCCTATGGACTGAACAAGAAACCACCAAAAATTTTAACCAGTCATCGTTCTCACAACACTGAGGACCAGTCATTCGAAATGACTTCTCCATGCATTTTATGCATTGGTAAAAGCACTATGATGAAAAGTGTGATATGTTTTCAGGTATCTCCTATACTAATAGAGCCACATGCTCACCGGTTTGCCACATGCTGTAGGCCTATGGACTGAACAAGAAACCCTCAAAAATTTTAACCAGTCATCGTTCTCACAACACTGAGGACCATTCATTCGAAATGACTTCTCCATGCATTTTATGCATTGGTAAAAGCACTATGATGAAAAGTGTGATATGTTTTCAGGTATCTCCAATACTAATAGAGCCACATGCTCACCGGTTTGCCACATGCTGTATGCCTATGGACTGAACAAGAAACCACCAAAAATTTTAACCAGTCATCGTTCTTCCAACACTGAGGACCATTCATTCGAAATGACTTCTCCATGCATTTTATGCATTGGTAAAAGCACTATGATGAAAAGTGTGATATGTTTTCAGGTATCTCCAATACTAATAGAGCCACATGCTCACCGGTTTGCCACATGCTGTAGGCCTATGGACTGAACAAGAAACCACCAAAAATTTTAACCAGTCATCATTCTCACAACACTGAGGACCATTCATTCAAAATGACTTCTCCATGCATTTTATGCATTGTTAAAAGCACTATGATGAAAATGTTTTCATTTATCTCCTATACTAATAGAGCCACATGCTCACCGGTTTGCCACATGCTGTAGGCCTATGGACTGAACAAGAAACCACCAAAAATTTTAACCAGTCATCGTTCTCACAACACTGAGGACCATTCATTCGAAATGACTTCTCCATGCATTTTATGCATTGGTAAAAGCACTATGATGAAAAGTGTGATATGTTTTCAGGTATCTCCTATACTAATAGAGCCACATGCTCACCGGTTTGCCACATGCTGTAGGCCTATGGACTGAACAAGAAACCACCAAAAATTTGAACCAGTCATCGTTCTCACAACACTGAGGACCATTCATTCGAAATGACTTCTCCATGCATTTTATGCATTGGTAAAAGCACTATGATGAAAATGTTTTCAGGTATCTCCTATACTAATAGAGCCACATGCTCACCGGTTTGCCACATGCTGTAGGCCTATGGACTGAACAAGAAACCACCAAAAATTTTAACCAGTCATCGTTCTCACAACACTGAGGGCCATTCATTCGAAATGACTTCTCCATGCATTTTATGCATTGGTAAAGCACTATGATGAAAATGTTTTCAGGTATCTCCTATACTAATAGAGCCACATGCTCACCGGTTTGCCACATGCTGTAGGCCTATGGACTGAACAAGAAACCACCAAAAATTTTAACCAGTCATCGTTCTCACAACACTGAGGACCTTTCATTCGAAATGACTTCTCCATGCATTTTATGCATTGTTAAAAGCACTATAATGAAAATGTTTTCATTTATCTCCTTTACTAATAGAGCCACATGCTCACCGGTTTGCCACATGCTGTAGGCCTATGGACTGAACAAGAAACCACCAAAAATTTTAACCAGTCATCGTTCTCACAACACTGAGGACCATTCATTCGAAGTGACTTCTCCATGCATTTTATGCATTGGTAAAAGCACTATGATGAAAAGTGTTATATGTTTTCAGGTATCTCCTATACTAATAGAGCCACATGCTCACCGGTTTGCCACATGCTGTAGGCCTATGGACTGAACAAGAAACCACCAAAAATTTTAACCAGTCATCGTTCTCACAACACTGAGGACCATTCATTCGAAATGACTTCTCCATGCATTTTATGCATTGGTAAAAGCACTATGATGAAAAGTGTGATATGTTTTCAGGTATATCCTATACTAATAGAGCCACATGCTCACCGGTTTGCCACATGCTGTAGGCCTATGGACTGAACAAGAAACCATCAAAAATTTTAACCAGTCATCGTTCTCACAACACTGAGGACCATTCATTCGAAATGACTTCTCCATGCATTTTATGCATTGGTAAAAGCACTATGATGAAAAGTGTGATATGTTTTCAGGTATCTCCTATACTAATAGAGCCACATGCTCACCGGTTTGCCACATGCTGTAGGCCTATGGACTGAACAAGAAACCACCAAAAATTTTAACCAGTCATCGTTCTCACAACACTGAGGACCATTCATTCGAAATGACTTCTCCATGCATTTTATGCATTGGTAAAAGCACTATGATGAAAAGTGTGATATGTTTTCAGGTATCTCCTATACTAATAGAGCCACATGCTCACCGGTTTGCCACATGCTGTAGGCCTATGGACTGAACAAGAAACCACCAAAAATTTTAACCAGTCATCGTTCTCACAACACTAAGGACCAGTCATTCGAAATGACTTCTCCATGCATTTTATGCATTGGTAAAAGCACTATGATGAAAAGTGTGATATGTTTTCAGGTATCTCCTATACTAATAGAGCCACATGCTCACCGGTTTGCCACATGCTGTAGGCCTATGGACTGAACAAGAAACCCTCAAAAATTTTAACCAGTCATCGTTCTCACAACACTGAGGACCATTCATTCGAAATGACTTCTCCATGCATTTTATGCATTGGTAAAAGCACTATGATGAAAATGTTTTCAGGTATCTCCTATACTAATAGAGCCACATGCTCACCGGTTTGCCACATGCTGTAGGCCTATGGACTGAACAAGAAACCACCAAAAATTTTAACCAGTCATCGTTCTCACAACACTGAGGACCATTCATTCGAAATGACTTCTCCATGCATTTTATGCATTGGTAAAAGCACTATGATGAAAAGTGTGATATGTTTTCAGGTATCTCCTATACTAATAGAGCCACATGCTCACCGGTTTGCCACTTGCTGTAGGCCTATGGACTGAACAAGAAACCACCAAAAATTTTAACCAGTCATCGTTCTCACAACACTGAGGACCATTCATTCGAAATGACTTCTCCATGCATTTTATGCATTGGTAAAAGCACTATGATGAAAAGTGTGATATGTTTTCAGGTATCTCCTATACTAATAGAGCCACATGCTCACCGGTTTGCCACATGCTGTAGGCCTATGGACTGAACAAGAAACCACCAAAAATTTTAACCAGTCATCGTTCTCACAACACTGAGGACCATTCATTCGAAGTGACGTCTCCATGCATTTTATGCATTGGTAAAAGCACTATGATGAAAAGTGTGATATGTTTTCAGGTATCTCCTATACTAATAGAGCCACATGCTCACCGGTTTGCCACATGCTGTAGGCCTATGGACTGAACCAGAAACCACCAAAAATTTTAACCAGTCATCGTTCTCACAACACTGAGGACCATTCATTCGAAATGACTTCTCCATGCATTTTATGCATTGGTAAAAGCACTATGATGAAAAGTGTGATATGTTTTCAGGTATCTCCTATACTAATAGAGCCACATGCTCACCGGTTTGCCACATGCTGTAGGCCTATGGACTGAACAAGAAACCATCAAAAATTTTAACCAGTCATCGTTCTCACAACACTGAGGACCATTCATTCGAAATGACTTCTCCATGCATTTTATGCATTGGTAAAAGCACTATGATGAAAAGTGTGATATGTTTTCAGGTATCTCCTATACTAATAGAGCCACATGCTCACCGGTTTGCCACATGCTGTAGGCCTATGGACTGAACAAGAAACCACCAAAAATTTAAACCAGTCATCGTTCTCACAACACTGAGGACCATTCATTCGAAATGACTTCTCCATGCATTTTATGCATTGGTAAAAGCACTATGATGAAAAGTGTGATATGTTTTCAGGTATCTCCTATACTAATAGAGCCACATGCTCACCGGTTTGCCACATGCTGTAGGCCTATGGACTGAACAAGAAACCACCAAAAATTTTAACCAGTCATCGTTCTCACAACACTGAGGACCAGTCATTCGAAATGACTTCTCCATGCATTTTATGCATTGGTAAAAGCACTATGATGAAAAGTGTGATATGTTTTCAGGTATCTCCTATACTAATAGAGCCACATGCTCACCGGTTTGCCACATGCTGTAGGCCTATGGACTGAACAAGAAACCCTCAAAAATTTTAACCAGTCATCGTTCTCACAACACTGAGGACCATTCATTCGAAATGACTTCTCCATGCATTTTATGCATTGGTAAAAGCACTATGATGAAAAGTGTGATATGTTTTCAGGTATCTCCAATACTAATAGAGCCACATGCTCACCGGTTTGCCACATGCTGTATGCCTATGGACTGAACAAGAAACCACCAAAAATTTTAACCAGTCATCGTTCTTCCAACACTGAGGACCATTCATTCGAAATGACTTCTCCATGCATTTTATGCATTGGTAAAAGCACTATGATGAAAAGTGTGATATGTTTTCAGGTATCTCCAATACTAATAGAGCCACATGCTCACCGGTTTGCCACATGCTGTAGGCCTATGGACTGAACAAGAAACCACCAAAAATTTTAACCAGTCATCATTCTCACAACACTGAGGACCATTCATTCGAAATGACTTCTCCATGCATTTTATGCATTGGTAAAAGCACTATGATGAAAATGTTTTCAGGTATCTCCTATACTAATAGAGCCACATGCTCACCGGTTTGCCACATGCTGTAGGCCTATGGACTGAACAAGAAACCACCAAAAATTTTAACCAGTCATCGTTCTCACAACACTGAGGACCATTCATTCGAAATGACTTCTCCATGCATTTTATGCATTGGTAAAAGCACTATGATGAAAAGTGTGATATGTTTTCAGGTATCTCCTATACTAATAGAGCCACATGCTCACCGGTTTGCCACATGCTGTAGGCCTATGGACTGAACAAGAAACCACCAAAAATTTTAACCAGTCATCGTTCTTCCAACACTGAGGACCATTCATTCGAAATGACTTCTCCATGCATTTTATGCATTGGTAGAAGCACTATGATGAAAAGTGTGATATGTTTTCAGGTATCTCCTATACTAATAGAGCCACATGCTCACCGGCTTGCCACATGCTGTAGGCCTATGGACTGAACAAGAAACCATCAAAAATTTTAACCAGTCATCGTTCTCACAACACTGAGGACCATTCATTCGAAATGACTTCTCCATGCATTTTATGCATTGGTAAAAGCACTATGATGAAAAGTGTGATATGTTTTCAGGTATCTCCTATACTAATAGAGCCACATGCTCACCGGTTTGCCACATGCTGTAGGCCTATGGACTGAACAAGAAACCACCAAAAATTTAAACCAGTCATCGTTCTCACAACACTGAGGACCATTCATTCGAAATGACTTCTCCATGCATTTTATGCATTGGTAAAAGCACTATGATGAAAAGTGTGATATGTTTTCAGGTATCTCCTATACTAATAGAGCCACATGCTCACCGGTTTGCCACATGCTGTAGGCCTATGGACTGAACAAGAAACCACCAAAAATTTTAACCAGTCATCGTTCTCACAACACTGAGGACCATTCATTTGAAATGACTTCTCCATGCATTTTATGCATTGGTAAAGCACTATGATGAAAATGTTTTCAGGTATCTCCTATACTAATAGAGCCACATGCTCACCGGTTTGCCACATGCTGTAGGTCTATGGACTGAACAAGAAACCACCAAAAATTTTAACCAGTCATCGTTCTCACAACACTGAGGACCATTCATTCGAAATGACTTCTCCATGCATTTTATGCATTGGTAAAAGCACTATGATGAAAAGTGTGATATGTTTTCAGGTATCTCCTATACTAATAGAGCCACATGCTCACCGGTTTGCCACATGCTGTAGGCCTATGGACTGAACAAGAAACCACCAAAAATTTTAACCAGTCATCGTTCTTCCAACACTGAGGACCATTCATTCCAAATGACTTCTCCATGCATTTTATGCATTGGTAAAAGCACTATGATGAAAAGTGTGATATGTTTTCAGGTATCTCCTATACTAATAGAGCCACATGCTCACCGGTTTGCCACATGCTGTAGGCCTATGGACTGAACAAGAAACCACCAAAAATTTTAACCAGTCATCGTTCTCACAACACTGAGGACCATTCATTCGAAATGACTTCTCCATGCATTTTATGCATTGGTAAAAGCACTATGATGAAAAGTGTGATATGTTTTCAGGTATCTCCTATACTAATAGAGCCACATGCTCACCGGTTTGCCACATGCTGTAGGCCTATGGACTGAACAAGAAACCATGAAAAATTTTAACCAGTCATCGTTCTCACAACACTGAGGACCATTCATTCGAAATGACTTCTCCATGCATTTTATGCATTGGTAACAGCACTATGATGAAAAGTGTGATATGTTTTCAGGTATCTCCTATACTAATAGAGCCACATGCTCACCGGTTTGCCACATGCTGTAGGCCTATGGACTGAACAAGAAACCACCAAAAATTTTAACCAGTCATCGTTCTCACAACACTGAGGACCATTCATTCGAAATGACTTCTCCATGCATTTTATGCATTGGTAAAAGCACTATGATGAAAAGTGTGATATGTTGTCAGGTATCTCCTATACTAATAGAGCCACATGCTCACCGGTTTGCCACATGCTGTAGGCCTATGGACTGAACAAGAAACCACCAAAAATTTTAACCAGTCATCATTCTTCCAACACTGAGGACCATTCATTCGAAATGACTTCTCCATGCATTTTATGCATTGGTAAAAGCACTATGATGAAAGGTGTGATATGTTTTCAGGTATCTCCTATACTAATAGAGCCACATGCTCACCGGTTTGCCACATGCTGTAGGCCTATGGACTGAACAAGAAACCAACAAAAATTTTAACCAGTCATCGTTCTCACAACACTGAGGACCATTCATTCGAAATGACTTCTCCATGCATTTTATGCATTGGTAAAAGCACTATGATGAAAAGTGTGATATGTTTTCAGGTATCTCCTATACTAATAGAGCCACATGCTCACCGGTTTGCCACATGCTGTAGGCCTATGGACTGAACAAGAAACCATCAAAAATTTTAACCAGTCATCGTTCTCACAACACTGAGGACCATTCATTCGAAATGACTTCTCCATGCATTTTATGCATTGGTAAAAGCACTATGATGAAAAGTGTGATATGTTTTCAGGTATCTCCTATACTAATAGAGCCACATGCTCACCGGTTTGCCACATGCTGTAGGCCTATGGACTGAACAAGAAACCACCAAAAATTTTAACCAGTCATCGTTCTCACAACACTGAGGACCAGTCATTCGAAATGACTTCTTCATGCATTTTATGCATTGGTAAAAGCACTATGATGAAAAGTGTGATATGTTTTCAGGTATCTCCTATACTAATAGAGCCACATGCTCACCGGTTTGCCACATGCTGTAGGCCTATGGACTGAACAAGAAACCACCAAAAATTTTAACCAGTCATCGTTCTCACAACACTGAGGACCAGTCATTCGAAATGACTTCTCCATGCATTTTATGCATTGGTAAAAGCACTATGATGAAAAGTGTGATATGTTTTCAGGTATCTCCTATACTAATAGAGCCACATGCTCACCGGTTTGCCACATGCTGTAGGCCTATGGACTGAACAAGAAACCCTCAAAAATTTTAACCAGTCATCGTTCTCACAACACTGAGGACCATTCATTCGAAATGACTTCTCCATGCATTTTATGCATTGGTAAAAGCACTATGATGAAAAGTGTGATATGTTTTCAGGTATCTCCTATACTAATAGAGCCACATGCTCACCGGTTTGCCACATGCTGTAGGCCTATGGACTGAACAAGAAACCACCAAAAATTTGAACCAGTCATCGTTCTCACAACACTGAGGACCATTCATTCGAAATGATTTCTCCATGCATTTTATGCATTGGTAAAAGCACTATGATGAAAATGTTTTCAGGTATCTCCTATACTAATAGAGCCACATGCTCACCGGTTTGCCACATGCTGTAGGCCTATGGACTGAACAAGAAACCACCAAAAATTTTAACCAGTCATCGTTCTCACAACACTGAGGACCATTCATTCAAAATGACTTCTCCATGCATTTTATGCATTGGTAAAGCACTATGATGAAAATGTTTTCAGGTATCTCCTATACTAATAGAGCCACATGCTCACCGGTTTGCCACATGCTGTAGGCCTATGGACTGAACAAGAAACCACCAAAAATTTTAACCATTCATCGTTCTCACAACACTGAGGACCATTCATTCGAAATGACTTCTCCATGCATTTTATGCATTGTTAAAAGCTCTATGATGAAAATGTTTTCATTTATCTCCTATACTAATAGATCCACATGCTCACCGGTTTGCCACATGCTGTAGGCCTATGGACTGAACAAGAAACCACCAAAAATTTTAACCAGTCATCGTTCTCACAACACTGAGGACCATTCATTCGAAATAACTTCTCCATGCATTTTATGCATTGGTAAAAGCACTATGATGAAAAGTGTGATATGTTTTCAGGTATCTCCTATACTAATAGAGCCACATGCTCACCGGTTTGCCACATGCTGTATGCCTATGGACTGAACAAGAAACCACCAAAAATTTTAACCAGTCATCGTTCTTCCAACACTGAGGACCATTCATTCGAAATGACTTCTCCATGCATTTTATGCATTGGTAAAAGCACTATGATGAAAAGTGTGATATGTTTTCAGGTATCTCCAATACTAATAGAGCCACATGCTCACCGGTTTGCCACATGCTGTAGGCCTATGGACTGAACAAGAAACCACCAAAAATTTTAACCAGTCATCATTCTCACAACACTGAGGACCATTCATTCGAAATGACTTCTCCATGCATTTTATGCATTGGTAAAAGCACTATGATGAAAATGTTTTCAGGTATCTCCTATACTAATAGAGCCACATGCTCACCGGTTTGCCACATGCTGTAGGCCTATGGACTGAACAAGAAACCACCAAAAATTTTAACCAGTCATCGTTCTTCCAACACTGAGGACCATTCATTCGAAATGACTTCTCCATGCATTTTATGCATTGGTAGAAGCACTATGATGAAAAGTGTGATATGTTTTCAGGTATCTCCTATACTAATAGAGCCACATGCTCACCGGCTTGCCACATGCTGTAGGCCTATGGACTGAACAAGAAACCACCAAAAATTTGAACCAGTCATCGTTCTCACAACACTGAGGACCATTCATTCGAAATGATTTCTCCATGCATTTTATGCATTGGTAAAAGCACTATGATGAAAATGTTTTCAGGTATCTCCTATACTAATAGAGCCACATGCTCACCGGTTTGCCACATGCTGTAGGCCTATGGACTGAACAAGAAACCACCAAAAATTTTAACCAGTCATCGTTCTCACAACACTGAGGACCATTCATTCAAAATGACTTCTCCATGCATTTTATGCATTGGTAAAGCACTATGATGAAAATGTTTTCAGGTATCTCCTATACTAATAGAGCCACATGCTCACCGGTTTGCCACATGCTGTAGGCCTATGGACTGAACAAGAAACCCTCAAAAATTTTAACCAGTCATCGTTCTCACAACACTGAGGACCATTCATTCGAAATGACTTCTCCATGCATTTTATGCATTGGTAAAAGCACTATGATGAAAAGTGTGATATGTTTTCAGGTATCTCCTATACTAATAGAGCCACATGCTCACCGGTTTGCCACATGCTGTAGGCCTATGGACTGAACAAGAAACCACCAAAAATTTGAACCAGTCATCGTTCTCACAACACTGAGGACCATTCATTCGAAATGATTTCTCCATGCATTTTATGCATTGGTAAAAGCACTATGATGAAAATGTTTTCAGGTATCTCCTATACTAATAGAGCCACATGCTCACCGGTTTGCCACATGCTGTAGGCCTATGGACTGAACAAGAAACCACCAAAAATTTTAACCAGTCATCGTTCTCACAACACTGAGGACCATTCATTCAAAATGACTTCTCCATGCATTTTATGCATTGGTAAAGCACTATGATGAAAATGTTTTCAGGTATCTCCTATACTAATAGAGCCACATGCTCACCGGTTTGCCACATGCTGTAGGCCTATGGACTGAACAAGAAACCACCAAAAATTTTAACCATTCATCGTTCTCACAACACTGAGGACCATTCATTCGAAATGACTTCTCCATGCATTTTATGCATTGTTAAAAGCTCTATGATGAAAATGTTTTCATTTATCTCCTATACTAATAGATCCACATGCTCACCGGTTTGCCACATGCTGTAGGCCTATGGACTGAACAAGAAACCACCAAAAATTTTAACCAGTCATCGTTCTCACAACACTGAGGACCATTCATTCGAAATAACTTCTCCATGCATTTTATGCATTGGTAAAAGCACTATGATGAAAAGTGTGATATGTTTTCAGGTATCTCCTATACTAATAGAGCCACATGCTCACCGGTTTGCCACATGCTGTATGCCTATGGACTACACAAGAAACCACCAAAAATTTTAACCAGTCATCGTTCTTCCAACACTGAGGACCATTCATTCGAAATGACTTCTCCATGCATTTTATGCATTGGTAAAAGCACTATGATGAAAAGTGTGATATGTTTTCAGGTATCTCCAATACTAATAGAGCCACATGCTCACCGGTTTGCCACATGCTGTAGGCCTATGGACTGAACAAGAAACCACCAAAAATTTTAACCAGTCATCATTCTCACAACACTGAGGACCATTCATTCGAAATGACTTCTCCATGCATTTTATGCATTGGTAAAAGCACTATGATGAAAATGTTTTCAGGTATCTCCTATACTAATAGAGCCACATGCTCACCGGTTTGCCACATGCTGTAGGCCTATGGACTGAACAAGAAACCACCAAAAATTTTAACCAGTCATCGTTCTTCCAACACTGAGGACCATTCATTCGAAATGACTTCTCCATGCATTTTATGCATTGGTAGAAGCACTATGATGAAAAGTGTGATATGTTTTCAGGTATCTCCTATACTAATAGAGCCACATGCTCACCGGCTTGCCACATGCTGTAGGCCTATGGACTGAACAAGAAACCATGAAAAATTTTAACCAGTCATCGTTCTCACAACACTGAGGACCATTCTTTCGAAATGACATCTCCATGCATTTTATGCATTGGTAAAAGCACTATGATGAAAAGTGTGATATGTTTTCAGGTATCTCCTATACTAATAGAGCCACATGCTCACCGGTTTGCCACATGCTGTAGGCCTATGGACTGAACAAGAAACCACCAAAAATTTTAACCAGTCATCGTTCTCACAACACTGAGGACCATTCATTCGAAATGACTTCTCCATGCATTTTATGCATTGGTAAAAACACTAAGATGAAAAGTGTGATATGTTTTCAGGTATCTCCTATACTAATAGAGCCACATGCTCACCGGTTTGCCACATGCTGTAGGCCTATGGACTGAACAAGAAACCACCAAAAATTTTAACCAGTCATCGTTCTCACAACACTGAGGACCATTCATTCGAAATGACTTCTCCATGCATTTTATGCATTGGTAAAGCACTATGATGAAAATGTTTTCAGGTATCTCCTATACTAATAGAGCCACATGCTCACCGGTTTGCCACATGCTGTAGGTCTATGGACTGAACAAGAAACCACCAAAAATTTTAACCAGTCATCGTTCTCACAACACTGAGGACCATTCATTCGAAATGACTTCTCCATGCATTTTATGCATTGGTAAAAGCACTATGATGAAAAGTGTGATATGTTTTCAGGTATCTCCTATACTAATAGAGCCACATGCTCACTGGTTTGCCACATGCTGTAGGCCTATGGACTGAACAAGAAACCACCAAAAATTTTAACCAGTCATCGTTCTTCCAACACTGAGGACCATTCATTCGAAATGACTTCTCCATGCATTTTATGCATTGGTAAAAGCACTTTGATGAAAAGTGTGATATGTTTTCAGGTATCTCCAATACTAATAGAGCCACATGCTCACCGGTTTGCCACATGCTGTAGGCCTATGGACTGAACAAGAAACCACTAAAAATTTTAACCAGTCATCGTTCTCACAACACTGAGGACCATTCATTCGAAATGACTTCTCCATGCATTTTATGCATTGGTAAAAGCACTATGATGAAAATGTTTTCAGGTATCTCCTATACTAATAGAGCCACATGCTCACCGGTTTGCCACATGCTGTAGGCCTATGGACTGAACAAGAAACCACCAAAAATTTTAACCAGTCATCGTTCTCACAACACTGAGGACCATTCATTCGAAATGACTTCTCCATGCATTTTATGCATTGGTAAAAGCACTATGATGAAAAGTGTGATATGTTTTCAGGTATCTCCTATACTAATAGAGCCACATGCTCACCGGTTTGCCACATGCTGTAGGCCTATGGACTGAACAAGAAACCACCAAAAATTTTAACCAGTCATCGTTCTTCCAACACTGAGGACCATTCATTCGAAATGACTTCTCCATGCATTTTATGCATTGGTAAAAGCACTATGATGAAAAGTGTGATACAGTTAGGGCCAGAAATATTTGGACAGTGACACAATTTTCGCGAGTTGGGCTCTGCATGCCACCACATTGGATTTGAAATGAAACCTCTACAACAGAATTCAAGTGCAGATTGTAATGTTTAATTTGAAGGGTTGAACAAAAATATCTGATAGAAAATGTAGGAATTGTACACATTTCTTTACAAACTCTCCACATTTTAGGAGGTCAAAAGTAATTGGACAAATAAACATAACCCAAACAAAATATTTTTATTTTCAATATTTTGTTGCAAATCCTTTGGAGGCAATCACTGCCTTAAGTCTGGAACCCATGGACATCACCAAACGCTGGGTTTCCTCCTTCTTAATGCTTTGCCAGGCCTTTACAGCCGCAGCCTTCAGGTCTTGCTTGTTTGTGGGTCTTTCCGTCTTAAGTCTGGCTTTGAGCAAGTGAAATGCATGCTCAATTGGGTTTAGATCTGGAGATTGACTTGGCCATTGCAGAATGTTCCACTTTTTGGCACTCATGAACTCCTGGGTAGCTTTGGCTGTATGCTTGGGGTCATTGTCCATCTGTACTATGAAGCGCCGTCCAATCAACTTTGCAGCATTTGGCTGAATCTGGGCTGAAAGTATATCCCGGTACACTTCAGAATTCATCCGGCTACTCTTGTCTGCTCTTATGTCATCAATAAACACAAGTGACCCAGTGCCATTGAAAGCCATGCATGCCCATGCCATCACGTTGCCTCCACCATGTTTTACAGAGGATGTGGTGTGCCTTGGATCATGTGCCGTTCCCTTTCTTCTCCAAACTTTTTTCTTCCCATCATTCTGGTACAGGTTGATCTTTGTCTCATCTGTCCATAGAATACTTTTCCAGAACTGAGCTGGCTTCTTGAGGTGTTTTTCTGCAAATTTAACTCTGGCCTGTCTATTTTTGGTATTGATGAATGGTTTGCATCTAGATGTGAACCCTTTGTATTTACTGTCATGGAGTCTTCTCTTTACTGTTGACTTAGAGACAAATACACCTACTTCACTGAGAGTGTTCTGGACTTCAGTTGATGTTGTGAACGGGTTCTTCTTCACCAAATTAAGTATGCGGCGATCATCCACCACTCTTGTCATCCGTGGACGCCCAGGCCTTGTTGAGTTCCCAAGCTCACCAGTCAATTCCTTTTTTCTCAGAATGTACCCAACTGTTGATTTTGCTACTCCAAGCATGTCTGCTATCTCTCTGATGGATTTTTTCTTTTTTTTCAGCCTCAGGATGTTCTGCTTCACCTCAATTGAGAGTTCCTTTGACCGCATGTTGTCTGCTCACAGCAACAGCTTCCAAATGCAAAACCACACACCTGGAATCCACCACTGACCTTTTAACTACTTCATTGATTACAGGTTAACGAGGGAGACGCCTTCAGAGTTAATTGCAGCCCTTAGAGTCCATTGTCCAATTACTTTTGGTCCCTTGAAAAAGAGGACGCTATGCATTACAGAGCTATGATTCCTAAACCCTTTCTCCGATTTGGATGTGGAAACTATCATATTGCAGCTGGGAGTGTGCACTTTCAGCCCATATTACATATATAATTTTATTTCTGAACATGTATATGTAAACAGCTAAAATAACAAAACTTGTGTCACTGTCCAAATATTTCTGGCCCTAACTGTATGTTTTCAGGTATCTCCTATACTAATAGAGCCACATGCTCACCGGTTTGCCACATGCTGTAGGCCTATGGACTGAACAAGAAACCACCAAAAATTTTAACCAGTCATCGTTCTCACAACACTGAGGACCATTCATTCGAAATGACTTCTCCATGCATTTTATGCATTGGTAAAAGCACTATGATGAAAAGTGTGATATGTTTTCAGGTATCTCCTATACTAATAGAGCCACATGCTCACCGGTTTGCCACATGCTGTAGGCCTATGGACTGAACAAGAAACCATCAAAAATTTTAACCAGTCATCGTTCTCACAACACTGAGGACCATTCATTCGAAATTACTTCTCCATGCATTTTATGCATTGGTAAAAGCACTATGATGAAAAGTGTGATATGTTTTCAGGTATCTCCTATACTAATAGAGCCACATGCTCACCGGTTTGCCACATGCTGTAGGCCTATGGACTGAACAAGAAACCACCAAAAATTTTAACCAGTCATCGTTCTCACAACACTGAGGACCATTCATTCGAAATGACTTCTCCATGCATTTTATGCATTGGTTAAAGCACTATGATGAAAAGTGTGATATGTTTTCAGGTATCTCCTATACTAATAGAGCCACATGCTCACCGGTTTGCCACATGCTGTAGGCCTATGGACTGAACAAGAAACCACCAAAAATTTTAACCAGTCATCGTTCTTCCAACACTGAGGACCATTCATTCGAAATGACTTCTCCATGCATTTTATGCATTGGTAAAAGCACTATGATGAAAAGTGTGATATGTTTTCAGGTATCTCCTATACTAATAGAGCCACATGCTCACCGGTTTGCCACATGCTGTAGGCCTATGGACTGAACAAGAAACCACCAAAAATTTTAACCAGTCATCGTTCTCACAACACTGAGGACCATTCATTCGAAATGACTTCTCCATGCATTTTATGCATTGGTAAAAGCACTATGATGAAAAGTGTGATATGTTTTCAGGTATCTCCTATACTAATAGAGCCACATGCTCACCGGTTTGCCACATGCTGTAGGCCTATGGACTGAACAAGAAACCATCAAAAATTTTAACCAGTCATCGTTCTCACAACACTGAGGACCATTCATTCGAAATGACTTCTCCATGCATTTTATGCATTGGTAAAAGCACTATGATGAAAAGTGTGATATGTTTTCAGGTATCTCCTATACTAATAGAGCCACATGCTCACCGGTTTGCCACATGCTGTAGGCCTATGGACTGAACAAGAAACCACCAAAAATTTTAACCAGTCATCGTTCTCACAACACTGAGGACCAGTCATTCGAAATGACTTCTCCATGCATTTTATGCATTGGTAAAAGCACTATGATGAAAAGTGTGATATGTTTTCAGGTATCTCCTATACTAATAGAGCCACATGCTCACCGGTTTGCCACATGCTGTAGGCCTATGGACTGAACAAGAAACCACCAAAAATTTTAACCAGTCATCGTTCTCACAACACTGAGGACCATTCATTCGAAATGACTTCTCCATGCATTTTATGCATTGGTAAAAGCACTATGATGAAAAGTGTGATATGTTTTCAGGTATCTCCTATACTAATAGAGCCACATGCTCACCGGTTTGCCACATGCTGTAGGCCTATGGACTGAACAAGAAACCACCCAAAATTTTAACCAGTCATCGTTCTCACAACACTGAGGACCATTCATTCGAAATGACTTCTCCATGCATTTTATGCATTGGTAAAGCACTATGATGAAAATGTTTTCAGGTATCTCCTATACTAATAGAGCCACATGCTCACCGGTTTGCCACATGCTGTAGGTCTATGGACTGAACAAGAAACCACCAAAAATATTAACCAGTCATCGTTCTCACAACACTGAGGACCATTCATTCGAAATGACTTCTCCATGCATTTTATGCATTGGTAAAAGCACTATGATGAAAAGTGTGATATGTTTTCAGGTATCTCCTATACTAATAGAGCCACATGCTCACAGGTTTGCCACATGCTGTAGGCCTATGGACTGAACAAGAATCCACCAAAAATTTTAACCAGTCATCGTTCTTCCAACACTGAGGACCATTCATTCGAAATGACTTCTCCATGCATTTTATGCATTGGTAAAAGCACTATGATGAAAAGTGTGATATGTTTTCAGGTATCTCCAATACTAATAGAGCCACATGCTCACCGGTTTGCCACATGCTGTAGGCCTATGGACTGAACAAGAAACCACCAAAAATTTTAACCAGTCATCGTTCTCACAACACTGAGGACCATTCATTCGAAATGACTTCTCCATGCATTTTATGCATTGGTAAAAGCACTATGATGAAAATGTTTTCAGGTATCTCCTATACTAATAGAGCCACATGCTCACCGGTTTGCCACATGCTGTAGGCCTATGGACTGAACAAGAAACCACCAAAAATTTTAACCAGTCATCGTTCTCACAACACTGAGGACCATTCATTCGAAATGACTTCTCCATGCATTTTATGCATTGGTAAAAGCACTATGATGAAAAGTGTGATATGTTTTCAGGTATCTCCTATACTAATAGAGCCACATGCTCACCGGTTTGCCACATGCTGTAGGCCTATGGACTGAACAAGAAACCACCAAAAATTTTAACTAGTCATCGTTCTTCCAACACTGAGGACCATTCATTCGAAATGACTTCTCCATGCATTTTATGCATTGGTAAAAGCACTATGATGAAAAGTGTGATATGTTTTCAGGTATCTCCTATACTAATAGAGCCACATGCTCACCGGTTTGCCACATGCTGTAGGCCTATGGACTGAACAAGAAACCACCAAAAATTTTAACCAGTCATCGTTCTCACAACACTGAGGACCATTCATTCGAAATGACTTCTCCATGCATTTTATGCATTGGTAAAAGCACTATGATGAAAAGTGTGATATGTTTTCAGGTATCTCCTATACTAATAGAGCCACATGCTCACCGGTTTGCCACATGCTGTAGGCCTATGGACTGAACAAGAAACCATCAAAAATTTTAACCAGTCATCGTTCTCACAACACTGAGGACCATTCATTCGAAATGACTTCTCCATGCATTTTATGCATTGGTAAAAGCACTATGATGAAAAGTGTGATATGTTTTCAGGTATCTCCTATACTAATAGAGCCACATGCTCACCGGTTTGCCACATGCTGTAGGCCTATGGACTGAACAAGAAACCACCAAAAATTTTAACCAGTCATCGTTCTCACAACACTGAGGACCAGTCATTCGAAATGACTTCTCCATGCATTTTATGCATTGGTAAAAGCACTATGATGAAAAGTGTGATATGTTTTCAGGTATCTCCTATACTAATAGAGCCACATGCTCACCGGTTTGCCACATGCTGTAGGCCTATGGACTGAACAAGAAACCACCAAAAATTTTAACTAGTCATCGTTCTTCCAACACTGAGGACCATTCATTCGAAATGACTTCTCCATGCATTTTATGCATTGGTAAAAGCACTATGATGAAAAGTGTGATATGTTTTCAGGTATCTCCTATACTAATAGAGCCACATGCTCACCGGTTTGCCACATGCTGTAGGCCTATGGACTGAACAAGAAACCACCAAAAATTTTAACCAGTCATCGTTCTCACAACACTGAGGACCATTCATTCGAAATGACTTCTCCATGCATTTTATGCATTGGTAAAAGCACTATGATGAAAAGTGTGATATGTTTTCAGGTATCTCCTATACTAATAGAGCCACATGCTCACCGGTTTGCCACATGCTGTAGGCCTATGGACTGAACAAGAAACCATCAAAAATTTTAACCAGTCATCGTTCTCACAACACTGAGGACCATTCATTCGAAATGACTTCTCCATGCATTTTATGCATTGGTAAAAGCACTATGATGAAAAGTGTGATATGTTTTCAGGTATCTCCTATACTAATAGAGCCACATGCTCACCGGTTTGCCACATGCTGTAGGCCTATGGACTGAACAAGAAACCACCAAAAATTTTAACCAGTCATCGTTCTCACAACACTGAGGACCAGTCATTCGAAATGACTTCTCCATGCATTTTATGCATTGGTAAAAGCACTATGATGAAAAGTGTGATATGTTTTCAGGTATCTCCTATACTAATAGAGCCACATGCTCACCGGTTTGCCACATGCTGTAGGCCTATGGACTGAACAAGAAACCCTCAAAAATTTTAACCAGTCATCGTTCTCACAACACTGAGGACCATTCATTCGAAATGACTTCTCCATGCATTTTATGCATTGGTAAAAGCACTATGATGAAAAGTGTGATATGTTTTCAGGTATCTCTTATACTAATAGAGCCACATGCTCACCGATTTGCCACATGCTGTAGGCCTATGGACTGAACAAGAAACCACCAAAAATTTGAACCAGTCATCGTTCTCACAACACTGAGGACCATTCATTCGAAATGACTTCTCCATGCATTTTATGCATTGGTAAAAGCACTATGATGAAAAGTGTGATATGTTTTCAGGTATCTCCTATACTAATAGAGCCACATGCTCACAGGTTTGCCACATGCTGTAGGCCTATGGACTGAACAAGAATCCACCAAAAATTTTAACCAGTCATCGTTCTTCCAACACTGAGGACCATTCATTCGAAATGACTTCTCCATGCATTTTATGCATTGGTAAAAGCACTATGATGAAAAGTGTGATATGTTTTCAGGTATCTCCAATACTAATAGAGCCACATGCTCACCGGTTTGCCACATGCTGTAGGCCTATGGACTGAACAAGAAACCACCAAAAATTTTAACCAGTCATCGTTCTCACAACACTGAGGACCATTCATTCGAAATGACTTCTCCATGCATTTTATGCATTGGTAAAAGCACTATGATGAAAATGTTTTCAGGTATCTCCTATACTAATAGAGCCACATGCTCACCGGTTTGCCACATGCTGTAGGCCTATGGACTGAACAAGAAACCACCAAAAATTTTAACCAGTCATCGTTCTCACAACACTGAGGACCATTCATTCGAAATGACTTCTCCATGCATTTTATGCATTGGTAAAAGCACTATGATGAAAAGTGTGATATGTTTTCAGGTATCTCCTATACTAATAGAGCCACATGCTCACCGGTTTGCCACATGCTGTAGGCCTATGGACTGAACAAGAAACCACCAAAAATTTTAACTAGTCATCGTTCTTCCAACACTGAGGACCATTCATTCGAAATGACTTCTCCATGCATTTTATGCATTGGTAAAAGCACTATGATGAAAAGTGTGATATGTTTTCAGGTATCTCCTATACTAATAGAGCCACATGCTCACCGGTTTGCCACATGCTGTAGGCCTATGGACTGAACAAGAAACCACCAAAAATTTTAACCAGTCATCGTTCTCACAACACTGAGGACCATTCATTCGAAATGACTTCTCCATGCATTTTATGCATTGGTAAAAGCACTATGATGAAAAGTGTGATATGTTTTCAGGTATCTCCTATACTAATAGAGCCACATGCTCACCGGTTTGCCACATGCTGTAGGCCTATGGACTGAACAAGAAACCATCAAAAATTTTAACCAGTCATCGTTCTCACAACACTGAGGACCATTCATTCGAAATGACTTCTCCATGCATTTTATGCATTGGTAAAAGCACTATGATGAAAAGTGTGATATGTTTTCAGGTATCTCCTATACTAATAGAGCCACATGCTCACCGGTTTGCCACATGCTGTAGGCCTATGGACTGAACAAGAAACCACCAAAAATTTTAACCAGTCATCGTTCTCACAACACTGAGGACCAGTCATTCGAAATGACTTCTCCATGCATTTTATGCATTGGTAAAAGCACTATGATGAAAAGTGTGATATGTTTTCAGGTATCTCCTATACTAATAGAGCCACATGCTCACCGGTTTGCCACATGCTGTAGGCCTATGGACTGAACAAGAAACCCTCAAAAATTTTAACCAGTCATCGTTCTCACAACACTGAGGACCATTCATTCGAAATGACTTCTCCATGCATTTTATGCATTGGTAAAAGCACTATGATGAAAAGTGTGATATGTTTTCAGGTATCTCTTATACTAATAGAGCCACATGCTCACCGATTTGCCACATGCTGTAGGCCTATGGACTGAACAAGAAACCACCAAAAATTTGAACCAGTCATCGTTCTCACAACACTGAGGACCATTCATTCGAAATGACTTCTCCATGCATTTTATGCATTGGTAAAAGCACTATGATGAAAATGTTTTCAGGTATCTCCTATACTAATAGAGCCACATGCTCACCGGTTTGCCACATGCTGTAGGCCTATGGACTGAACAAGAAACCACCAAAAATTTTAACCAGTCATCGTTCTCACAACACTGAGGACCATTCATTCGAAATGACTTCTCCATGCATTTTATGCATTGGTAAAGCACTATGATGAAAATGTTTTCAGGTATCTCCTATACTAATACAGCCACATGCTCACCGGTTTGCCACATGCTGTAGGCCTATGGACTGAACAAGAAACCACCAAAAATTTTAACCAGTCATCGTTCTCACAACACTGAGGACCATTCATTCGAAATGACTTCTCCATGCATTTTATGCATTGGTAAAAGCACTATGATGAAAAGTGTGATATGTTTTCAGGTATCTCCTATACTAATAGAGCCACATGCTCACAGGTTTGCCACATGCTGTAGGCCTATGGACTGAACAAGAAACCACCAAAAATTTTAACCAGTCATCGTTCTTCCAACATTGAGGACCATTCATTCGAAATGACTTCTCCATGCATTTTATGCATTGGTAAAAGCACTATGATGAAAAGTGTGATATGTTTTCAGGTATCTCCAATACTAATAGAGCCACATGCTCACCGGTTTGCCACATGCTGTAGGCCTATGGACTGAACAAGAAACCACCAAAAATTTTAACCAGTCATCGTTCTCACAACACTGAGGACCATTCATTCGAAATGACTTCTCCATGCATTTTATGCATTGGTAAAAGCACTATGATGAAAATGTTTTCAGGTATCTCCTATACTAATAGAGCCACATGCTCACCGGTTTGCCATATGCTGTAGGCCTATGGACTGAACAAGAAACCACCAAAAATTTTAACCAGTCATCGTTCTCACAACACTGAGGACCATTCATTCGAAATGACTTCTCCATGCATTTTATGCATTGGTAAAAGCACTATGATGAAAAGTGTGATATGTTTTCAGGTATCTCCTATACTAATAGAGCCACATGCTCACCGGTTTGCCACATGCTGTAGGCCTATGGACTGAACAAGAAACCACCAAAAATTTTAACCAGTCATCGTTCTTCCAACACTGAGGACCATTCATTCGAAATGACTTCTCCATGCATTTTATGCATTGGTAAAAGCACTATGATGAAAAGTGTGATATGTTGTCAGGTATCTCCTATACTAATAGAGCCACATGCTCACCGGTTTGCCACATGCTGTAGGCCTATGGACTGAACAAGAAACCCTCAAAAATTTTAACCAGTCATCGTTCTCACAACACTGAGGACCATTCATTCGAAATGACTTCTCCATGCATTTTATGCATTGGTAAAAGCACTATGATGAAAAGTGTGATATGTTTTCAGGTATCTCCAATACTAATAGAGCCACATGCTCACCGGTTTGCCACATGCTGTAGGCCTATGGACTGAACAAGAAACCACCAAAAATTTTAACCAGTCATCGTTCTCACAACACTGAGGACCATTCATTCGAAATGACTTCTCCATGCATTTTATGCATTGGTAAAAGCACTATGATGAAAATGTTTTCAGGTATCTCCTATACTAATAGAGCCACATGCTCACCGGTTTGCCACATGCTGTAGGCCTGTGGACTGAACAAGAAACCACCAAAAATTTTAACCAGTCATCGTTCTCACAACACTGAGGACCATTCATTCGAAATGACTTCTCCATGCATTTTATGCATTGGTAAAAGCACTATGATGAAAATGTTTTCAGGTATCTCCTATACTAATAGAGCCACATGCTCACCGGTTTGCCACATGCTGTAGGCCTATGGACTGAACAAGAAACCACCAAAAATTTTAACCAGTCATCGTTCTCACAACACTGAGGACCATTCATTCGAAATGACTTCTCCATGCATTTTATGCATTGGTAAAAGCACTATGATGAAAAGTGTGATATGTTTTCAGGTATCTCCTATACTAATAGAGCCACATGCTCACCGGTTTGCCACATGCTGTAGGCCTATGGACTGAACAAGAAACCACCAAAAATTTTAACCAGTCATCGTTCTTCCAACACTGAGGACCATTCATTCGAAATGACTTCTCCATGCATTTTATGCATTGGTAAAAGCACTATGATGAAAAGTGTGATATGTTTTCAGGTATCTCCTATACTAATAGAGCCACATGCTCACCGGTTTGCCACATGCTGTAGGCCTATTGACTGAACAAGAAACCACCAAAAATTTTAACCAGTCATCGTTCTCACAACACTGAGGACCATTCATTCGAAATGACTTCTCCATGCATTTTATGCATTGGTAAAAGCACTATGATGAAAAGTGTGATATGTTTTCAGGTATCTCCTATGCTAATAGAGCCACATGCTCACCGGTTTGCCACATGCTGTAGGCCTATGGACTGAACAAGAAACCATCAAAAATTTTAACCAGTCATCGTTCTCACAACACTGAGGACCATTCATTCGAAATGACTTCTCCATGCATTTTATGCATTGGTAAAACCACTATGATGAAAAGTGTGATATGTTTTCAGGTATCTCCTATACTAATAGAGCCACATGCTCACCGGTTTGCCACATGCTGTAGGCCTATGGACTGAACAAGAAACCACCAAAAATTTTAACCAGTCATCGTTCTCACAACACTGAGGACCAGTCATTCGAAATGACTTCTCCATGCATTTTATGCATTGGTAAAAGCACTATGATGAAAAGTGTGATATGTTTTCAGGTATCTCCTATACTAATAGAGCCTCATGCTCACCGGTTTGCCACATGCTGTAGGCCTATGGACTGAACAAGAAACCCTCAAAAATTTTAACCAGTCATCGTTCTCACAACACTGAGGACCATTCATTCGAAATGACTTCTCCATGCATTTTATGCATTGGTAAAAGCACTATGATGAAAAGTGTGATATGTTTTCAGGTATCTCCTATACTAATAGAGCCACATGCTCACCGGTTTGCCACATGCTGTAGGCCTATGGACTGAACAAGAAACCACCAAAAATTTGAACCAGTCATCGTTCTCACAACACTGAGGACCATTCATTCGAAATGACTTCTCCATGCATTTTATGCATTGTTAAAAGCACTATGATGAAAATGTTTTCATTTATCTCCTATACCAATAGAGCCACATGCTCACCGGTTTGCCACATGCTGTAGGCCTATGGACTGAACAAGAAACCACCAAAAATTTTAACCAGTCATCGTTCTCACAACACTGATGACCATTCATTTGAAATAACTTCTCCATGCATTTTATGCATTGGTAAAAGCACTATGATGAAAAGTGTGATATGTTTTCAGGTATCTCCTATACTAATAGAGCCACATGCTCACTGGTTTGCCACATGCTGTATGCCTATGGACTGAACAAGAAACCACCAAAAATTTTAACCAGTCATCGTTCTTCCAACACTGAGGACCATTCATTCGAAATGACTTCTCCATGCATTTTATGCATTGGTAAAAGCACTATGATGAAAAGTGTGATATGTTTTCAGGTATCTCCAATACTAATAGAGCCACATGCTCACCGGTTTGCCACATGCTGTAGGCCTATGGACTGAACAAGAAACCACCAAAAATTTTAACCAGTCATCATTCTCACAACACTGAGGACCATTCATTCGAAATGACTTCTCCATGCATTTTATGCACTGGTAAAAGCACTATGATGAAAATGTTTTCAGGTATCTCCTATACTAATAGAGCCACATGCTCACCGGTTTGCCACATGCTGTAGGCCTATGGACTGAACAAGAAACCACCAAAAATTTTAACCAGTCATCGTTCTCACAACACTGAGGACCATTCATTCGAAATGACTTCTCCATGCATTTTATGCATTGGTAAAAGCACTATGATGAAAAGTGTGATATGTTTTCAGGTATCTCCTATACTAATAGAGCCACATGCTCACCGGTTTGCCACATGCTGTAGGCCTATGGACTGAACAAGAAACCACCAAAAATTTTAACCAGTCATCGTTCTTCCAACATTGAGGACCATTCATTCGAAATGACTTCTCCATGCATTTTATGCATTGGTAAAAGCACTATGATGAAAAGTGTGATATGTTTTCAGGTATCTCCTATACTAATAGAGCCACATGCTCACCGGTTTGCCACATGCTGTAGGCCTATGGACTGAACAAGAAACCACCAAAAATTTTAACCAGTCATCGTTCTCACAACACTGAGGACCATTCATTCGAAATGACTTCTCCATGCATTTTATGCATTGGTAAAAGCACTATGATGAAAAGTGTGATATGTTTTCAGGTATCTCCTATACTAATAGAGCCACATGCTCACCGGTTTGCCACATGCTGTAGGCCTATGGACTGAACAAGAAACCATCAAAAATTTTAACCAGTCATCGTTCTCACAACACTGAGGACCATTCATTCGAAATGACTTCTCCGTGCATTTTATGCATTGGTAAAAGCACTATGATGAAAAGTGTGATATGTTTTCAGGTATCTCCTATACTAATAGAGCCACATGCTCACCGGTTTGCCACATGCTGTAGGCCTATGGACTGAACAAGAAACCACCAAAATTTTAACCAGTCATCGTTCTCACAACACTGAGGACCATTCATTCGAAATGACTTCTCCATGCATTTTATGCATTGGTAAAAGCACTATGATGAAAAGTGTGATATGTTTTCAGGTATCTCCTATACTAATAGAGCCACATGCTCACCGGTTTGCCACATGCTGTAGGCCTATGGACTGAACAAGAAACCACAAAAAATTTTAACCAGTCATCGTTCTCACAACACTGAGGACCATTCATTCGAAATGACTTCTCCATGCATTTTATGCATTGGTAAAGCACTATGATGAAAATGTTTTCAGGTATCTCCTATACTAATAGAGCCACATGCTCACCGGTTTGCCACATGCTGTAGGTCTATGGACTGAACAAGAAACCACCAAAAATTTTAACCAGTCATCGTTCTCACAACACTGAGGACCATTCATTCGAAATGACTTCTCCATGCATTTTATGCATTGGTAAAAGCACTATGATGAAAAGTGTGATATGTTTTCAGGTATCTCCAATACTAATAGAGCCACATGCTCACCGGTTTGCCACATGCTGTAGGCCTATGGACTGAACAAGAAACCACCAAAAATTTTAACCAGTCATCGTTCTCACAACACTGAGGACCATTCATTCGAATCGACTTCTCCATGCATTTTATGCATTGGTAAAAGCACTATGATGAAAATGTTTTCAGGTATCTCCTATACTAATAGAGCCACATGCTCACCGGTTTGCCACATGCTGTAGGCCTATGGACTGAACAAGAAACCACCAAAAATTTTAACCAGTCATCGTTCTCACAACACTGAGGACCATTCATTCGAAATGACTTCTCCATGCATTTTATGCATTGGTAAAAGCACTATGATGAAAATGTTTTCAGGTATCTCCTATACTAATAGAGCCACATGCTCACCGGTTTGCCACATGCTGTAGGCCTATGGACTGAACAAGAAACCACCAAAAATTTTAACCAGTCATCGTTCTCACAACACTGAGGACCATTCATTCGAAATGACTTCTCCATGCATTTTATGCATTGGTAAAAGCACTATGATGAAAAGTGTGATATGTTTTCAGGTATCTCCTATACTAATAGAGCCACATGCTCACCGGTTTGCCACATGCTGTAGGCCTATGGACTGAACAAGAAACCACCAAAAATTTTAACCAGTCATCGTTCTTCCAACACTGAGGACCATTCATTCGAAATGACTTCTCCATGCATTTTATGCATTGGTAAAAGCACTATGATGAAAAGTGTGATATGTTTTCAGGTATCTCCTATACTAATAGAGCCACATGCTCACCGGTTTGCCACATGCTGTAGGCCTATGGACTGAACAAGAAACCACCAAAAATTTTAACCAGTCATCGTTCTCACAACACTGAGGACCATTCATTCGAAATGACTTCTCCATGCATTTTATGCATTGGTAAAAGCACTATGATGAAAAGTGTGATATGTTTTCAGGTATCTCCTATACTAATAGAGCCACATGCTCACCGGTTTGCCACATGCTGTAGGCCTATGGACTGAACAAGAAACCACAAAAAATTTTAACCAGTCATCGTTCTCACAACACTGAGGACCATTCATTCGAAATGACTTCTCCATGCATTTTATGCATTGGTAAAGCACTATGATGAAAATGTTTTCAGGTATCTCCTATACTAATAGAGCCACATGCTCACCGGTTTGCCACATGCTGTAGGTCTATGGACTGAACAAGAAACCACCAAAAATTTTAACCAGTCATCATTCTCACAACACTGAGGACCATTCATTCGAAATGACTTCTCCATGCATTTTATGCATTGGTAAAAGCACTATGATGAAAAGTGTGATATGTTTTCAGGTATCTCCAATACTAATAGAGCCACATGCTCACCGGTTTGCCACATGCTGTAGGCCTATGGACTGAACAAGAAACCACCAAAAATTTTAACCAGTCATCGTTCTCACAACACTGAGGACCATTCATTCGAATCGACTTCTCCATGCATTTTATGCATTGGTAAAAGCACTATGATGAAAATGTTTTCAGGTATCTCCTATACTAATAGAGCCACATGCTCACCGGTTTGCCACATGCTGTAGGCCTATGGACTGAACAAGAAACCACCAAAAATTTTAACCAGTCATCGTTCTCACAACACTGAGGACCATTCATTCGAAATGACTTCTCCATGCATTTTATGCATTGGTAAAAGCACTATGATGAAAATGTTTTCAGGTATCTCCTATACTAATAGAGCCACATGCTCACCGGTTTGCCACATGCTGTAGGCCTATGGACTGAACAAGAAACCACCAAAAATTTTAACCAGTCATCGTTCTCACAACACTGAGGACCATTCATTCGAAATGACTTCTCCATGCATTTTATGCATTGGTAAAAGCACTATGATGAAAAGTGTGATATGTTTTCAGGTATCTCCTATACTAATAGAGCCACATGCTCACCGGTTTGCCACATGCTGTAGGCCTATGGACTGAACAAGAAACCACCAAAAATTTTAACCAGTCATCGTTCTTCCAACACTGAGGACCATTCATTCGAAATGACTTCTCCATGCATTTTATGCATTGGTAAAAGCACTATGATGAAAAGTGTGATATGTTTTCAGGTATCTCCTATACTAATAGAGCCACATGCTCACCGGTTTGCCACATGCTGTAGGCCTATGGACTGAACAAGAAACCACCAAAAATTTTAACCAGTCATCGTTCTCACAACACTGAGGACCATTCATTCGAAATGACTTCTCCATGCATTTTATGCATTGGTAAAAGCACTATGATGAAAAGTGTGATATGTTTTCAGGTATCTCCTATGCTAATAGAGCCACATGCTCACCGGTTTGCCACATGCTGTAGGCCTATGGACTGAACAAGAAACCATCAAAAATTTTAACCAGTCATCATTCTCACAACACTGAGGACCATTCATTCGAAATGACTTCTCCATGCATTTTATGCATTGGTAAAAGCACTATGATGAAAAGTGTGATATGTTTTCAGGTATCTCCTATACTAATAGAGCCACATGCTCACCGGTTTGCCACATGCTGTAGGCCTATGGACTGAACAAGAAACCCTCAAAAATTTTAACCAGTCATCGTTCTCACAACACTGAGGACCATTCATTCGAAATGACTTCTCCATGCATTTTATGCATTGGTAAAAGCACTATGATGAAAAGTGTGATATGTTTTCAGGTATCTCATATACTAATAGAGCCACATGCTCACCGGTTTGCCACATGCTGTAGGCCTATGGACTGAACAAGAAACCACCAAAAATTTGAACCAGTCATCGTTCTCACAACACTGAGGACCATTCATTCGAAATGACTTCTCCATGCATTTTATGCATTGGTAAAAGCACTATGATGAAAATGTTTTCAGGTATCTCCTATACTAATAGAGCCACATGCTCACCGGTTTGCCACATGCTGTAGGCCTATGGACTGAACAAGAAACCACCAAAAATTTTAACCAGTCATCGTTCTCACAACACTGAGGACCATTCATTCAAAATGACTTCTCCATGCATTTTATGCATTGGTAAAGCACTATGATGAAAATGTTTTCAGGTATCTCCTATACTAATAGAGCCACATGCTCACCGGTTTGCCACATGCTGTAGGCCTATGGACTGAACAAGAAACCACCAAAAATTTTAACCAGTCATCGTTCTCACAACACTGAGGACCATTCATTCGAAATGACTTCTCCATGCATTTTATGCATTGTTAAAAGCACTATGATGAAAATGTTTTCATTTATCTCCTATACTAATAGAGCCACATGCTCACCGGTTTGCCACATGCTGTAGGCCTATGGACTGAACAAGAAACCACCAAAAATTTGAACCAGTCATCGTTCTCACAAGACTGAGGACCATTCATTCGAAATAACTTCTCCATGCATTTTATGCATTGGTAAAAGCACTATGATGAAAAGTGTGATATGTTTTCAGGTATCTCCTATACTAATAGAGCCACATGCTCACCGGTTTGCCACATGCTGTATGCCTATGGACTGAACAAGAAACCACCAAAAATTTTAACCAGTCATCGTTCTTCCAACACTGAGGACCATTCATTCGAAATGACTTCTCCATGCATTTTATGCATTGGTAAAAGCACTATGATGAAAAGTGTAATATGTTTTCAGGTATCTCTAATACTAATAGAGCCACATGCTCACCGGTTTGCCACATGCTGTAGGCCTATGGACTGAACAAGAAACCACCAAAAATTTTAACCAGTCATCATTCTCACAACACTGAGGACCATTCATTCGAAATGACTTCTCCATGCATTTTATGCATTGGTAAAAGCACTATGATGAAAATGTTTTCAGGTATCTCCTATACTAATAGAGCCACATGCTCACCGGTTTGCCACATGCTGTAGGCCTATGGACTGAACAAGAAACCACCAAAAATTTTAACCAGTCATCGTTCTCACAACACTGAGGACCATTCATTCGAAATGACTTCTCCATGCATTTTATGCATTGGTAAAAGCACTATGATGAAAAGTGTGATATGTTTTCAGGTATCTCCTATACTAATAGAGCCACATGCTCACCGGTTTGCCACATGCTGTAAGCCTATGGACTGAACAAGAAACCACCAAAAATTTTAACCAGTCATCGTTCTCCCAACACTGAGGACCATTCATTCGAAATGACTTCTCCATGCATTTTATGCATTGGTAAAAGCACTATGATGAAAAGTGTGATATGTTTTCAGGTATCTCCTATACTAATAGAGCCACATGCTCACCGGTTTGCCACATGCTGTAGGCCTATGGACTGAACAAGAAACCACCAAAAATTTTAACCAGTCATCGTTCTCACAACACTGAGGACCATTCATTCGAAATGACTTCTCCATGCATTTTATGCATTGGTAAAAGCACTATGATGAAAAGTGTGATATGTTTTCAGGTATCTCCTATACTAATAGAGCCACATGCTCACCGGTTTGCCACATGCTGTAGGCCTATGGACTGAACAAGAAACCATCAAAAATTTTAACCAGTCATCGTTCTCACAACACTGAGGACCATTCATTCGAAATGACTTCTCCATGCATTTTATGCATTGGTAAAAGCACTATGATGAAAAGTGTGATATGTTTTCAGGTATCTCCTATACTAATAGAGCCACATGCTCTCCGGTTTGCCACATGCTGTAGGCCTATGGACTGAACAAGAAACCACCAAAAATTTTAACAAGTCATCGTTCTCACAACACTGAGGACCAGTCATTCGAAATGACTTCTCCATGCATTTTATGCATTAGTAAAAGCACTATGATGAAAAGTGTGATATGTTTTCAGGTATCTCCTATACTAATAGAGCCACATGCTCACCGGTTTGCCACATGCTGTAGGCCTATGGACTGAACAAGAAACCCTCAAAAATTTTAACCAGTCATCGTTCTCACAACACTGAGGACCATTCATTCGAAATGACTTCTCCATGCATTTTATGCATTGGTAAAAGCACTATGATGAAAAGTGTGATATGTTTTCAGGTATCTCCTATACTAATAGAGCCACATGCTCATCGGTTTGCCACATGCTGTAGGCCTATGGACTGAACGAGAAACCACCAAAAATTTTAACCAGTCATCGTTCTCACAACACTGAGGATCATTCATTCGAAATGACTTCTCCATGCATTTTATGCATTGGTAAAGCACTATGATGAAAATGTTTTCAGGTATCTCCTATACTAATAGAGCCACATGCTCACCGGTTTGCCACATGCTGTAGGCCTATGGACTGAACAAGAAACCACCAAAAATTTTAACCAGTCATCGTTCTCACAACACTGAGGACCATTCATTCGAAATGACTTCTCCATGCATTTTATGCATTGTTAAAAGCACTATGATGAAAATGTTTTCATTTATCTCCTATACCAATAGAGCCACATGCTCACCGGTTTGCCACATGCTGTAGGCCTATGGACTGAACAAGAAACCACCAAAAATTTTAACCAGTCATCGTTCTCACAACACTGATGACCATTCATTTGAAATAAAATCTCCATGCATTTTATGCATTGGTAAAAGCATTATGATGAACAGTGTGATATGTTTTCAGGTATCTCCTATACTAATAGAGCCACATGCTCACTGGTTTGCCACATGCTGTATGCCTATGGACTGAACAAGAAACCACCAAAAATTTTAACCAGTCATCGTTCTTCCAACACTGAGGACCATTCATTCGAAATGACTTCTCCATGCATTTTATGCATTGGTAAAAGCACTATGATGAAAAGTGTGATATGTTTTCAGGTATCTCCAATACTAATAGAGCCACATGCTCACCGGTTTGCCACATGCTGTAGGCCTATGGACTGAACAAGAAACCACCAAAAATTTTAACCAGTCATCATTCTCACAACACTGAGGACCATTCAATCGAAATGACTTCTCCATGCATTTTATGCATTGGTAAAAGCACTATGATGAAAATGTTTTCAGGTATCTCCTATACTAATAGAGCCACATGCTCACCGGTTTGCCACATGCTGTAGGCCTATGGACTGAACAAGAAACCACCAAAAATTTTAACCAGTCATCGTTCTCACAACACTGAGGACCATTCATTCGAAATGACTTCTCCATGCATTTTATGCATTGGTAAAAGCACTATGATGAAAAGTGTGATATGTTTTCAGGTATCTCCTATACTAATAGAGCCACATGCTCACCGGTTTGCCACATGCTGTAGGCCTATGGACTGAACAAGAAACCACCAAAAATTTTAACCAGTCATCGTTCTTCCAACATTGAGGACCATTCATTCGAAATGACTTCTCCATGCATTTTATGCATTGGTAAAAGCACTATGATGAAAAGTGTGATATGTTTTCAGGTATCTCCTATACTAATAGAGCCACATGCTCACCGGTTTGCCACATGCTGTAGGCCTATGGACTGAACAAGAAACCACCAAAAATTTTAACCAGTCATCGTTCTCACAACACTGAGGACCATTCATTCGAAATGACTTCTCCATGCATTTTATGCATTGGTAAAAGCACTATGATGAAAAGTGTGATATGTTTTCAGGTATCTCCTATACTAATAGAGCCACATGCTCACCGGTTTGCCACATGCTGTAGGCCTATGGACTGAACAAGAAACCATCAAAAATTTTAACCAGTCATCGTTCTCACAACACTGAGGACCATTCATTCGAAATGACTTCTCCGTGCATTTTATGCATTGGTAAAAGCACTATGATGAAAAGTGTGATATGTTTTCAGGTATCTCCTATACTAATAGAGCCACATGCTCACCGGTTTGCCACATGCTGTAGGCCTATGGACTGAACAAGAAACCACCAAAAATTTTAACCAGTCACCGTTCTCACAACACTGAGGACCATTCATTCGAAATGACTTCTCCATGCATTTTATGCATTGGTAAAAGCACTATGATGAAAAGTGTGATATGTTTTCAGGTATCTCCTATACTAATAGAGCCACATGCTCACCGGTTTGCCACATGCTGTAGGCCTATGGACTGAACAAGAAACCACCAAAAATTTTAACCAGTCATCGTTCTCACAACACTGAGGACCATTCATTCGAAATGACTTCTCCATGCATTTTATGCATTGGTAAAGCACTATGATGAAAATGTTTTCAGGTATCTCCTATACTAATGGAGCCACATGCTCACCGGTTTGCCACATGCTGTAGGTCTATGGACTGAACAAGAAACCACCAAAAATTTTAACCAGTCATCGTTCTCACAACACTGAGGACCATTCATTCGAAATGACTTCTCCATGCATTTTATGCATTGGTAAAAGCACTATGATGAAAAGTGTGATATGTTTTCAGGTATCTCCAATACTAATAGAGCCACATGCTCACCGGTTTGCCACATGCTGTAGGCCTATGGACTGAACAAGAAACCACCAAAAATTTTAACCAGTCATCGTTCTCACAACACTGAGGACCATTCATTCGAAATGACTTCTCCATGCATTTTATGCATTGGTAAAAGCACTATGATGAAAATGTTTTCAGGTATCTCCTATACTAATAGAGCCACATGCTCACCGGTTTGCCACATGCTGTAGGCCTATGGACTGAACAAGAAACCACCAAAAATTTTAACCAGTCATCGTTCTCACAACACTGAGGACCATTCATTCGAAATGACTTCTCCATGCATTTTATGCATTGGTAAAAGCACTATGATGAAAATGTTTTCAGGTATCTCCTATACTAATAGAGCCACATGCTCACCGGTTTGCCACATGCTGTAGGCCTATGGACTGAACAAGAAACCACCAAAAATTTTAACCAGTCATCGTTCTCACAACACTGAGGACCATTCATTCGAAATGACTTCTCCATGCATTTTATGCATTGGTAAAAGCACTATGATGAAAAGTGTGATATGTTTTCAGGTATCTCCTATACTAATAGAGCCACATGCTCACCGGTTTGCCACATGCTGTAGGCCTATGGACTGAACAAGAAACCACCAAAAATTTTAACCAGTCACCGTTCTCACAACACTGAGGACCATTCATTCGAAATGACTTCTCCATGCATTTTATGCATTGGTAAAAGCACTATGATGAAAAGTGTGATATGTTTTCAGGTATCTCCTATACTAATAGAGCCACATGCTCACCGGTTTGCCACATGCTGTAGGCCTATGGACTGAACAAGAAACCACCAAAAATTTTAACCAGTCATCGTTCTCACAACACTGAGGACCATTCATTCGAAATGACTTCTCCATGCATTTTATGCATTGGTAAAGCACTATGATGAAAATGTTTTCAGGTATCTCCTATACTAATAGAGCCACATGCTCACCGGTTTGCCACATGCTGTAGGTCTATGGACTGAACAAGAAACCACCAAAAATTTTAACCAGTCATCGTTCTCACAACACTGAGGACCATTCATTCGAAATGACTTCTCCATGCATTTTATGCATTGGTAAAAGCACTATGATGAAAAGTGTGATATGTTTTCAGGTATCTCCAATACTAATAGAGCCACATGCTCACCGGTTTGCCACATGCTGTAGGCCTATGGACTGAACAAGAAACCACCAAAAATTTTAACCAGTCATCGTTCTCACAACACTGAGGACCATTCATTCGAAATGACTTCTCCATGCATTTTATGCATTGGTAAAAGCACTATGATGAAAATGTTTTCAGGTATCTCCTATACTAATAGAGCCACATGCTCACCGGTTTGCCACATGCTGTAGGCCTATGGACTGAACAAGAAACCACCAAAAATTTTAACCAGTCATCGTTCTCACAACACTGAGGACCATTCATTCGAAATGACTTCTCCATGCATTTTATGCATTGGTAAAAGCACTATGATGAAAATGTTTTCAGGTATCTCCTATACTAATAGAGCCACATGCTCACCGGTTTGCCACATGCTGTAGGCCTATGGACTGAACAAGAAACCACCAAAAATTTTAACCAGTCATCGTTCTCACAACACTGAGGACCATTCATTCGAAATGACTTCTCCATGCATTTTATGCATTGGTAAAAGCACTATGATGAAAAGTGTGATATGTTTTCAGGTATCTCCTATACTAATAGAGCCACATGCTCACCGGTTTGCCACATGCTGTAGGCCTATGGACTGAACAAGAAACCACCAAAAATTTTAACCAGTCATCGTTCTTCCAACACTGAGGACCATTCATTCGAAATGACTTCTCCATGCATTTTATGCATTGGTAAAAGCACTATGATGAAAAGTGTGATATGTTTTCAGGTATCTCCTATACTAATAGAGCCACATGCTCACCGGTTTGCCACATGCTGTAGGCCTATGGACTGAACAAGAAACCACCAAAAATTTTAACCAGTCATCGTTCTCACAACACTGAGGACCATTCATTCGAAATGACTTCTCCATGCATTTTATGCATTGGTAAAAGCACTATGATGAAAAGTGTGATATGTTTTCAGGTATCTCCTATGCTAATAGAGCCACATGCTCACCGGTTTGCCACATGCTGTAGGCCTATGGACTGAACAAGAAACCATCAAAAATTTTAACCAGTCATCGTTCTCACAACACTGAGGACCATTCATTCGAAATGACTTCTCCATGCATTTTATGCATTGGTAAAAGCACTATGATGAAAAGTGTGATATGTTTTCAGGTATCTCCTATACTAATAGAGCCACATGCTCACCGGTTTGCCACATGCTGTAGGCCTATGGACTGAACAAGAAACCACCAAAAATTTGAACCAGTCATCGTTCTCACAACACTGAGGACCATTCATTTGAAATGACTTCTCCATGCATTTTATGCATTGGTAAAAGCACTATGATGAAAATGTTTTCAGGTATCTCCTATACTAATAGAGCCACATGCTCACCGGTTTGCCACATGCTGTAGGCCTATGGACTGAACAAGAAACCACCAAAAATTTTAACCAGTCATCGTTCTCACAACACTGAGGACCATTCATTCAAAATGACTTCTCCATGCATTTTATGCATTGGTAAAGCACTATGATGAAAATGTTTTCATTTATCTCCTATACTAATAGAGCCACATGCTCACCGGTTTGCCACATGCTGTAGGCCTATGGACTGAACAAGAAACCACCAAAAATTTGAACCAGTCATCGTTCTCACAAGACTGAGGACCATTCATTCGAAATAACTTCTCCATGCATTTTATGCATTGGTAAAAGCACTATGATGAAAAGTGTGATATGTTTTCAGGTATCTCCTATACTAATAGAGCCACATGCTCCCCGGTTTGCCACATGCTGTATGCCTATGGACTGAACAAGAAACCACCAAAAATTTTAACCAGTCATCGTTCTTCCAACACTGAGGACCATTCATTCGAAATGACTTCTCCATGCATTTTATGCATTGGTGAAAGCACTATGATGAAAAGTGTAATATGTTTTCAGGTATCTCCAATACTAATAGAGCCACATGCTCACCGGTTTGCCACATGCTGTAGGCCTATGGACTGAACAAGAAACCATCAAAAATTTTAACCAGTCATCATTCTCACAACACTGAGGACCATTCATTCGAAATGACTTGTCCATGCATTTTATGCATTGGTAAAAGCACTATGATGAAAATGTTTTCAGGTATCTCCTATACTAATAGAGCCACATGCTCACCGGTTTGCCACATGCTGTAGGCCTATGGACTGAACAAGAAACCACCAAAAATTTTAACCAGTCATCGTTCTCACAACACTGAGGACCATTCATTCGAAATGACTTCTCCATGCATTTTATGCATTGGTAAAAGCACTATGATGAAAAGTGTGATATGTTTTCAGGTATCTCCTATACTAATAGAGCCACATGCTCACCGGTTTGCCACATGCTGTAGGCCTATGGACTGAACAAGAAACCACCAAAAATTTTAACCAGTCATCGTTCTTCCAACACTGAGGACCATTCATTCGAAATGACTTCTCCATGCATTTTATGCATTGGTAAAAGCACTATGATGAAAAGTGTGATATGTTTTCAGGTATCTCCTATACTAATAGAGCCACATGCTCACCGGTTTGCCACATGCTGTAGGCCTATGGACTGAACAAGAAACCACCAAAAATTTTAACCAGTCATCGTTCTCACAACACTGAGGACCATTCATTCGAAATGACTTCTCCATGCATTTTATGCATTGGTAAAAGCACTATGATGAAAAGTGTGATATGTTTTCAGGTATCTCCTATACTAATAGAGCCACATGCTCACCGGTTTGCCACATGCTGTAGGCCTATGGACTGAACAAGAAACCATCAAAAATTTTAACCAGTCATCGTTCTCACAACACTGAGGACCATTCATTCGAAATGACTTCTCCATGCATTTTATGCATTGGTAAAAGCACTATGATGAAAAGTGTGATATGTTTTCAGGTATCTCCTATACTAATAGAGCCACATGCTCACCGGTTTGCCACATGCTGTAGGCCTATGGACTGAACAAGAAACCACCAAAAATTTTAACCAGTCATCGTTCTTCCAACACTGAGGACCATTCATTCGAAATGACTTCTCCATGCATTTTATGCATTGGTAAAAGCACTATGATGAAAAGTGTTATATGTTTTCAGGTATCTCCAATACTAATAGAGCCACATGCTCACCGGTTTGCCACATGCTGTAGGCCTATGGACTGAACAAGAAACCACCAAAAATTTTAACCAGTCATCGTTCTTCCATCACTGAGGACCATTCATTCGAAATGACTTCTCCATGCATTTTATGCATTGGTAAAAGCACTATGATGAAAAGTGTGATATGTTTTCAGGTATCTCCTATACTAATAGAGCCACATGCTCACCGGTTTGCCACATGCTGTAGGCCTATGGACTGAACAAGAAACCACCAAAAATTTTAACCAGTCATCGTTCTCACAACACTGAGGACCATTCATTCGAAATGACTTCTCCATGCATTTTATGCATTGGTAAAAGCACTATGATGAAAAGTGTGATATGTTTTCAGGTATCTCCTATACTAATAGAGCCACATGCTCACTGGTTTGCCACATGCTGTAGGCCTATGGACTGAACAAGAAACCATCAAAAATTTTAACCAGTCATCGTTCTCACAACACTGAGGACCATTCATTCGAAATGACTTCTCCATGCATTTTATGCATTGGTAAAAGCACTATGATGAAAAGTGTGATATGTTTTCAGGTATCTCCTATACTAATAGAGCCACATGCTCACCGGTTTGCCACATGCTGTAGGCCTATGGACTGAACAAGAAACCACCAAAAAATTTTAACCAGTCATCGTTCTCACAACACTGAGGACCATTCATTCGAAATGACTTCTCCATGCATTTTATGCATTGGTAAAAGCACTATGATGAAAAGTGTGATATGTTTTCAGGTATCTCCTATACTAATAGAGCCACATGCTCACCGGTTTGCCACATGCTGTAGGCCTATGGACTGAACAAGAAACCCTCAAAAATTTTAACCAGTCATCGTTCTCACAACACTGAGGACCATTCATTCGAAATGACTTCTCCATGCATTTTATGCATTGGTAAAAGCACTATGATGAAAAGTGTGATATGTTTTCAGGTATCTCCTATACTAATAGAGCCACATGCTCACCGGTTTGCCACATGCTGTAGGCCTATGGACTGAACAAGAAACCACCAAAAATTTGAACCAGTCATCGTTCTTCCAACACTGAGGACCATTCATTCGAAATGACTTCTCCATGCATTTTATGCATTGGTAAAAGCACTATGATGAAAAGTGTGATATGTTTTCAGGTATCTCCTATACTAATAGAGCCACATGCTCACCGGTTTGCCACATGCTGTAGGCCTATGGACTGAACAAGAAACCATCAAAAATTTTAACCAGTCATCGTTCTCACAACACTGAGGACCATTCATTCGAAATGACTTCTCCATGCATTTTATGCATTGGTAAAAGCACTATGATGAAAAGTGTGATATGTTTTCAGGTATCTCCTATGCTAATAGAGCCACATGCTCACCGGTTTGCCACATGCTGTAGGCCTATGGACTGAACAAGAAACCATCAAAAATTTTAACCAGTCATCGTTCTCACAACACTGAGGACCATTCATTCGAAATGACTTCTCCATGCATTTTATGCATTGGTAAAAGCACTATGATGAAAAGTGTGATATGTTTTCAGGTATCTCCTATGCTAATAGAGCCACATGCTCACCGGTTTGCCACATGCTGTAGGCCTATGGACTGAACAAGAAACCATCAAAAATTTTAACCAGTCATCGTTCTCACAACACTGAGGACCAGTCATTCGAAATGACTTCTCCATGCATTTTATGCATTGGTAAAAGCACTATGATGAAAAGTGTGATATGTTTTCAGGTATCTCCTATACTAATAGAGCCACATGCTCACCGGTTTGCCACATGCTGTAGGCCTATGGACTGAACAAGAAACCCTCAAAAATTTTAACCAGTCATCGTTCTCACAACACTGAGGACCATTCATTCGAAATGACTTCTCCATGCATTTTATGCATTGGTAAAAGCACTATGATGAAAAGTGTGATATGTTTTCAGGTATCTCCTATACTAATAGAGCCACATGCTCACCGGTTTGCCACATGCTGTAGGCCTATGGACTGAACAAGAAACCACCAAAAATTTGAACCAGTCATCGTTCTCACAACACTGAGGACCATTCATTCGAAATGACTTCTCCATGCATTTTATGCATTGGTAAAAGCACTATGATGAAAATGTTTTCAGGTATCTCCTATACTAATAGAGCCACATGCTCACCGGTTTGCCACATGCTGTAGGCCTATGGACTGAACAAGAAACCACCAAAAATTTTAACCAGTCATCGTTCTCACAACACTGAGGACCATTCATTCAAAATGACTTCTCCATGCATTTTATGCATTGGTAAAAGCACTATGATGAAAAGTGTGATATGTTTTCAGGTATCTCCTATACTAATAGAGCCACATGCTCACCGGTTTGCCACATGCTGTAGGCCTATGGACTGAACAAGAAACCACCAAAAATTTTAACCAGTCATCGTTCTTCCAACACTGAGGACCATTCATTCGAAATGACTTCTCCATGCATTTTATGCATTGGTAAAAGCACTATGATGAAAAGTGTGATATGTTTTCAGGTATCTCCTATACTAATAGAGCCACATGCTCACCGGTTTGCCACATGCTGTAGGCCTATGGACTGAACAAGAAACCACCAAAAATTTTAACCAGTCATCGTTCTCACAACACTGAGGACCATTCATTCGAAATGACTTCTCCATGCATTTTATGCATTGGTAAAAGCACTATGATGAAAAGTGTGATATGTTTTCAGGTATCTCCTATACTAATAGAGCCACATGCTCACCGGTTTGCCACATGCTGTAGGCCTATGGACTGAACAAGAAACCATCAAAAATTTTAACCAGTCATCGTTCTCACAACACTGAGGACCATTCATTCGAAATGACTTCTCCATGCATTTTATGCATTGGTAAAAGCACTATGATGAAAAGTGTGATATGTTGTCAGGTATCTCCTATACTAATAGAGCCACATGCTCACCGGTTTGCCACATGCTGTAGGCCTATGGACTGAACAAGAAACCACCAAAAATTTTAACCAGTCATCGTTCTTCCAACACTGAGGACCATTCATTCGAAATGACTTCTCCATGCATTTTATGCATTGGTAAAAGCACTATGATGAAAGGTGTGATATGTTTTCAGGTATCTCCAATACTAATAGAGCCACATGCTCACCGGTTTGCCACATGCTGTAGGCCTATGGACTGAACAAGAAACCACCAAAAATTTTAACCAGTCATCGTTCTCACAACACTGAGGACCATTCATTCGAAATGACTTCTCCATGCATTTTATGCATTGGTAAAAGCACTATGATGAAAAGTGTGATATGTTTTCAGGTATCTCCTATGCTAATAGAGCCACATGCTCACCGGTTTGCCACATGCTGTAGGCCTATGGACTGAACAAGAAACCATCAAAAATTTTAACCAGTCATCGTTCTCACAACACTGAGGACCATTCATTCGAAATGACTTCTCCATGCATTTTATGCATTGGTAAAAGCACTATGATGAAAAGTGTGATATGTTTTCATGTATCTCCTATACTAATAGAGCCACATGCTCACCGGTTTGCCACATGCTGTAGGCCTATGGACTGAACAAGAAACCACCAAAAATTTTAACCAGTCATCGTTCTCACAACACTGAGGACCAGTCATTCGAAATGACTTCTCCATGCATTTTATGCATTGGTAAAAGCACTATGATGAAAAGTGTGATATGTTTTCAGGTATCTCCTATACTAATAGAGCCACATGCTCACCGGTTTGCCACATGCTGTAGGCCTATGGACTGAACAAGAAACCCTCAAAAATTTTAACCAGTCATCGTTCTCACAACACTGAGGACCATTCATTCGAAATGACTTCTCCATGCATTTTATGCATTGGTAAAAGCACTATGATGAAAAGTGTGATATGTTTTCAGGTATCTCCTATACTAATAGAGCCACATGCTCACCGGTTTGCCACATGCTGTAGGCCTATGGACTGAACAAGAAACCACCAAAAATTTGAACCAGTCATCGTTCTCACAACACTGAGGACCATTCATTCGAAATGACTTCTCCATGCATTTTATGCATTGGTAAAAGCACTATGATGAAAATGTTTTCAGGTATCTCCTATACTAATAGAGCCACATGCTCACCGGTTTGCCACATGCTGTAGGCCTATGGACTGAACAAGAAACCACCAAAAATTTTAACCAGTCATCGTTCTCACAACACTGAGGACCATTCATTCAAAATGACTTCTCCATGCATTTTATGCATTGGTAAAAGCACTATGATGAAAAGTGTGATATGTTTTCAGGTATCTCCTATACTAATAGAGCCACATGCTCACCGGTTTGCCACATGCTGTAGGCCTATGGACTGAACAAGAAACCACCAAAAATTTTAACCAGTCATCGTTCTTCCAACACTGAGGACCATTCATTCGAAATGACTTCTCCATGCATTTTATGCATTGGTAAAAGCACTATGATGAAAAGTGTGATATGTTTTCAGGTATCTCCTATACTAATAGAGCCACATGCTCACCGGTTTGCCACATGCTGTAGGCCTATGGACTGAACAAGAAACCACCAAAAATTTTAACCAGTCATCGTTCTCACAACACTGAGGACCATTCATTCGAAATGACTTCTCCATGCATTTTATGCATTGGTAAAGCACTATGATGAAAATGTTTTCAGGTATCTCCTATACTAATAGAGCCACATGCTCACCGGTTTGCCACATGCTGTAGGTCTATGGACTGAACAAGAAACCACCAAAAATTTTAACCAGTCATCGTTCTCACAACACTGAGGACCATTCATTCGAAATGACTTCTCCATGCATTTTATGCATTGGTAAAAGCACTATGATGAAAAGTGTGATATGTTTTCAGGTATCTCCAATACTAATAGAGCCACATGCTCACCGGTTTGCCACATGCTGTAGGCCTATGGACTGAACAAGAAACCACCAAAAATTTTAACCAGTCATCGTTCTCACAACACTGAGGACCATTCATTCGAATCGACTTCTCCATGCATTTTATGCATTGGTAAAAGCACTATGATGAAAATGTTTTCAGGTATCTCCTATACTAATAGAGCCACATGCTCACCGGTTTGCCACATGCTGTAGGCCTATGGACTGAACAAGAAACCACCAAAAATTTTAACCAGTCATCGTTCTCACAACACTGAGGACCATTCATTCGAAATGACTTCTCCATGCATTTTATGCATTGGTAAAAGCACTATGATGAAAATGTTTTCAGGTATCTCCTATACTAATAGAGCCACATGCTCACCGGTTTGCCACATGCTGTAGGCCTATGGACTGAACAAGAAACCACCAAAAATTTTAACCAGTCATCGTTCTCACAACACTGAGGACCATTCATTCGAAATGACTTCTCCATGCATTTTATGCATTGGTAAAAGCACTATGATGAAAAGTGTGATATGTTTTCAGGTATCTCCTATACTAATAGAGCCACATGCTCACCGGTTTGCCACATGCTGTAGGCCTATGGACTGAACAAGAAACCACCAAAAATTTTAACCAGTCATCGTTCTTCCAACACTGAGGACCATTCATTCGAAATGACTTCTCCATGCATTTTATGCATTGGTAAAAGCACTATGATGAAAAGTGTGATATGTTTTCAGGTATCTCCTATACTAATAGAGCCACATGCTCACCGGTTTGCCACATGCTGTAGGCCTATGGACTGAACAAGAAACCACCAAAAATTTTAACCAGTCATCGTTCTCACAACACTGAGGACCATTCATTCGAAATGACTTCTCCATGCATTTTATGCATTGGTAAAAGCACTATGATGAAAAGTGTGATATGTTTTCAGGTATCTCCTATGCTAATAGAGCCACATGCTCACCGGTTTGCCACATGCTGTAGGCCTATGGACTGAACAAGAAACCATCAAAAATTTTAACCAGTCATCATTCTCACAACACTGAGGACCATTCATTCGAAATGACTTCTCCATGCATTTTATGCATTGGTAAAAGCACTATGATGAAAAGTGTGATATGTTTTCAGGTATCTCCTATACTAATAGAGCCACATGCTCACCGGTTTGCCACATGCTGTAGGCCTATGGACTGAACAAGAAACCCTCAAAAATTTTAACCAGTCATCGTTCTCACAACACTGAGGACCATTCATTCGAAATGACTTCTCCATGCATTTTATGCATTGGTAAAAGCACTATGATGAAAAGTGTGATATGTTTTCAGGTATCTCATATACTAATAGAGCCACATGCTCACCGGTTTGCCACATGCTGTAGGCCTATGGACTGAACAAGAAACCACCAAAAATTTGAACCAGTCATCGTTCTCACAACACTGAGGACCATTCATTCGAAATGACTTCTCCATGCATTTTATGCATTGGTAAAAGCACTATGATGAAAATGTTTTCAGGTATCTCCTATACTAATAGAGCCACATGCTCACCGGTTTGCCACATGCTGTAGGCCTATGGACTGAACAAGAAACCACCAAAAATTTTAACCAGTCATCGTTCTCACAACACTGAGGACCATTCATTCAAAATGACTTCTCCATGCATTTTATGCATTGGTAAAGCACTATGATGAAAATGTTTTCAGGTATCTCCTATACTAATAGAGCCACATGCTCACCGGTTTGCCACATGCTGTAGGCCTATGGACTGAACAAGAAACCACCAAAAATTTTAACCAGTCATCGTTCTCACAACACTGAGGACCATTCATTCGAAATGACTTCTCCATGCATTTTATGCATTGTTAAAAGCACTATGATGAAAATGTTTTCATTTATCTCCTATACTAATAGAGCCACATGCTCACCGGTTTGCCACATGCTGTAGGCCTATGGACTGAACAAGAAACCACCAAAAATTTGAACCAGTCATCGTTCTCACAAGACTGAGGACCATTCATTCGAAATAACTTCTCCATGCATTTTATGCATTGGTAAAAGCACTATGATGAAAAGTGTGATATGTTTTCAGGTATCTCCTATACTAATAGAGCCACATGCTCACCGGTTTGCCACATGCTGTATGCCTATGGACTGAACAAGAAACCACCAAAAATTTTAACCAGTCATCGTTCTTCCAACACTGAGGACCATTCATTCGAAATGACTTCTCCATGCATTTTATGCATTGGTAAAAGCACTATGATGAAAAGTGTAATATGTTTTCAGGTATCTCTAATACTAATAGAGCCACATGCTCACCGGTTTGCCACATGCTGTAGGCCTATGGACTGAACAAGAAACCACCAAAAATTTTAACCAGTCATCATTCTCACAACACTGAGGACCATTCATTCGAAATGACTTCTCCATGCATTTTATGCATTGGTAAAAGCACTATGATGAAAATGTTTTCAGGTATCTCCTATACTAATAGAGCCACATGCTCACCGGTTTGCCACATGCTGTAGGCCTATGGACTGAACAAGAAACCACCAAAAATTTTAACCAGTCATCGTTCTCACAACACTGAGGACCATTCATTCGAAATGACTTCTCCATGCATTTTATGCATTGGTAAAAGCACTATGATGAAAAGTGTGATATGTTTTCAGGTATCTCCTATACTAATAGAGCCACATGCTCACCGGTTTGCCACATGCTGTAAGCCTATGGACTGAACAAGAAACCACCAAAAATTTTAACCAGTCATCGTTCTCCCAACACTGAGGACCATTCATTCGAAATGACTTCTCCATGCATTTTATGCATTGGTAAAAGCACTATGATGAAAAGTGTGATATGTTTTCAGGTATCTCCTATACTAATAGAGCCACATGCTCACCGGTTTGCCACATGCTGTAGGCCTATGGACTGAACAAGAAACCACCAAAAATTTTAACCAGTCATCGTTCTCACAACACTGAGGACCATTCATTCGAAATGACTTCTCCATGCATTTTATGCATTGGTAAAAGCACTATGATGAAAAGTGTGATATGTTTTCAGGTATCTCCTATACTAATAGAGCCACATGCTCACCGGTTTGCCACATGCTGTAGGCCTATGGACTGAACAAGAAACCATCAAAAATTTTAACCAGTCATCGTTCTCACAACACTGAGGACCATTCATTCGAAATGACTTCTCCATGCATTTTATGCATTGGTAAAAGCACTATGATGAAAAGTGTGATATGTTTTCAGGTATCTCCTATACTAATAGAGCCACATGCTCTCCGGTTTGCCACATGCTGTAGGCCTATGGACTGAACAAGAAACCACCAAAAATTTTAACCAGTCATCGTTCTCACAACACTGAGGACCAGTCATTCGAAATGACTTCTCCATGCATTTTATGCATTAGTAAAAGCACTATGATGAAAAGTGTGATATGTTTTCAGGTATCTCCTATACTAATAGAGCCACATGCTCACCGGTTTGCCACATGCTGTAGGCCTATGGACTGAACAAGAAACCCTCAAAAATTTTAACCAGTCATCGTTCTCACAACACTGAGGACCATTCATTCGAAATGACTTCTCCATGCATTTTATGCATTGGTAAAAGCACTATGATGAAAAGTGTGATATGTTTTCAGGTATCTCCTATACTAATAGAGCCACATGCTCATCGGTTTGCCACATGCTGTAGGCCTATGGACTGAACGAGAAACCACCAAAAATTTTAACCAGTCATCGTTCTCACAACACTGAGGATCATTCATTCGAAATGACTTCTCCATGCATTTTATGCATTGGTAAAGCACTATGATGAAAATGTTTTCAGGTATCTCCTATACTAATAGAGCCACATGCTCACCGGTTTGCCACATGCTGTAGGCCTATGGACTGAACAAGAAACCACCAAAAATTTTAACCAGTCATCGTTCTCACAACACTGAGGACCATTCATTCGAAATGACTTCTCCATGCATTTTATGCATTGTTAAAAGCACTATGATGAAAATGTTTTCATTTATCTCCTATACCAATAGAGCCACATGCTCACCGGTTTGCCACATGCTGTAGGCCTATGGACTGAACAAGAAACCACCAAAAATTTTAACCAGTCATCGTTCTCACAACACTGATGACCATTCATTTGAAATAAAATCTCCATGCATTTTATGCATTGGTAAAAGCATTATGATGAACAGTGTGATATGTTTTCAGGTATCTCCTATACTAATAGAGCCACATGCTCACTGGTTTGCCACATGCTGTATGCCTATGGACTGAACAAGAAACCACCAAAAATTTTAACCAGTCATCGTTCTTCCAACACTGAGGACCATTCATTCGAAATGACTTCTCCATGCATTTTATGCATTGGTAAAAGCACTATGATGAAAAGTGTGATATGTTTTCAGGTATCTCCAATACTAATAGAGCCACATGCTCACCGGTTTGCCACATGCTGTAGGCCTATGGACTGAACAAGAAACCACCAAAAATTTTAACCAGTCATCATTCTCACAACACTGAGGACCATTCAATCGAAATGACTTCTCCATGCATTTTATGCATTGGTAAAAGCACTATGATGAAAATGTTTTCAGGTATCTCCTATACTAATAGAGCCACATGCTCACCGGTTTGCCTCATGCTGTAGGCCTATGGACTGAACAAGAAACCACCAAAAATTTTAACCAGTCATCGTTCTCACAACACTGAGGACCATTCATTCGAAATGACTTCTCCATGCATTTTATGCATTGGTAAAAGCACTATGATGAAAAGTGTGATATGTTTTCAGGTATCTCCTATACTAATAGAGCCACATGCTCACCGGTTTGCCACATGCTGTAGGCCTATGGACTGAACAAGAAACCACCAAAAATTTTAACCAGTCATCGTTCTTCCAACATTGAGGACCATTCATTCGAAATGACTTCTCCATGCATTTTATGCATTGGTAAAAGCACTATGATGAAAAGTGTGATATGTTTTCAGGTATCTCCTATACTAATAGAGCCACATGCTCACCGGTTTGCCACATGCTGTAGGCCTATGGACTGAACAAGAAACCACCAAAAATTTTAACCAGTCATCGTTCTCACAACACTGAGGACCATTCATTCGAAATGACTTCTCCATGCATTTTATGCATTGGTAAAAGCACTATGATGAAAAGTGTGATATGTTTTCAGGTATCTCCTATACTAATAGAGCCACATGCTCACCGGTTTGCCACATGCTGTAGGCCTATGGACTGAACAAGAAACCATCAAAAATTTTAACCAGTCATCGTTCTCACAACACTGAGGACCATTCATTCGAAATGACTTCTCCGTGCATTTTATGCATTGGTAAAAGCACTATGATGAAAAGTGTGATATGTTTTCAGGTATCTCCTATACTAATAGAGCCACATGCTCACCGGTTTGCCACATGCTGTAGGCCTATGGACTGAACAAGAAACCACCAAAAATTTTAACCAGTCACCGTTCTCACAACACTGAGGACCATTCATTCGAAATGACTTCTCCATGCATTTTATGCATTGGTAAAAGCACTATGATGAAAAGTGTGATATGTTTTCAGGTATCTCCTATACTAATAGAGCCACATGCTCACCGGTTTGCCACATGCTGTAGGCCTATGGACTGAACAAGAAACCACCAAAAATTTTAACCAGTCATCATTCTCACAACACTGAGGACCATTCATTCGAAATGACTTCTCCATGCATTTTATGCATTGGTAAAGCACTATGATGAAAATGTTTTCAGGTATCTCCTATACTAATAGAGCCACATGCTCACCGGTTTGCCACATGCTGTAGGTCTATGGACTGAACAAGAAACCACCAAAAATTTTAACCAGTCATCGTTCTCACAACACTGAGGACCATTCATTCGAAATGACTTCTCCATGCATTTTATGCATTGGTAAAAGCACTATGATGAAAAGTGTGATATGTTTTCAGGTATCTCCAATACTAATAGAGCCACATGCTCACCGGTTTGCCACATGCTGTAGGCCTATGGACTGAACAAGAAACCACCAAAAATTTTAACCAGTCATCGTTCTCACAACACTGAGGACCATTCATTCGAAATGACTTCTCCATGCATTTTATGCATTGGTAAAAGCACTATGATGAAAATGTTTTCAGGTATCTCCTATACTAATAGAGCCACATGCTCACCGGTTTGCCACATGCTGTAGGCCTATGGACTGAACAAGAAACCACCAAAAATTTTAACCAGTCATCGTTCTCACAACACTGAGGACCATTCATTCGAAATGACTTCTCCATGCATTTTATGCATTGGTAAAAGCACTATGATGAAAATGTTTTCAGGTATCTCCTATACTAATAGAGCCACATGCTCACCGGTTTGCCACATGCTGTAGGCCTATGGACTGAACAAGAAACCACCAAAAATTTTAACCAGTCATCGTTCTCACAACACTGAGGACCATTCATTCGAAATGACTTCTCCATGCATTTTATGCATTGGTAAAAGCACTATGATGAAAAGTGTGATATGTTTTCAGGTATCTCCTATACTAATAGAGCCACATGCTCACCGGTTTGCCACATGCTGTAGGCCTATGGACTGAACAAGAAACCACCAAAAATTTTAACCAGTCACCGTTCTCACAACACTGAGGACCATTCATTCGAAATGACTTCTCCATGCATTTTATGCATTGGTAAAAGCACTATGATGAAAAGTGTGATATGTTTTCAGGTATCTCCTATACTAATAGAGCCACATGCTCACCGGTTTGCCACATGCTGTAGGCCTATGGACTGAACAAGAAACCACCAAAAATTTTAACCAGTCATCGTTCTCACAACACTGAGGACCATTCATTCGAAATGACTTCTCCATGCATTTTATGCATTGGTAAAGCACTATGATGAAAATGTTTTCAGGTATCTCCTATACTAATAGAGCCACATGCTCACCGGTTTGCCACATGCTGTAGGTCTATGGACTGAACAAGAAACCACCAAAAATTTTAACCAGTCATCGTTCTCACAACACTGAGGACCATTCATTCGAAATGACTTCTCCATGCATTTTATGCATTGGTAAAAGCACTATGATGAAAAGTGTGATATGTTTTCAGGTATCTCCAATACTAATAGAGCCACATGCTCACCGGTTTGCCACATGCTGTAGGCCTATGGACTGAACAAGAAACCACCAAAAATTTTAACCAGTCATCGTTCTCACAACACTGAGGACCATTCATTCGAAATGACTTCTCCATGCATTTTATGCATTGGTAAAAGCACTATGATGAAAATGTTTTCAGGTATCTCCTATACTAATAGAGCCACATGCTCACCGGTTTGCCACATGCTGTAGGCCTATGGACTGAACAAGAAACCACCAAAAATTTTAACCAGTCATCGTTCTCACAACACTGAGGACCATTCATTCGAAATGACTTCTCCATGCATTTTATGCATTGGTAAAAGCACTATGATGAAAATGTTTTCAGGTATCTCCTATACTAATAGAGCCACATGCTCACCGGTTTGCCACATGCTGTAGGCCTATGGACTGAACAAGAAACCACCAAAAATTTTAACCAGTCATCGTTCTCACAACACTGAGGACCATTCATTCGAAATGACTTCTCCATGCATTTTATGCATTGGTAAAAGCACTATGATGAAAAGTGTGATATGTTTTCAGGTATCTCCTATACTAATAGAGCCACATGCTCACCGGTTTGCCACATGCTGTAGGCCTATGGACTGAACAAGAAACCACCAAAAATTTTAACCAGTCATCGTTCTTCCAACACTGAGGACCATTCATTCGAAATGACTTCTCCATGCATTTTATGCATTGGTAAAAGCACTATGATGAAAAGTGTGATATGTTTTCAGGTATCTCCTATACTAATAGAGCCACATGCTCACCGGTTTGCCACATGCTGTAGGCCTATGGACTGAACAAGAAACCACCAAAAATTTTAACCAGTCATCGTTCTCACAACACTGAGGACCATTCATTCGAAATGACTTCTCCATGCATTTTATGCATTGGTAAAAGCACTATGATGAAAAGTGTGATATGTTTTCAGGTATCTCCTATGCTAATAGAGCCACATGCTCACCGGTTTGCCACATGCTGTAGGCCTATGGACTGAACAAGAAACCATCAAAAATTTTAACCAGTCATCGTTCTCACAACACTGAGGACCATTCATTCGAAATGACTTCTCCATGCATTTTATGCATTGGTAAAAGCACTATGATGAAAAGTGTGATATGTTTTCAGGTATCTCCTATACTAATAGAGCCACATGCTCACCGGTTTGCCACATGCTGTAGGCCTATGGACTGAACAAGAAACCACCAAAAATTTGAACCAGTCATCGTTCTCACAACACTGAGGACCATTCATTTGAAATGACTTCTCCATGCATTTTATGCATTGGTAAAAGCACTATGATGAAAATGTTTTCAGGTATCTCCTATACTAATAGAGCCACATGCTCACCGGTTTGCCACATGCTGTAGGCCTATGGACTGAACAAGAAACCACCAAAAATTTTAACCAGTCATCGTTCTCACAACACTGAGGACCATTCATTCAAAATGACTTCTCCATGCATTTTATGCATTGGTAAAGCACTATGATGAAAATGTTTTCATTTATCTCCTATACTAATAGAGCCACATGCTCACCGGTTTGCCACATGCTGTAGGCCTATGGACTGAACAAGAAACCACCAAAAATTTGAACCAGTCATCGTTCTCACAAGACTGAGGACCATTCATTCGAAATAACTTCTCCATGCATTTTATGCATTGGTAAAAGCACTATGATGAAAAGTGTGATATGTTTTCAGGTATCTCCTATACTAATAGAGCCACATGCTCCCCGGTTTGCCACATGCTGTATGCCTATGGACTGAACAAGAAACCACCAAAAATTTTAACCAGTCATCGTTCTTCCAACACTGAGGACCATTCATTCGAAATGACTTCTCCATGCATTTTATGCATTGGTGAAAGCACTATGATGAAAAGTGTAATATGTTTTCAGGTATCTCCAATACTAATAGAGCCACATGCTCACCGGTTTGCCACATGCTGTAGGCCTATGGACTGAACAAGAAACCATCAAAAATTTTAACCAGTCATCATTCTCACAACACTGAGGACCATTCATTCGAAATGACTTCTCCATGCATTTTATGCATTGGTAAAAGCACTATGATGAAAATGTTTTCAGGTATCTCCTATACTAATAGAGCCACATGCTCACCGGATTGCCACATGCTGTAGGCCTATGGACTGAACAAGAAACCACCAAAAATTTTAACCAGTCATCGTTCTCACAACACTGAGGACCATTCATTCGAAATGACTTCTCCATGCATTTTATGCATTGGTAAAAGCACTATGATGAAAAGTGTGATATGTTTTCAGGTATCTCCTATACTAATAGAGCCACATGCTCACCGGTTTGCCACATGCTGTAGGCCTATGGACTGAACAAGAAACCACCAAAAATTTTAACCAGTCATCGTTCTTCCAACACTGAGGACCATTCATTCGAAATGACTTCTCCATGCATTTTATGCATTGGTAAAAGCACTATGATGAAAAGTGTGATATGTTTTCAGGTATCTCCTATACTAATAGAGCCACATGCTCACCGGTTTGCCACATGCTGTAGGCCTATGGACTGAACAAGAAACCACCAAAAATTTTAACCAGTCATCGTTCTCACAACACTGAGGACCATTCATTCGAAATGACTTCTCCATGCATTTTATGCATTGGTAAAAGCACTATGATGAAAAGTGTGATATGTTTTCAGGTATCTCCTATACTAATAGAGCCACATGCTCACCGGTTTGCCACATGCTGTAGGCCTATGGACTGAACAAGAAACCATCAAAAATTTTAACCAGTCATCGTTCTCACAACACTGAGGACCATTCATTCGAAATGACTTCTCCATGCATTTTATGCATTGGTAAAAGCACTATGATGAAAAGTGTGATATGTTTTCAGGTATTTCCTATACTAATAGAGCCACATGCTCACCGGTTTGCCACATGCTGTAGGCTTATGGACTGAACAAGAAACCACCAAAAATTTTAACCAGTCATCGTTCTCACAACACTGAAGACCATTCATTCGAAATGACTTCTCCATGCATTTTATGCATTGGTAAAAGCACTATGATGAAAAGTGTGATATGTTTTCAGGTATCTCCTATACTAATAGAGCCACATGCTCACCGGTTTGCCACATGCTGTAGGCCTATGGACTGAACAAGAAACCACCAAAAATTTTAACCAGTCATCGTTCTTCCAACACTGAGGACCATTCATTCGAAATGACTTCTCCATGCATTTTATGCATTGGTAAAAGCACTATGATGAAAAGTGTTATATGTTTTCAGGTATCTCCAATACTAATAGAGCCACATGCTCACCGGTTTGCCACATGCTGTAGGCCTATGGACTGAACAAGAAACCACCAAAAATTTTAACCAGTCATCGTTCTTCCATCACTGAGGACCATTCATTCGAAATGACTTCTCCATGCATTTTATGCATTGGTAAAAGCACTATGATGAAAAGTGTGATATGTTTTCAGGTATCTCCTATACTAATAGAGCCACATGCTCACCGGTTTGCCACATGCTGTAGGCCTATGGACTGAACAAGAAACCACCAAAAATTTTAACCAGTCATCGTTCTCACAACACTGAGGACCATTCATTCGAAATGACTTCTCCATGCATTTTATGCATTGGTAAAAGCACTATGATGAAAAGTGTGATATGTTTTCAGGTATCTCCTATACTAATAGAGCCACATGCTCACTGGTTTGCCACATGCTGTAGGCCTATGGACTGAACAAGAAACCATCAAAAATTTTAACCAGTCATCGTTCTCACAACACTGAGGACCATTCATTCGAAATGACTTCTCCATGCATTTTATGCATTGGTAAAAGCACTATGATGAAAAGTGTGATATGTTTTCAGGTATCTCCTATACTAATAGAGCCACATGCTCACCGGTTTGCCACATGCTGTAGGCCTATGGACTGAACAAGAAACCACCAAAAAATTTTAACCAGTCATCGTTCTCACAACACTGAGGACCATTCATTCGAAATGACTTCTCCATGCATTTTATGCATTGGTAAAAGCACTATGATGAAAAGTGTGATATGTTTTCAGGTATCTCCTATACTAATAGAGCCACATGCTCACCGGTTTGCCACATGCTGTAGGCCTATGGACTGAACAAGAAACCCTCAAAAATTTTAACCAGTCATCGTTCTCACAACACTGAGGACCATTCATTCGAAATGACTTCTCCATGCATTTTATGCATTGGTAAAAGCACTATGATGAAAAGTGTGATATGTTTTCAGGTATCTCCTATACTAATAGAGCCACATGCTCACCGGTTTGCCACATGCTGTAGGCCTATGGACTGAACAAGAAACCACCAAAAATTTGAACCAGTCATCGTTCTTCCAACACTGAGGACCATTCATTCGAAATGACTTCTCCATGCATTTTATGCATTGGTAAAAGCACTATGATGAAAAGTGTGATGTTTTCAGGTATCTCCTATACTAATAGAGCCACATGCTCACCGGTTTGCCACATGCTGTAGGCCTATGGACTGAACAAGAAACCACCAAAAATTTTAACCAGTCATCGTTCTCACAACACTGAGGACCATTCATTCGAAATGACTTCTCCATGCATTTTATGCATTGGTAAAAGCACTATGATGAAAAGTGTGATATGTTTTCAGGTATCTCCTATGCTAATAGAGCCACATGCTCACCGGTTTGCCACATGCTGTAGGCCTATGGACTGAACAAGAAACCATCAAAAATTTTAACCAGTCATCGTTCTCACAACACTGAGGACCATTCATTCGAAATGACTTCTCCATGCATTTTATGCATTGGTAAAAGCACTATGATGAAAAGTGTGATATGTTTTCAGGTATCTCCTATACTAATAGAGCCACATGCTCACCGGTTTGCCACATGCTGTAGGCCTATGGACTGAACAAGAAACCACCAAAAATATTAACCAGTCATCGTTCTCACAACACTGAGGACCAGTCATTCGAAATGACTTCTCCATGCATTTTATGCATTGGTAAAAGCACTATGATGAAAAGTGTGATATGTTTTCAGGTATCTCCTATACTAATAGAGCCACATGCTCACCGGTTTGCCACATGCTGTAGGCCTATGGACTGAACAAGAAACCCTCAAAAATTTTAACCAGTCATCGTTCTCACAACACTGAGGACCATTCATTCGAAATGACTTCTCCATGCATTTTATGCATTGGTAAAAGCACTATGATGAAAAGTGTGATATGTTTTCAGGTATCTCCTATACTAATAGAGCCACATGCTCACCGGTTTGCCACATGCTGTAGGCCTATGGACTGAACAAGAAACCACCAAAAATTTGAACCAGTCATCGTTCTCACAACACTGAGGACCATTCATTCGAAATGACTTCTCCATGCATTTTATGCATTGGTAAAAGCACTATGATGAAAATGTTTTCAGGTATCTCCTATACTAATAGAGCCACATGCTCACCGGTTTGCCACATGCTGTAGGCCTATGGACTGAACAAGAAACCACCAAAAATTTTAACCAGTCATCGTTCTCACAACACTGAGGACCATTCATTCAAAATGACTTCTCCATGCATTTTATGCATTGGTAAAAGCACTATGATGAAAAGTGTGATATGTTTTCAGGTATCTCCTATACTAATAGAGCCACATGCTCACCGGTTTGCCACATGCTGTAGGCCTATGGACTGAACAAGAAACCACCAAAAATTTTAACCAGTCATCGTTCTTCCAACACTGAGGACCATTCATTCGAAATGACTTCTCCATGCATTTTATGCATTGGTAAAAGCACTATGATGAAAAGTGTGATATGTTTTCAGGTATCTCCTATACTAATAGAGCCACATGCTCACCGGTTTGCCACATGCTGTAGGCCTATGGACTGAACAAGAAACCACCAAAAATTTTAACCAGTCATCGTTCTCACAACACTGAGGACCATTCATTCGAAATGACTTCTCCATGCATTTTATGCATTGGTAAAAGCACTATGATGAAAAGTGTGATATGTTTTCAGGTATCTCCTATACTAATAGAGCCACATGCTCACCGGTTTGCCACATGCTGTAGGCCTATGGACTGAACAAGAAACCATCAAAAATTTTAACCAGTCATCGTTCTCACAACACTGAGGACCATTCATTCGAAATGACTTCTCCATGCATTTTATGCATTGGTAAAAGCACTATGATGAAAAGTGTGATATGTTGTCAGGTATCTCCTATACTAATAGAGCCACATGCTCACCGGTTTGCCACATGCTGTAGGCCTATGGACTGAACAAGAAACCACCAAAAATTTTAACCAGTCATCGTTCTTCCAACACTGAGGACCATTCATTCGAAATGACTTCTCCATGCATTTTATGCATTGGTAAAAGCACTATGATGAAAGGTGTGATATGTTTTCAGGTATCTCCAATACTAATAGAGCCACATGCTCACCGGTTTGCCACATGCTGTAGGCCTATGGACTGAACAAGAAACCACCAAAAATTTTAACCAGTCATCGTTCTCACAACACTGAGGACCATTCATTCGAAATGACTTCTCCATGCATTTTATGCATTGGTAAAAGCACTATGATGAAAAGTGTGATATGTTTTCAGGTATCTCCTATGCTAATAGAGCCACATGCTCACCGGTTTGCCACATGCTGTAGGCCTATGGACTGAACAAGAAACCATCAAAAATTTTAACCAGTCATCGTTCTCACAACACTGAGGACCATTCATTCGAAATGACTTCTCCATGCATTTTATGCATTGGTAAAAGCACTATGATGAAAAGTGTGATATGTTTTCATGTATCTCCTATACTAATAGAGCCACATGCTCACCGGTTTGCCACATGCTGTAGGCCTATGGACTGAACAAGAAACCACCAAAAATTTTAACCAGTCATCGTTCTCACAACACTGAGGACCAGTCATTCGAAATGACTTCTCCATGCATTTTATGCATTGGTAAAAGCACTATGATGAAAAGTGTGATATGTTTTCAGGTATCTCCTATACTAATAGAGCCACATGCTCACCGGTTTGCCACATGCTGTAGGCCTATGGACTGAACAAGAAACCCTCAAAAATTTTAACCAGTCATCGTTCTCACAACACTGAGGACCATTCATTCGAAATGACTTCTCCATGCATTTTATGCATTGGTAAAAGCACTATGATGAAAAGTGTGATATGTTTTCAGGTATCTCCTATACTAATAGAGCCACATGCTCACCGGTTTGCCACATGCTGTAGGCCTATGGACTGAACAAGAAACCACCAAAAATTTGAACCAGTCATCGTTCTCACAACACTGAGGACCATTCATTCGAAATGACTTCTCCATGCATTTTATGCATTGGTAAAAGCACTATGATGAAAATGTTTTCAGGTATCTCCTATACTAATAGAGCCACATGCTCACCGGTTTGCCACATGCTGTAGGCCTATGGACTGAACAAGAAACCACCAAAAATTTTAACCAGTCATCGTTCTCACAACACTGAGGACCATTCATTCGAAATGACTTCTCCATGCATTTTATGCATTGGTAAAAGCACTATGATGAAAAGTGTGATATGTTTTCAGGTATCTCCTATACTAATAGAGCCACATGCTCACCGGTTTGCCACATGCTGTAGGCCTATGGACTGAACAAGAAACCATCAAAAATTTTAACCAGTCATCGTTCTCACAACACTGAGGACCATTCATTCGAAATGACTTCTCCATGCATTTTATGCATTGGTAAAAGCACTATGATGAAAAGTGTGATATGTTTTCAGGTATCTCCTATACTAATAGAGCCACATGCTCACCGGTTTGCCACATGCTGTAGGCCTATGGACTGAACAAGAAACCACCAAAAATTTTAACCAGTCATCGTTCTTCCAACACTGAGGACCATTCATTCGAAATGACTTCTCCATGCATTTTATGCATTGGTAAAAGCACTATGATGAAAAGTGTGATATGTTTTCAGGTATCTCCAATACTAATAGAGCCACATGCTCACCGGTTTGCCACATGCTGTAGGCCTATGGACTGAACAAGAAACCACCAAAAATTTTAACCAGTCATCGTTCTCACAACACTGAGGACCATTCATTCGAAATGACTTCTCCATGCATTTTATGCATTGGTAAAAGCACTATGATGAAAATGTTTTCAGGTATCTCCTATACTAATAGAGCCACATGCTCACCGGTTTGCCACATGCTGTAGGCCTATGGACTGAACAAGAAACCACCAAAAATTTTAACCAGTCATCGTTCTCACAACACTGAGGACCATTCATTCGAAATGACTTCTCCATGCATTTTATGCATTGGTAAAAGCACTATGATGAAAAGTGTGATATGTTTTCAGGTATCTCCTATACTAATAGAGCCACATGCTCACCGGTTTGCCACATGCTGTAGGCCTATGGACTGAACAAGAAACCACCAAAAATTTTAACCAGTCATCGTTCTTCCAACACTGAGGACCATTCATTCGAAATGACTTCTCCATGCATTTTATGCATTGGTAAAAGCACTATGATGAAAAGTGTGATATGTTTTCAGGTATCTCCTATACTAATAGAGCCACATGCTCACCGGTTTGCCACATGCTGTAGGCCTATGGACTGAACAAGAAACCACCAAAAATTTTAACCAGTCATCGTTCTCACAACACTGAGGACCATTCATTCGAAATGACTTCTCCATGCATTTTATGCATTGGTAAAAGCACTATGATGAAAAGTGTGATATGTTTTCAGGTATCTCCTATACTAATAGAGCCACATGCTCACTGGTTTGCCACATGCTGTAGGCCTATGGACTGAACAAGAAACCACCAAAAATTTGAACCAGTCATCGTTCTCACAACACTGAGGACCATTCATTTGAAATGACTTCTCCATGCATTTTATGCATTGGTAAAAGCACTATGATGAAAATGTTTTCAGGTATCTCCTATACTAATAGAGCCACATGCTCACCGGTTTGCCACATGCTGTAGGCCTATGGACTGAACAAGAAACCACCAAAAATTTTAACCAGTCATCGTTCTCACAACACTGAGGACCATTCATTCAAAATGACTTCTCCATGCATTTTATGCATTGGTAAAGCACTATGATGAAAATGTTTTCATTTATCTCCTATACTAATAGAGCCACATGCTCACCGGTTTGCCACATGCTGTAGGCCTATGGACTGAACAAGAAACCACCAAAAATTTGAACCAGTCATCGTTCTCACAAGACTGAGGACCATTCATTCGAAATAACTTCTCCATGCATTTTATGCATTGGTAAAAGCACTATGATGAAAAGTGTGATATGTTTTCAGGTATCTCCTATACTAATAGAGCCACATGCTCCCCGGTTTGCCACATGCTGTATGCCTATGGACTGAACAAGAAACCACCAAAAATTTTAACCAGTCATCGTTCTTCCAACACTGAGGACCATTCATTCGAAATGACTTCTCCATGCATTTTATGCATTGGTGAAAGCACTATGATGAAAAGTGTAATATGTTTTCAGGTATCTCCAATACTAATAGAGCCACATGCTCACCGGTTTGCCACATGCTGTAGGCCTATGGACTGAACAAGAAACCATCAAAAATTTTAACCAGTCATCATTCTCACAACACTGAGGACCATTCATTCGAAATGACTTCTCCATGCATTTTATGCATTGGTAAAAGCACTATGATGAAAATGTTTTCAGGTATCTCCTATACTAATAGAGCCACATGCTCACCGGTTTGCCACATGCTGTAGGCCTATGGACTGAACAAGAAACCACCAAAAATTTTAACCAGTCATCGTTCTCACAACACTGAGGACCATTCATTCGAAATGACTTCTCCATGCATTTTATGCATTGGTAAAAGCACTATGATGAAAAGTGTGATATGTTTTCAGGTATCTCCTATACTAATAGAGCCACATGCTCACCGGTTTGCCACATGCTGTAGGCCTATGGACTGAACAAGAAACCACCAAAAATTTTAACCAGTCATCGTTCTTCCAACACTGAGGACCATTCATTCGAAATGACTTCTCCATGCATTTTATGCATTGGTAAAAGCACTATGATGAAAAGTGTGATATGTTTTCAGGTATCTCCTATACTAATAGAGCCACATGCTCACCGGTTTGCCACATGCTGTAGGCCTATGGACTGAACAAGAAACCACCAAAAATTTTAACCAGTCATCGTTCTCACAACACTGAGGACCATTCATTCGAAATGACTTCTCCATGCATTTTATGCATTGGTAAAAGCACTATGATGAAAAGTGTGATATGTTTTCAGGTATCTCCTATACTAATAGAGCCACATGCTCACCGGTTTGCCACATGCTGTAGGCCTATGGACTGAACAAGAAACCATCAAAAATTTTAACCAGTCATCGTTCTCACAACACTGAGGACCATTCATTCGAAATGACTTCTCCATGCATTTTATGCATTGGTAAAAGCACTATGATGAAAAGTGTGATATGTTTTCAGGTATCTCCTATACTAATAGAGCCACATGCTCACCGGTTTGCCACATGCTGTAGGCCTATGGACTGAACAAGAAACCACCAAAAATTTTAACCAGTCATCGTTCTTCCAACACTGAGGACCATTCATTCGAAATGACTTCTCCATGCATTTTATGCATTGGTAAAAGCACTATGATGAAAAGTGTTATATGTTTTCAGGTATCTCCAATACTAATAGAGCCACATGCTCACCAGTTTGCCACATGCTGTAGGCCTATGGACTGAACAAGAAACCACCAAAAATTTTAACCAGTCATCGTTCTCACAACACTGAGGACCATTCATTCGAAATGACTTCTCCATGCATTTTATGCATTGGTAAAAGCACTATGATGAAAATGTTTTCAGGTATCTCCTATACTAATAGAGCCACATGCTCACCGGTTTGCCACATGCTGTAGGCCTATGGACTGAACAAGAAACCACCAAAAATTTTAACCAGTCATCGTTCTCACAACACTGAGGACCATTCATTCGAAATGACTTCTCCATGCATTTTATGCATTGGTAAAAGCACTATGATGAAAAGTGTGATATGTTTTCAGGTTTCTCCTATACTAATAGAGCCACATGCTCACCGGTTTGCCACATGCTGTAGGCCTATGGACTGAACAAGAAACCACCAAAAATTTTAACCAGTCATCGTTCTTCCATCACTGAGGACCATTCATTCGAAATGACTTCTCCATGCATTTTATGCATTGGTAAAAGCACTATGATGAAAAGTGTGATATGTTTTCAGGTATCTCCTATACTAATAGAGCCACATGCTCACCGGTTTGCCACATGCTGTAGGCCTATGGACTGAACAAGAAACCACCAAAAATTTTAACCAGTCATCGTTCTCACAACACTGAGGACCATTCATTCGAAATGACTTCTCCATGCATTTTATGCATTGGTAAAAGCACTATGATGAAAAGTGTGATATGTTTTCAGGTATCTCCTATACTAATAGAGCCACATGCTCACTGGTTTGCCACATGCTGTAGGCCTATGGACTGAACAAGAAACCATCAAAAATTTTAACCAGTCATCGTTCTCACAACACTGAGGACCATTCATTCGAAATGACTTCTCCATGCATTTTATGCATTGGTAAAAGCACTATGATGAAAAGTGTGATATGTTTTCAGGTATCTCCTATACTAATAGAGCCACATGCTCACCGGTTTGCCACATGCTGTAGGCCTATGGACTGAACAAGAAACCACCAAAATATTTTAACCAGTCATCGTTCTCACAACACTGAGGACCATTCATTCGAAATGACTTCTCCATGCATTTTATGCATTGGTAAAAGCACTATGATGAAAAGTGTGATATGTTTTCAGGTATCTCCTATACTAATAGAGCCACATGCTCACCGGTTTGCCACATGCTGTAGGCCTATGGACTGAACAAGAAACCCTCAAAAATTTTAACCAGTCATCGTTCTCACAACACTGAGGACCATTCATTCGAAATGACTTCTCCATGCATTTTATGCATTGGTAAAAGCACTATGATGAAAAGTGTGATATGTTTTCAGGTATCTCCTATACTAATAGAGCCACATGCTCACCGGTTTGCCACATGCTGTAGGCCTATGGACTGAACAAGAAACCACCAAAAATTTGAACCAGTCATCGTTCTTCCAACACTGAGGACCATTCATTCGAAATGACTTCTCCATGCATTTTATGCATTGGTAAAAGCACTATGATGAAAAGTGTGATATGTTTTCAGGTATCTCCTATACTAATAGAGCCACATGCTCACCGGTTTGCCACATGCTGTAGGCCTATGGACTGAACAAGAAACCACCAAAAATTTTAACCAGTCATCGTTCTCACAACACTGAGGACCATTCATTCGAAATGACTTCTCCATGCATTTTATGCATTGGTAAAAGCACTATGATGAAAAGTGTGATATGTTTTCAGGTATCTCCTATGCTAATAGAGCCACATGCTCACCGGTTTGCCACATGCTGTAGGCCTATGGACTGAACAAGAAACCACCAAAAATTTTAACCAGTCATCGTTCTCACAACACTGAGGACCAGTCATTCGAAATGACTTCTCCATGCATTTTATGCATTGGTAAAAGCACTATGATGAAAAGTGTGATATGTTTTCAGGTATCTCCTATACTAATAGAGCCACATGCTCACCGGTTTGCCACATGCTGTAGGCCTATGGACTGAACAAGAAACCCTCAAAAATTTTAACCAGTCATCGTTCTCACAACACTGAGGACCATTCATTCGAAATGACTTCTCCATGCATTTTATGCATTGGTAAAAGCACTATGATGAAAAGTGTGATATGTTTTCAGGTATCTCCTATACTAATAGAGCCACATGCTCACCGGTTTGCCACATGCTGTAGGCCTATGGACTGAACAAGAAACCACCAAAAATTTGAACCAGTCATCGTTCTCACAACACTGAGGACCATTCATTCGAAATGACTTCTCCATGCATTTTATGCATTGGTAAAAGCACTATGATGAAAATGTTTTCAGGTATCTCCTATACTAATAGAGCCACATGCTCACCGGTTTGCCACATGCTGTAGGCCTATGGACTGAACAAGAAACCACCAAAAATTTTAACCAGTCATTGTTCTCACAACACTGAGGACCATTCATTCAAAATGACTTCTCCATGCATTTTATGCATTGGTAAAAGCACTATGATGAAAAGTGTGATATGTTTTCAGGTATCTCCTATACTAATAGAGCCACATGCTCACCGGTTTGCCACATGCTGTAGGCCTATGGACTGAACAAGAAACCACCAAAAATTTTAACCAGTCATCGTTCTTCCAACACTGAGGACCATTCATTCGAAATGACTTCTCCATGCATTTTATGCATTGGTAAAAGCACTATGATGAAAAGTGTGATATGTTTTCAGGTATCTCCTATACTAATAGAGCCACATGCTCACCGGTTTGCCACATGCTGTAGGCCTATGGACTGAACAAGAAACCACCAAAAAATTTAACCAGTCATCGTTCTCACAACACTGAGGACCATTCATTCGAAATGACTTCTCCATGCATTTTATGCATTGGTAAAAGCACTATGATGAAAAGTGTGATATGTTTTCAGGTATCTCCTATACTAATAGAGCCACATGCTCACCGGTTTGCCACATGCTGTAGGCCTATGGACTGAACAAGAAACCATCAAAAATTTTAACCAGTCATCGTTCTCACAACACTGAGGACCATTCATTCGAAATGACTTCTCCATGCATTTTATGCATTGGTAAAAGCACTATGATGAAAAGTGTGATATGTTGTCAGGTATCTCCTATACTAATAGAGCCACATGCTCACCGGTTTGCCACATGCTGTAGGCCTATGGACTGAACAAGAAACCACCAAAAATTTTAACCAGTCATCGTTCTTCCAACACTGAGGACCATTCATTCGAAATGACTTCTCCATGCATTTTATGCATTGGTAAAAGCACTATGATGAAAGGTGTGATATGTTTTCAGGTATCTCCAATACTAATAGAGCCACATGCTCACCGGTTTGCCACATGCTGTAGGCCTATGGACTGAACAAGAAACCACCAAAAATTTTAACCAGTCATCGTTCTCACAACACTGAGGACCATTCATTCGAAATGACTTCTCCATGCATTTTATGCATTGGTAAAAGCACTATGATGAAAAGTGTGATATGTTTTCAGGTATCTCCTATGCTAATAGAGCCACATGCTCACCGGTTTGCCACATGCTGTAGGCCTATGGACTGAACAAGAAACCATCAAAAATTTTAACCAGTCATCGTTCTCACAACACTGAGGACCATTCATTCGAAATGACTTCTCCATGCATTTTATGCATTGGTAAAAGCACTATGATGAAAAGTGTGATATGTTTTCATGTATCTCCTATACTAATAGAGCCACATGCTCACCGGTTTGCCACATGCTGTAGGCCTATGGACTGAACAAGAAACCACCAAAAATTTTAACCAGTCATCGTTCTCACAACACTGAGGACCAGTCATTCGAAATGACTTCTCCATGCATTTTATGCATTGGTAAAAGCACTATGATGAAAAGTGTGATATGTTTTCAGGTATCTCCTATACTAATAGAGCCACATGCTCACCGGTTTGCCACATGCTGTAGGCCTATGGACTGAACAAGAAACCCTCAAAAATTTTAACCAGTCATCGTTCTCACAACACTGAGGACCATTCATTCGAAATGACTTCTCCATGCATTTTATGCATTGGTAAAAGCACTATGATGAAAAGTGTGATATGTTTTCAGGTATCTCCTATACTAATAGAGCCACATGCTCACCGGTTTGCCACATGCTGTAGGCCTATGGACTGAACAAGAAACCACCAAAAATTTGAACCAGTCATCGTTCTCACAACACTGAGGACCATTCATTCGAAATGACTTCTCCATGCATTTTATGCATTGGTAAAAGCACTATGATGAAAATGTTTTCAGGTATCTCCTATACTAATAGAGCCACATGCTCACCGGTTTGCCACATGCTGTAGGCCTATGGACTGAACAAGAAACCACCAAAAATTTTAACCAGTCATCGTTCTCACAACACTGAGGACCATTCATTCAAAATGACTTCTCCATGCATTTTATGCATTGGTAAAAGCACTATGATGAAAAGTGTGATATGTTTTCAGGTATCTCCTATACTAATAGAGCCACATGCTCACCGGTTTGCCACATGCTGTAGGCCTATGGACTGAACAAGAAACCACCAAAAATTTTAACCAGTCATCGTTCTTCCAACACTGAGGACCATTCATTCGAAATGACTTCTCCATGCATTTTATGCATTGGTAAAAGCACTATGATGAAAAGTGTGATATGTTTTCAGGTATCTCCTATACTAATAGAGCCACATGCTCACCGGTTTGCCACATGCTGTAGGCCTATGGACTGAACAAGAAACCACCAAAAATTTTAACCAGTCATCGTTCTCACAACACTGAGGACCATTCATTCGAAATGACTTCTCCATGCATTTTATGCATTGGTAAAAGCACTATGATGAAAAGTGTGATATGTTTTCAGGTATCTCCTATACTAATAGAGCCACATGCTCACCGGTTTGCCACATGCTGTAGGCCTATGGACTGAACAAGAAACCATCAAAAATTTTAACCAGTCATCGTTCTCACAACACTGAGGACCATTCATTCGAAATGACTTCTCCATGCATTTTATGCATTGGTAAAAGCACTATGATGAAAAGTGTGATATGTTTTCAGGTATCTCCTATACTAATAGAGCCACATGCTCACCGGTTTGCCACATGCTGTAGGCCTATGGACTGAACAAGAAACCACCAAAAATTTTAACCAGTCATCGTTCTTCCAACACTGAGGACCATTCATTCGAAATGACTTCTCCATGCATTTTATGCATTGGTAAAAGCACTATGATGAAAAGTGTGATATGTTTTCAGGTATCTCCAATACTAATAGAGCCACATGCTCACCGGTTTGCCACATGCTGTAGGCCTATGGACTGAACAAGAAACCACCAAAAATTTTAACCAGTCATCGTTCTCACAACACTGAGGACCATTCATTCGAAATGACTTCTCCATGCATTTTATGCATTGGTAAAAGCACTATGATGAAAATGTTTTCAGGTATCTCCTATACTAATAGAGCCACATGCTCACCGGTTTGCCACATGCTGTAGGCCTATGGACTGAACAAGAAACCACCAAAAATTTTAACCAGTCATCGTTCTCACAACACTGAGGACCATTCATTCGAAATGACTTCTCCATGCATTTTATGCATTGGTAAAAGCACTATGATGAAAAGTGTGATATGTTTTCAGGTATCTCCTATACTAATAGAGCCACATGCTCACCGGTTTGCCACATGCTGTAGGCCTATGGACTGAACAAGAAACCACCAAAAATTTTAACCAGTCATCGTTCTTCCAACACTGAGGACCATTCATTCGAAATGACTTCTCCATGCATTTTATGCATTGGTAAAAGCACTATGATGAAAAGTGTGATATGTTTTCAGGTATCTCCTATACTAATAGAGCCACATGCTCACCGGTTTGCCACATGCTGTAGGCCTATGGACTGAACAAGAAACCACCAAAAATTTTAACCAGTCATCGTTCTCACAACACTGAGGACCATTCATTCGAAATGACTTCTCCATGCATTTTATGCATTGGTAAAAGCACTATGATGAAAAGTGTGATATGTTTTCAGGTATCTCCTATACTAATAGAGCCACATGCTCACTGGTTTGCCACATGCTGTAGGCCTATGGACTGAACAAGAAACCATCAAAAATTTTAACCAGTCATCGTTCTCACAACACTGAGGACCATTCATTCGAAATGACTTCTCCATGCATTTTATGCATTGGTAAAAGCACTATGATGAAAAGTGTGATATGTTTTCAGGTATCTCCTATACTAATAGAGCCACATGCTCACCGGTTTGCCACATGCTGTAGGCCTATGGACTGAACAAGAAACCACCAAAAATTTTAACCAGTCATCGTTCTCACAACACTGAGGACCATTCATTCGAAATGACTTCTCCATGCATTTTATGCATTGGTAAAAGCACTATGATGAAAAGTGTGATATGTTTTCAGGTATCTCCTATACTAATAGAGCCACATGCTCACCGGTTTGCCACATGCTGTAGGCCTATGGACTGAACAAGAAACCCTCAAAAATTTTAACCAGTCATCGTTCTCACAACACTGAGGACCATTCATTCGAAATGACTTCTCCATGCATTTTATGCATTGGTAAAAGCACTATGATGAAAAGTGTGATATGTTTTCAGGTATCTCCTATACTAATAGAGCCACATGCTCACCGGTTTGCCACATGCTGTAGGCCTATGGACTGAACAAGAAACCACCAAAAATTTGAACCAGTCACCGTTCTCACAACACTGAGGACCATTCATTCGAAATGACTTCTCCATGCATTTTATGCATTGGTAAAGCACTATGATGAAAATGTTTTCAGGTATCTCCTATACTAATAGAGCCACATGCTCACCGGTTTGCCACATGCTGTAGGCCTATGGACTGAACAAGAAACCACCAAAAATTTTAACCAGTCATCGTTCTCACAACACTGAGGACCATTCATTCGAAATGACTTCTCCATGCATTTTATGCATTGTTAAAAGCACTATGATGAAAATGTTTTCATTTATCTCCTATACTAATAGAGCCACATGCTCACCGGTTTGCCACATGCTGTAGGCCTATGGACTGAACAAGAAACCAACAAAAATTTTAACCAGTCATCGTTCTCACAACACTGAGGACCATTCATTCGAAATGACTTCTCCATGCATTTTATGCATTGGTAAAAGCACTATGATGAAAAGTGTGATATGTTTTCAGGTATCTCCTATACTAATAGAGCCACATGCTCACCGGTTTGCCACATGCTGTATGCCTATGGACTGAACAAGAAACCACCAAAAATTTTAACCAGTCATCGTTCTTCCAACACTGAGGACCATTCATTCGAAATGACTTCTCCATGCATTTTTTGCATTGGTAAAAGCACTATGATGAAAAGTGTGATATGTTTTCAGGTATCTCCAATACTAATAGAGCCACATGCTCACCGGTTTGCCACATGCTGTAGGCCTATGGACTGAACAAGAAACCACCAAAAATTTTAACCAGTCATCATTTTCACAACACTGAGGACCATTCATTCGAAATGACTTCTCCATGCATTTTATGCATTGGTAAAAGCACTATGATGAAAATGTTTTCAGGTATCTCCTATACTAATAGAGCCACATGCTCACCGGTTTGCCACATGCTGTAGGCCTATGGACTGAACAAGAAACCACCAAAAATTTTAACCAGTCATCGTTCTCACAACACTGAGGACCATTCATTCGAAATGACTTCTCCATGCATTTTATGCATTGGTAAAAGCACTATGATGAAAAGTGTGATATGTTTTCAGGTATCTCCTATAATAATAGAGCCACATGCTCACCGGTTTGCCACATGCTGTAGGCCTATGGACTGAACAAGAAACCACCAAAAATTTTAACCAGTCATCGTTCTTCCAACACTGAGGACCATTCATTCGAAATGACTTCTCCATGCATTTTATGCATTGGTAAAAGCACTATGATGAAAAGTGTGATATGTTTTCAGGTATCTCCAATACTAATAGAGCCACATGCTCACCGGTTTGCCACATGCTGTAGGCCTATGGACTGAACAAGAAACCACCAAAAATTTTAACCAGTCATCATTTTCACAACACTGAGGACCATTCATTCGAAATGACTTCTCCATGCATTTTATGCATTGGTAAAAGCACTATGATGAAAATGTTTTCAGGTATCTCCTATACTAATAGAGCCACATGCTCACCGGTTTGCCACATGCTGTAGGCCTATGGACTGAACAAGAAACCACCAAAAATTTTAACCAGTCATCGTTCTCACAACACTGAGGACCATTCATTCGAAATGACTTCTCCATGCATTTTATGCATTGGTAAAAGCACTATGATGAAAAGTGTGATATGTTTTCAGGTATCTCCTATAATAATAGAGCCACATGCTCACCGGTTTGCCACATGCTGTAGGCCTATGGACTGAACAAGAAACCACCAAAAATTTTAACCAGTCATCGTTCTTCCAACACTGAGGACCATTCATTCGAAATGACTTCTCCATGCATTTTATGCATTGGTAAAAGCACTATGATGAAAAGTGTGATATGTTTTCAGGTATCTCCTATACTAATAGAGCCACATGCTCATCGGTTTGCCACATGCTGTAGGCCTATGGACTGAACAAGAAACCACCAAAAATTTTAACCAGTCATCGTTCTCACAACACTGAGGACCATTCATTCGAAATGACTTCTCCATGCATTTTATGCATTGGTAAAAGCACTATGATGAAAAGTGTGATATGTTTTCAGGTATCTCCTATACTAATAGAGCCACATGCTCACCGGTTTGCCACATGCTGTAGGCCTATGGACTGAACAAGAAACCATCAAAAATTTTAACCAGTCATCGTTCTCACAACACTGAGGACCATTCATTCGAAATGACTTCTCCATGCATTTTATGCATTGGTAAAAGCACTATGATGAAAAGTGTGATATGTTTTCAGGTATTTCCTATACTAATAGAGCCACATGCTCACCGGTTTGCCACATGCTGTAGGCCTATGGACTGAACAAGAAACCACCAAAAATTTTAACCAGTCATGGTTCTCACAACACTGAGGACCATTCATTCGAAATGACTTCTCCATGCATTTTATGCATTGGTAAAAGCACTATGATGAAAAGTGTGATATGTTTTCAGGTATCTCCTATACTAATAGAGCCACATGCTCACCGGTTTGCCACATGCTGTAGGCCTATGGACTGAACAAGAAACCACCAAAAATTTTAACCAGTCATCGTTCTCACAACACTGAGGACAAGTCATTCGAAATGACTTCTCCATGCATTATGAGAAATCGCTCCTGTCAAACCAATCTAATCAGTTTTTATGAAGAGGTAAGCTATAGGCTGGACCACGGTGAGTCATTGGACGTGGTATATCTCGATTTTTCCAAAGCGTTTGATACCGTGCCGCACAAGAGGTTGGTACACAAAATGAGAATGCTTGGTCTGGGGGAAAATGTGTGTAAATGGGTTAGTAACTGGCTTAGTGATAGAAAGCAGAGGGTGGTTATAAATGGTATAGTCTCTAACTGGGTCGCTGTGACCAGTGGGGTACCGCAGGGGTCAGTATTGGGACCTGTTCTCTTCAACATATTCATTAATGATCTGGTAGAAGGTTTACACAGTAAAATATCGATATTTGCAGATGATACAAAACTATGTAAAGCAGTTAATACAAGAGAAGATAGTATTCTGCTACAGATGGATCTGGATAAGTTGGAAACTTGGGCTGAAAGGTGGCAGATGAGGTTTAACAATGATAAATGTAAGGTTATACACATGGGAAGAGGGAATCAATATCACCATTACACACTGAACGGGAAACCACTGGGTAAATCTGACAGGGAGAAGGACTTGGGGATCCTAGTTAATGATAAACTTACCTGGAGCAGCCAGTGCCAGGCAGCAGCTGCCAAGGCAAACAGGATCATGGGGTGCATTAAAAGAGGTCTGGATACACATGATGAGAGCATTATACTGCCTCTGTACAAATCCCTAGTTAGACCGCACATGGAGTACTGTGTCCAGTTTTGGGCACCGGTGCTCAGGAAGGATATAATGGAACTAGAGAGAGTACAAAGGAGGGCAACAAAATTAATAAAGGGGATGGGAGAACTACAATACCCAGATAGATTAGCGAAATTAGGATTATTTAGTCTAGAAAAAAGACGACTGAGGGGCGATCTAATAACCATGTATAAGTATATAAGGGGACAATACAAATATCTCGCTGAGGATCTGTTTATACCAAGGAAGGTGACGGGCACAAGGGGGCATTCTTTGCGTCTGGAGGAGAGAAGGTTTTTCCACCAACATAGAAGAGGATTCTTTACTGTTAGGGCAGTGAGAATCTGGAATTGCTTGCCTGAGGAGGTGGTGATGGCGAACTCAGTCGAGGGGTTCAAGAGAGGCCTGGATGTCTTCCTGGAGCAGAACAATATTGTATCATACAATTATTAGGTTCTGTAGAAGGACGTAGATCTGGGTATTTATTATGATGGAATATAGGCTGAACTGGATGGACAAATGTCTTTTTTCGGCCTTACTAACTATGTTACTATGTTACTATGTATTTTATGCATTGGTAAAAGCACTATGATGAAAAGTGTGATATGTTTTCAGGTATCTCCTATACTAATAGAGCCACATGCTCACCGGTTTGCCACATGCTGTAGGCCTATGGACTGAACAAGAAACCCTCAAAAATTTTAACCAGTCATCGTTCTCACAACACTGAGGACCATTCATTCGAAATGACTTCTCCATGCATTTTATGCATTGGTAAAAGCACTGTGATGAAAAGTGTGATATGTTTTCAGGTATCTCCTATACTAATAGAGCCACATGCTCACCGGTTTGCCACATGCTGTAGGCCTATGGACTGAACAAGAAACCACCAAAAATTTTAACCAGTCATCGTTCTCACAACACTGAGGAACATTCATTCGAAATGACTTCTCCATGCATTTTATGCATTGGTAAAAGCACTATGATGAAAAGTGTGATATGTTTTCAGGTATCTCCTATACTAATAGAGCCACATGCTCACCGGTTTGCCACATGCTGTAGGCCTATGGACTGAACAAGAAACCACCAAAAATTTTAACTAGTCATCGTTCTCCCAACACTGAGGACCATTCATTCGAAATGACTTCTCCATGCATTTTATGCATTGGTAAAAGCACTATGATGAAAAGTGTGATATGTTTTCAGGTATCTCCTATACTAATAGAGCCACATGCTCACCGGTTTGCCACATGCTGTAGGCCTATGGACTGAACAAGAAACCACCAAAAATTTTAACCAGTCATCGTTCTCACAACACTGAGGATCATTCATTCGAAATGACTTCTCCATGCATTTTATGCATTGCTAAAAGCACTATGATAAAAAGTGTGATATGTTTTCAGGTATCTGCTATACTAATAAAGCCACATGCTCACCGGTTTGCCACATGCTGTAGGACTATGGACTGAACAAGAAACCACCAAAAATTTTAACCAGTCATCGTTCTCACAACACTGAGGACCATTCATTCGAAATGACTTCTCCATGCATTTTATGCATTGGTAAAAGCACTATGATGAAAAGTGTGATATGTTTTCAGGTATCTCCTATACTAATAGAGCCACATGCTCACCGGTTTGCCACATGCTGTAGGCCTATGGACTGAACAAGAAACCACCAAAAATTTTAACCAGTCATCGTTCTCACAACACTGAGGACCATTCATTCGAAATGACTTCTCCATGCATTTTATGCATTGGAAAAAGCACTATGATGAAAAGTGTGATATGTTTTCAGGTATCTCCTATACTAATAGAGCCACATGCTCACCGGTTTGCCACATGCTGTAGGCCTATGGACTGAACAAGAAACCACCAAAAATTTTAACCAGTCATCGTTCTCACAACACTGAGGAACATTCATTCGAAATGACTTCTCCATGCATTTTATGCATTGGTAAAAGCACTATGATGAAAAGTGTGATATGTTTTCAGGTATCTCCTATACTAATAGAGCCACATGCTCACTGGTTTGCCACATGCTGTAGGCCTATGGACTGAACAAGAAACCACCAAAAATTTTAACTAGTCATCGTTCTCCCAACACTGAGGACCATTCATTCGAAATGACTTCTCCATGCATTTTATGCATTGGTAAAAGCACTATGATGAAAAGTGTGATATGTTTTCAGGTATCTCCTATACTAATAGAGCCACATGCTCACCGGTTTGCCACATGCTGTAGGCCTATGGACTGAACAAGAAACCACCAAAAATTTTAACCAGTCATCGTTCTCACAACACTGAGGACCATTCATTCGAAATGACTTCTCCATGCATTTTATGCATTGCTAAAAGCACTATGATAAAAAGTGTGATATGTTTTCAGGTATCTGCTATACTAATAAAGCCACATGCTCACCGGTTTGCCACATGCTGTAGGACTATGGACTGAACAAGAAACCACCAAAAATTTTAACCAGTCATCGTTCTCACAACACTGAGGACCATTCATTCGAAATGACTTCTCCATGCATTTTATGCATTGGTAAAAGCACTATGATGAAAAGTGTGATATGTTTTCAGGTATCTCCTATACTAATAGAGCCACATGCTCACCGGTTTGCCACATGCTGTAGGCCTATGGACTGAACAAGAAACCACCAAAAATTTTAACCAGTCATCGTTCTCACAACACTGAGGACCATTCATTCGAAATGACTTCTCCATGCATTTTATGCATTGGAAAAAGCACTATGATGAAAAGTGTGATATGTTTTCAGGTATCTCCTATACTAATAGAGCCACATGCTCACCGGTTTGCCACATGCTGTAGGCCTATGGACTGAACAAGAAACCACCAGACATTTTAACCAGTCATCGTTCTCACAACACTGAGGAACATTCATTCGAAATGACTTCTCCATGCATTTTATGCATTGGTAAAAGCACTATGATGAAAAGTGTGATATGTTTTCAGGTATCTCCTATACTAATAGAGCCACATGCTCACCGGTTTGCCACATGCTGTAGGCCTATGGACTGAACAAGAAACCACCAAAAATTTTAACCAGTCATCGTTCTCACAACACTGAGGACCATTCATTCGAAATGACTTCTCCATGCATTTTATGCATTGCTAAAAGCACTATGATAAAAAGTGTGATATGTTTTCAGGTATCTCCTATACTAATAGAGCCACATGCTCACCGGTTTGCCACATGCTGTAGGCCTATGGACTGAACAAGAAACCACCAAAAATTTTAACCAGTCATCGTTCTCACAACACTGAGGACCATTCATTCGAAATGACTTCTCCATGCATTTTATGCATTGCTAAAAGCACTATGATAAAAAGTGTGATATGTTTTCAGGTATCTGCTATACTAATAAAGCCACATGCTCACCGGTTTGCCACATGCTGTAGGACTATGGACTGAACAAGAAACCACCAAAAATTTTAACCAGTCATCGTTCTCACAACACTGAGGACCATTCATTCGAAATGACTTCTCCATGCATTTTATGCATTGGTAAAAGCACTATGATGAAAAGTGTGATATGTTTTCAGGTATCTCCTATACTAATAGAGCCACATGCTCACCGGTTTGCCACATGCTGTAGGCCTATGGACTGAACAAGAAACCACCAAAAATTTTAACCAGTCATCGTTCTCACAACACTGAGGACCATTCATTCGAAATGACTTCTCCATGCATTTTATGCATTGGAAAAAGCACTATGATGAAAAGTGTGATATGTTTTCAGGTATCTCCTATACTAATAGAGCCACATGCTCACCGGTTTGCCACATGCTGTAGGCCTATGGACTGAACAAGAAACCACCAAAAATTTTAACCAGTCATCATTCTCACAACACTGAGGACCATTCATTCGAAATGACTTCTCCATGCATTTTATGCATTGGTAAAAGCACTATGATAAAAAGTGTGATATGTTTTCAGGTATTTCCTATACTAATAGAGCCACATGCTCACCGGTTTGCCACATGCTGTAGGCCTATGGACTGAACAAGAAACCACCAAAAACTTTAACCAGTCATCGTTCTCACAACACTGAGGACCATTCATTCGAAATGACTTCTCCATGCATTTTATGCATTGGTAAAAGCACTATGATGAAAAGTGTGATATGTTTTCAGGTATCTCCTATACTAATAGAGACACATGCTCACCGGTTTGCCACATGCTGTAGGCCTATGGACTGATCAAGAAACCACCAAAAATTTTAACCAGTCATCGTTCTCACAACACTGAGGACCATTCATTCGAAATGACTTCTCCATGCATTTTATGCATTGGTAAAAGCACTATGATGAAAAGTGTGATATGTTTTCAGGTATCTCCTATACTAATAGAGCCACATACTCAATGGTTTGCCACATGCTGTAGGCCTATGGACTGAACAAGAAACCACCAAAAATTTTAACCAGTCATCGTTCTCACAACACTGAGGACCATTCATTCGAAATCACTTCTCCATGCATTTTATGCATTGGTAAAAGCACTATGATGAAAAGTGTGATATGTTTTCAGGTATCTCCTATTCTAATAGAACCACATGCTCACCGGTTTGCCACATGCTGTAGGCTTATGGACTGAACAAGAAACCACCAAAAATTTTAACCAGTCATCGTTCTCACAACACTGAGGACCATTCATTCAAAATGACTTCTCCATGCATTTTATGCATTGGTAAAAGCACTATGATGAAAAGTGTGATATGTTTTCAGGTATCTCCTATACTAATAGAGCCACATGCTCACCGGATTGCCACATGCTGTAGGCCTATGGACTGAACAAGAAACCACCAAAAATTTTAACCAGTCATCGTTCTCACAACACTGAGGACCATTCATTCGAAATGACTTCTCCATGCATTTTATGCATTAGTAAAAGCACTATGATGAAAAGTGTGATATGTTTTCAGGTATCTCCTATACTAATAGAGCCACATACTCACCGGTTTGCCACATGCTGTAGGCCTATGGACTGAACAAGAAACCACCAAAAATTTTAACCAGTCATCGTTCTCACAACACTGAGGACCATTCATTCGAAATGACTTCTCCATGCATTTTATGCATTGGTAAAAGCACTATGATGAAAAGTGTGATATGTTTTCAGGTATCTCCTATACTAATAGAACCACATGCTCACCGGTTTGCCACATGCTGTAGGCCTATGGACTGAACAAGAAACCACCAAAAATTTTAACCAGTCATCGTTCTCACAACACTGAGGACCAATCATTCGAAAGACTTCTCCATGCATTTTATGCATTGGTAAAAGCACTATGATGAAAAGTGTGATATGTTTTCAGGTATTTCCTATACTAATAGAGCCACATGCTCACCGGTTTGCCACATGCTGTAGGCCTATGGACTGAACAAGAAACCACCAAAAATTTTAACCAGTCATCGTTCTCACAACACTGAGGACCATTCATTCGAAATGACTTTTCCATGCATTTTAAGCATTGGTAAAAGCACTATGATGAAAAGTGTGATATGTTTTCAGGTATCTCCTATACTAATAGAGCCACATACTCAATGGTTTGCCACATGCTGTAGGCCTATGGACTGAACAAGAAACCACCAAAAATTTTAACCAGTCATCGTTCTCACAACACTGAGGACCATTCATTCGAAATGACTTCTCCATGCATTTTATGCATTGGTAAAAGCACTATGATGAAAAGTGTGATATGTTTTCAGGTATCTCCTATTCTAATAGAGCCACATGCTCACCGGTTTGCCACATGCTGTAGGCTTATGGACTGAACAAGAAACCACCAAAAATTTTAACCAGTCATCGTTCTCACAACACTGAGGACCATTCATTCGAAATGACTTCTCCATGCATTTTATGCATTGGTAAAAGCACTATGATGAAAAGTGTGATATGTTTTCAGGTATCTCCTATACTAATAGAGTCACATGCTCACCGGTTTGCCACATGCTGTAGGCCTATGGACTGAACAAGAAACCACCAAAATTTTTAACCAGTAATCGTTCTCACAACACTGAGGACCATTCATTCGAAATGACTTCTCCATGCATTTTATGCATTGGAAAAAGCACTATGATGAAAAGTGTGATATGTTTTCAGGTATCTCCTATACTAATAGAGCCACATGCTCACCGGTTTGCCACATGCTGTAGGCCTATGGACTGAACAAGAAACCACCAAAAATTTTAACCAGTCATCATTCTCACAACACTGAGGACCATTCATTCGAAATGACTTCTCCATGCATTTTATGCATTGGTAAAAGCACTATGATAAAAAGTGTGATATGTTTTCAGGTATTTCCTATACTAATAGAGCCACATGCTCACCGGTTTGCCACATGCTGTAGGCCTATGGACTGAACAAGAAACCACCAAAAACTTTAACCAGTCATCGTTCTCACAACACTGAGGACCATTCATTCGAAATGACTTCTCCATGCATTTTATGCATTGGTAAAAGCACTATGATGAAAAGTGTGATATGTTTTCAGGTATCTCCTATACTAATAGAGACACATGCTCACCGGATTGCCACATGCTGTAGGCCTATGGACTGATCAAGAAACCACCAAAAATTTTAACCAGTCATCGTTCTCACAACACTGAGGACCATTCATTCGAAATGACTTCTCCATGCATTTTATGCATTGGTAAAAGCACTATGATGAAAAGTGTGATATGTTTTCAGGTATCTCCTATACTAATAGAGCCACATACTCAATGGTTTGCCACATGCTGTAGGCCTATGGACTGAACAAGAAACCACCAAAAATTTTAACCAGTCATCGTTCTCACAACACTGAGGACCATTCATTCGAAATCACTTCTCCATGCATTTTATGCATTGGTAAAAGCACTATGATGAAAAGTGTGATATGTTTTCAGGTATCTCCTATTCTAATAGAACCACATGCTCACCGGTTTGCCACATGCTGTAGGCTTATGGACTGAACAAGAAACCACCAAAAATTTTAACCAGTCATCGTTCTCACAACACTGAGGACCATTCATTCAAAATGACTTCTCCATGCATTTTATGCATTGGTAAAAGCACTATGATGAAAAGTGTGATATGTTTTCAGGTATCTCCTATACTAATAGAGCCACATGCTCACCGGATTGCCACATGCTGTAGGCCTATGGACTGAACAAGAAACCACCAAAAATTTTAACCAGTCATCGTTCTCACAACACTGAGGACCATTCATTCGAAATGACTTCTCCATGCATTTTATGCATTAGTAAAAGCACTATGATGAAAAGTGTGATATGTTTTCAGGTATCTCCTATACTAATAGAGCCACATACTCACCGGTTTGCCACATGCTGTAGGCCTATGGACTGAACAAGAAACCACCAAAAATTTTAACCAGTCATCGTTCTCACAACACTGAGGACCATTCATTCGAAATGACTTCTCCATGCATTTTATGCATTGGTAAAAGCACTATGATGAAAAGTGTGATATGTTTTCAGGTATCTCCTATACTAATAGAACCACATGCTCACCGGTTTGCCACATGCTGTAGGCCTATGGACTGAACAAGAAACCACCAAAAATTTTAACCAGTCATCGTTCTCACAACACTGAGGACCAATCATTCGAAAGACTTCTCCATGCATTTTATGCATTGGTAAAAGCACTATGATGAAAAGTGTGATATGTTTTCAGGTATTTCCTATACTAATAGAGCCACATGCTCACCGGTTTGCCACATGCTGTAGGCCTATGGACTGAACAAGAAACCACCAAAAATTTTAACCAGTCATCGTTCTCACAACACTGAGGACCATTCATTCGAAATGACTTTTCCATGCATTTTAAGCATTGGTAAAAGCACTATGATGAAAAGTGTGATATGTTTTCAGGTATCTCCTATACTAATAGAGCCACATACTCAATGGTTTGCCACATGCTGTAGGCCTATGGACTGAACAAGAAACCACCAAAAATTTTAACCAGTCATCGTTCTCACAACACTGAGGACCATTCATTCGAAATGACTTCTCCATGCATTTTATGCATTGGTAAAAGCACTATGATGAAAAGTGTGATATGTTTTCAGGTATCTCCTATTCTAATAGAACCACATGCTCACCGGTTTGCCACATGCTGTAGGCTTATGGACTGAACAAGAAACCACCAAAAATTTTAACCAGTCATCGTTCTCACAACACTGAGGACCATTCATTCGAAATGACTTCTCCATGCATTTTATGCATTGGTAAAAGCACTATGATGAAAAGTGTGATATGTTTTCAGGTATCTCCTATACTAATAGAGCCACATACTCAATGGTTTGCCACATGCTGTAGGCCTATGGACTGAACAAGAAACCACCAAAAATTTTAACCAGTCATCGTTCTCACAACACTGAGGACCATTCATTCGAAATGACTTCTCCATGCATTTTATGCATTGGTAAAAGCACTATGATGAAAAGTGTGATATGTTTTCAGGTATCTCCTATACTAATAGAGCCACATGCTCACCGGTTTGCCACATGCTGTAGGCCTATGGACTGAACAAGAAACCACCAACAATTTTAACCAGTCATCGTTCTCACAACACTGAGGACCATTCATTCGAAATGACTTCTCCATGCATTTTATGCATTGGTAAAAGCACTATGATGAAAAGTGTGATATGTTTTCAGGTATCTCCTATACTAATAGAGCCACATGCTCACCGGTTTGCCACATGCTGTAGGCCTATGGACTGAACAAGAAACCACCAAAAATTTTAACCAGTCATCGTTCTCACAACACTGAGGACCATTCATTCGAAATGACTTCTCCATGCATTTTATGCATTGGTAAAAGCACTATGATGAAAAGTGTGATATGTTTTCAGGTATCTCCTATACTAATAGAGCCACATGCTCACCGGTTTGCCACATGCTGTAGGCCTATGGACTGAACAAGAAACCACCAAAAATTTTAACCAGTCATCATTCTCACAACACTGAGGACCATTCATTCGAAATGACTTCTCCATGCATTTTATGCATTGGTAAAAGCACTATGATGAAAAGTGTGATATGTTTTCAGGTATCTCCTATACTAATAGAGCCACATGCTCACCGGTTTGCCACATGCTGTAGGCCTATGGACTGAACAAGAAACCATCAAAAATTTTAACCAGTCATCGTTCTCACAACACTGAGGACCATTCATTCGAAATGACTTCAACATGCATTTTATGCATTGGTAAAAGCACAATGATGAAAAGTGTGATATGTTTTCAGGTATCTCCTATACTAATAGAGCCACATGCTCACCGGTTTGCCACATGCTGTAGGCCTATGGACTGAACAAGAAACCACCAAAAATTTTAACCAGTCATCGTTCTCACAACACTGATGACCATTCATTTGAAATGACTTCTCCATGCATTTTATGCATTGGTAAAAGCACTATGATGAAAAGTGTGATATGTTTTCAGGTATCTCCTATACTAATAGAACCACATGCTCACCGGTTTGCCACATGCTGTAGGCCTATGGACTGAACAAGAAACCACCAAAAATTTTAACCAGTCATCGTTCTCACAACACTGAGGACCATTCATTCGAAATGACTTCTCCATGCATTTTATGCATTGGTAAAAGCACTATGATGAAAAGTGTGATATGTTTTCAGGTATCTCCAATACTAATAGAGCCACATGCTCACCGGTTTGCCACATGCTGTAGGCCTATGGACTGAACAAGAAACCACCAAAAATTTTAACCAGTCATCGTTCTCACAACACTGAGGACCATTCATTCGAAATGACTTCTCCATGCATTTTATGCATTGGTAAAAGCACTATGATGAAAAGTGTGATATGTTTTCAGGTATCTCCTATACTAATAGAGCCACATGCTCACCGGTTTGCCACATGCTGTAGGCCTATGGACTGAACAAGAAACCACCAAAAATTTTAACCAGTCATCGTTCTCACAACACTGAGGACCATTCATTCGAAATGACTTCTCCATGCATTTTATGCATTGGTAAAAGCACAATGATGAAAAGTGTGATATGTTTTCAGGTATCTCCTATACTTATAGAGCCACATGCTCACCGGTTTGCCACATGCTGTAGGCCTATGGACTGAACAAGAAATCACCAAAAATTTTAACCAGTCATCGTTCTCACAACACTGAGGACCATTCATTCAAAATGACTTCTCTATGCATTTTATGCATTGGTAAAAGCACTATGATGAAAAGTGTGATATGTTTTCAGGTATCTCCTATACTAATAGAGCCACATACTCACCGGTTTGCCACATGCTGTAGGCCTATGGACTGAACAAGAAACCACCAAAAATTTTAACCAGTCATCGTTCTCACAACACTGAGGACCATTCATTCGAAATGACTTCTCCATGCATTTTATGCATTGGTAAAAGCACTATGATGAAAAGTGTGATATGTTTTCAGGTATCTCCTATACTAATAGAGCCACATGCTCACCGGTTTGCCACATGCTGTAGGCCTATGGACTGAACAAGAAACCACCAAAAATTTTAACCAGTCATCATTCTCACAACACTGAGGACCATTCATTCGAAATGACTTCTCCATGCATTTTATGCATTGGTAAAAGCACTATGATGAAAAGTGTGATATGTTTTCAGGTATCTCCTATACTAATAGAGCCACATGCTCACCGGTTTGCCACATGCTGTAGGCCTATGGACTGAACAAGAAACCATCAAAAATTTTAACCAGTCATCGTTCTCACAACACTGAGGACCATTCATTCGAAATGACTTCAACATGCATTTTATGCATTGGTAAAAGCACAATGATGAAAAGTGTGATATGTTTTCAGGTATCTCCTATACTAATAGAGCCACATGCTCACCGGTTTGCCACATGCTGTAGGCCTATGGACTGAACAAGAAACCACCAAAAATTTTAACCAGTCATCGTTCTCACAACACTGAGGACCATTCATTCGAAATGACTTCTCCATGCATTTTATGCATTGGTAAAAGCACAATGATGAAAAGTGTGATATGTTTTCAGGTATCTCCTATACTTATAGAGCCACATGCTCACCGGTTTGCCACATGCTGTAGGCCTATGGACTGAACAAGAAACCACCAAAAATTTTAACCAGTCATCGTTCTCACAACACTGAGGACCATTCATTCAAAATGACTTCTCTATGCATTTTATGCATTGGTAAAAGCACTATGATGAAAAGTGTGATATGTTTTCAGGTATCTCCTATACTAATAGAGCCACATACTCACCGGTTTGCCACATGCTGTAGGCCTATGGACTGAACAAGAAACCACCAAAAATTTTAACCAGTGATCGTTCTCACAACACTGAGGACCATTCATTCGAAATGACTTCTCCATGCATTTTATGCATTGGTGAAAGCACTATGATGAAAAGTGTGATATGTTTTCAGCTATCTCCTATACTAATAGAGCCACATGCTCACCGGTTTGCCACATGCTGTAGGCCTATGGACTGAAAAAGAAACCACCAAAAATTTTAACCAGTCATCGTTCTCACAACACTGAGGACCATTCATTCGAAATGACTTCTCCATGCATTTTATGCATTGGTAAAAGCACTATGATGAAAAGTGTGATATGTTTTCAGGTATCTCCTATACTAATAGAGCCACATACTCACCGGTTTGCCACATGCTGTAGGCCTATGGACTGAACAAGAAACCACCAAAAATTTTAACCAGTCATCGTTCTCACAACACTGAGGACCATTCATTCGAAATGACTTCTCCATGCATTTTATGCATTGGTAAAAGCACTATGATGAAAAGTGTGATATGTTTTCAGGTATCTCCTATACTAATAGAGCCACATGCTCACCGGTTTGCCACATGCTGTAGGCCTATGGACTGAACAAGAAACCACCAAAAATTTTAACCAGTCATTGTTATCACAACACTGAGGACCATTCATTCGAAATGACTTCTCCATGCATTTTATGCATTGGTAAAAGCACTATGATGAAAAGTGTGATATGTTTTCAGGTATCTCCTATACTAATAGAGCCACATGCTCACCGGTTTGCCACATGCTGTAGGCCTATGGACTGAACAAGAAACCACCAAAAATTTTAACCAGTCATCGTTCTCACAACACTGAGGACCATTCATTCGAAATGACTTCTCCATGCATTTTATGCATTGGTAAAAGCACTATGATGAAAAGTGTGATATGTTTTCAGGTATCTCCTATACTAATAGAGCCACATGCTCACCGGTTTGCCACATGCTGTAGGCCTATGGACTGAACAAGAAACCACCAAAAATTTTAACCAGTCATCATTCTCACAACACTGAGGACCATTCATTCGAAATGACTTCCCCATGCATTTTATGCATTGGTAAAAGCACTATGATGAAAAGTGTGATATGTTTTCAGGTATCTCCTATACTAATAGAGTCACATGCTCACCGGTTTGCCACATGCTGTAGGCCTATGGACTGAACAAGAAACCACCAAAAATTTTAACCAGTCATCGTTCTCACAACACTGAGGACCATTCATTCGAAATGACTTCTCCATGCATTTTATGCATTCGTAAAAGCACTATGATGAAAAGTGTGATATGTTTTCAGGTATCTCCTATACTAATAGAGCCACATGCTCACCGGTTTGCCACATGCTGTAGGCCTATGGACTGAACAAGAAACCACCAAAAATTTGAACCAGTCATCGTTCTCACAACACTGAGGACCATTCATTCGAAATGACTTCTCCATGCATTTTATGCATTGGTAAAAGCACTATGATGAAAAGTGTGATATGTTTTCAGGTATCTCCTATACTAATAGAACCACATGCTCACCGGTTTGCCACATGCTGTGTGCCTATGGACTGAACAAGAAACCACCAAAAATTTTAACCAGTCATCGTTCTCACAACACTGAGGACCATTCATTCGAAATGACTTCTCCATGCATTTTATGCATTGGTAAAAGCACTATGATGAAAAGTGTGATATGTTTTCAGGTATCTCCTATACTAATAGAGCCACATGCTCACCGGTTTGCCACATGCTGTAGGCCTATGGACTGAACAAGAAACCACCAAAAATTTTAACCAGTCATCGTTCTCACAACACTGAGGACCATTCATTCGAAATGACTTCTCCATGCATTTTATGCATTGGTAAAAGCACTATGATGAAAAGTGTGATATGTTTTCAGGTATCTCCTATACTAATAGAGCCACATGCTCACCGGTTTGCCACATGCTGTAGGCCTATGGACTGAACAAGAAACCACCAAAAATTTTAACCAGTCATCATTCTCACAACACTGAGGACCATTCATTCGAAATGACTTCCCCATGCATTTTATGCATTGGTAAAAGCACTATGATGAAAAGTGTGATATGTTTTCAGGTATCTCCTATACTAATAGAGCCACATGCTCACCGGTTTGCCACATGCTGTAGGCCTATGGACTGAACAAGAAACCACCAAAAATTTTAACCAGTCATCGTTCTCACAACACTGAGGACCATTCATTCGAAATGACTTCTCCATGCATTTTATGCATTGGTAAAAGCACTATGATGAAAAGTGTGATATGTTTTCAGGTATCTCCTATACTAATAGAACCACATGCTCACCGGTTTGCCACATGCTGTAGGCCTATGGACTGAACAAGAAACCACCAAAAATTTTAACCAGTCATCGTTCTCACAACACTGAGGACCATTCATTCGAAATGACTTCTCCATGCATTTTATGCATTGGTAAAAGCACTATGATGAAAAGTGTGATATGTTTTCAGGTATCTCCTATACTAATAGAACCACATGCTCACCGGTTTGCCACATGCTGTAGGCCTATGGACTGAACAAGAAACCACCAAAAATTTTAACCAGTCATCGTTCTCACAACACTGAGGACCATTCATTCGAAATGACTTCTCCATGCATTTTATGCATTGGTAAAAGCACTATGATGAAAAGTGTGATATGTTTTCAGGTATCTCCTATACTAATAGAGCCACATGCTCACCGGTTTGCCACATGCTGTAGGCCTATGGACTGAACAAGAAACCACCAAAAATTTTAACCAGTCATCGTTCTCACAACACTGAGGACCATTCATTCGAAATGACTTCTCCATGCATTTTATGCATTGGTAAAAGCACAATGATGAAAAGTGTGATATGTTTTCAGGTATCTCCTATACTTATAGAGCCACATGCTCACCGGTTTGCCACATGCTGTAGGCCTATGGACTGAACAAGAAACCACCAAAAATTTTAACCAGTCATCGTTCTCACAACACTGAGGACCATTCATTCAAAATGACTTCTCTATGCATTTTATGCATTGGTAAAAGCACTATGATGAAAAGTGTGATATGTTTTCAGGTATCTCCTATACTAATAGAGCCACATACTCACCGGTTTGCCACATGCTGTAGGCCTATGGACTGAACAAGAAACCACCAAAAATTTTAACCAGTCATCGTTCTCACAACACTGAGGACCATTCATTCGAAATGACTTCTCCATGCATTTTATGCATTGGTAAAAGCACTATGATGAAAAGTGTGATATGTTTTCAGGTATCTCCTATACTAATAGAGCCACATGCTCACCGGTTTGCCACATGCTGTAGGCCTATGGACTGAACAAGAAACCACCAAAAATTTTAACCAGTCATCGTTCTCACAACACTGAGGACCATTCATTCGAAATGACTTCTCCATGCATTTTATGCATTGGTAAAAGCACTATGATGAAAAGTGTGATATGTTTTCAGGTATCTCCTATACTAATAGAGCCACATGCTCACCGGTTTGCCACATGCTTTAGGCCTATGGACTGAACAAGAAACCACCAAAAATTTTAACCAGTCATCATTCTCACAACACTGAGGACCATTCATTCGAAATGACTTCTCCATGCATTTTATGCATTGGTAAAAGCACTATGATGAAAAGTGTGATATGTTTTCAGGTATCTCCTATACTAATAGAGCCACATGCTCACCGGTTTGCCACATGCTGTAGGCCTATGGACTGAACAAGAAACCATCAAAAATTTTAACCAGTCATCGTTCTCACAACACTGAGGACCATTCATTCGAAATGACTTCAACATGCATTTTATGCATTGGTAAAAGCACAATGATGAAAAGTGTGATATGTTTTCAGGTATCTCCTATACTAATAGAGCCACATGCTCACCGGTTTGCCACATGCTGTAGGCCTATGGACTGAACAAGAAACCACCAAAAATTTTAACCAGTCATCGTTCTCACAACACTGAGGACCATTCATTCGAAATGACTTCTCCATGCATTTTATGCATTGGTAAAAGCACAATGATGAAAAGTGTGATATGTTTTCAGGTATCTCCTATACTTATAGAGCCACATGCTCACCGGTTTGCCACATGCTGTAGGCCTATGGACTGAACAAGAAACCACCAAAAATTTTAACCAGTCATCGTTCTCACAACACTGAGGACCATTCATTCAAAATGACTTCTCTATGCATTTTATGCATTGGTAAAAGCACTATGATGAAAAGTGTGATATGTTTTCAGGTATCTCCTATACTAATAGAGCCACATACTCACCGGTTTGCCACATGCTGTAGGCCTATGGACTGAACAAGAAACCACCAAAAATTTTAACCAGTGATCGTTCTCACAACACTGAGGACCATTCATTCGAAATGACTTCTCCATGCATTTTATGCATTGGTGAAAGCACTATGATGAAAAGTGTGATATGTTTTCAGGTATCTCCTATACTAATAGAACCACATGCTCACCGGTTTGCCACATGCTGTAGGCCTATGGACTGAACAAGAAACCACCAAAAATTTTAACCAGTCATCGTTCTTACAACACTGAGGACCATTCATTCGAAATGACTTCTCCATGCATTTTATGCATTGGTAAAAGCACTATGATGAAAAGTGTGATATGTTTTCAGCTATCTCCTATACTAATAGAGCCACATGCTCACCGGTTTGCCACATGCTGTAGGCCTATGGACTGAAAAAGAAACCACCAAAAATTTTAACCAGTCATCGTTCTCACAACACTGAGGACCATTCATTCGAAATGACTTCTCCATGCATTTTATGCATTGGTAAAAGCACTATGATGAAAAGTGTGATATGTTTTCAGGTATCTCCTATACTAATAGAGCCACATACTCACCGGTTTGCCACATGCTGTAGGCCTATGGACTGAACAAGAAACCACCAAAAATTTTAACCAGTCATCGTTCTCACAACACTGAGGACCATTCATTCGAAATGACTTCTCCATGCATTTTATGCATTGGTAAAAGCACTATGATGAAAAGTGTGATATGTTTTCAGGTATCTCCTATACTAATAGAGCCACATGCTCACCGGTTTGCCACATGCTGTAGGCCTATGGACTGAACAAGAAACCACCAAAAATTTTAACCAGTCATTGTTATCACAACACTGAGGACCATTCATTCGAAATGACTTCTCCATGCATTTTATGCATTGGTAAAAGCACTATGATGAAAAGTGTGATATGTTTTCAGGTATCTCCTATACTAATAGAGCCACATGCTCACCGGTTTGCCACATGCTGTAGGCCTATGGACTGAACAAGAAACCACCAAAAATTTTAACCAGTCATCGTTCTCACAACACTGAGGACCATTCATTCGAAATGACTTCTCCATGCATTTTATGCATTGGTAAAAGCACTATGATGAAAAGTGTGATATGTTTTCAGGTATCTCCTATACTAATAGAGCCACATGCTCACCGGTTTGCCACATGCTGTAGGCCTATGGACTGAACAAGAAACCACCAAAAATTTTAACCAGTCATCATTCTCACAACACTGAGGACCATTCATTCGAAATGACTTCCCCATGCATTTTATGCATTGGTAAAAGCACTATGATGAAAAGTGTGATATGTTTTCAGGTATCTCCTATACTAATAGAGCCACATGCTCACCGGTTTGCCACATGCTGTAGGCCTATGGACTGAACAAGAAACCACCAAAAATTTTAACCAGTCATCGTTCTCACAACACTGAGGACCATTCATTCGAAATGACTTCTCCATGCATTTTATGCATTCGTAAAAGCACTATGATGAAAAGTGTGATATGTTTTCAGGTATCTCCTATACTAATAGAGCCACATGCTCACCGGTTTGCCACATGCTGTAGGCCTATGGACTGAACAAGAAACCACCAAAAATTTGAACCAGTCATCGTTCTCACAACACTGAGGACCATTCATTCGAAATGACTTCTCCATGCATTTTATGCATTGGTAAAAGCACTATGATGAAAAGTGTGATATGTTTTCAGGTATCTCCTATACTAATAGAACCACATGCTCACCGGTTTGCCACATGCTGTAGGCCTATGGACTGAACAAGAAACCACCAAAAATTTTAACCAGTCATCGTTCTCACAACACTGAGGACCATTCATTCGAAATGACTTCTCCATGCATTTTATGCATTGGTAAAAGCACTATGATGAAAAGTGTGATATGTTTTCAGGTATCTCCTATACTAATAGAGCCACATGCTCACCGGTTTGCCACATGCTGTAGGCCTATGGACTGAACAAGAAACCACCAAAAATTTTAACCAGTCATCGTTCTCACAACACTGAGGACCATTCATTCGAAATGACTTCTCCATGCATTTTATGCATTGGTAAAAGCACTATGATGAAAAGTGTGATATGTTTTCAGGTATCTCCTATACTAATAGAGCCACATGCTCACCGGTTTGCCACATGCTGTAGGCCTATGGACTGAACAAGAAACCACCAAAAATTTTAACCAGTCATCGTTCTCACAACACTGAGGACCATTCATTCGAAATGACTTCTCCATGCATTTTATGCATTGGTAAAAGCACTATGATGAAAAGTGTGATATGTTTTCAGGTATCTCCTATACTAATAGAGACACATGCTCACCGGTTTGCCACATGCTGTAGGCCTATGGACTGAACAAGAAACCACCAAAAATTTTAACCAGTCATCGTTCTCACAACACTGAGGACATTCATTCGAAATGACTTCTCCATGCATTTTATGCATTGGTAAAAGCACTATGATGAAAAGTGTGATATGTTTTCAGGTATCTCCTATACTAATAGAGCCACATGCTCACCGGTTTGCCACATGCTGTAGGCCTATGGACTGAACAAGAAACCACCAAAAATTTTAACCAGTCATCATTCTCACAACACTGAGGACCATTCATTCGAAATGACTTCTCCATGCATTTTATGCATTGGTAAAAGCACTATGATGAAAAGTGTGATATGTTTTCAGGTATCTCCTATACTAATAGAGCCACATGCTCACCGGATTGCCACATGCTGTAGGCCTATGGACTGAACAAGAAACCACCAAAAATTTTAACCAGTCATCGTTCTCACAACACTGAGGACCATTCATTCGAAATGACTTCTCCATGCATTTTATGCATTGGTAAAAGCACTATGATGAAAAGTGTGATATGTTTTCAGGTATCTCCTATACTAATAGAGCCACATGCTCACCGGTTTGCCACATGCTGTAGGCCTATGGACTGAACAAGAAACCACCAAGAATTTTAACCAGTCATCGTTCTCACAACACTGAGGACCATTCATTCGAAATGACTTCTCCATGCATTTTATGCATTGGTAAAAGCACTATGATGAAAAGTGTGATATGTTTTCAGGTATCTCCTATACTAATAGAGCCACATGCTCACCGGTTTGCCACATGCTGTAGGCCTTTGGACTGAACAAGAAACCACCAAAAATTTTAACCAGTCATCGTTCTCACAACACTGAGGACCAGTCATTCGAAATGACTTCTCCATGCATTTTATGCATTGGTAAAAGCACTATGATGAAAAGTGTGATATGTTTTCAGGTATCTCCTATACTAATAGAGCCACATACTCACCAGTTTGCCACATGCTGTAGGCCTATGGACTGAACAAGAAACCACCAAAAATTTTAACCAGTCATCGTTCTCACAACACTGAGGACCATTCATTCGAAATGACTTCTCCATGCATTTTATGCATTGGTAAAAGCACTATGATGAAAAGTGTGATATGTTTTCAGGTATCTCCTATACTAATAGAGCCACATGCTCACCGGTTTGCCACATGATGTAGGCCTATGGACTGAACAAGAAACCACCAAAAATTTTAACCAGTCATCGTTCTCACAACACTGAGGACCAGTCATTCGAAATGACTTCTCCATGCATTTTATGCATTGGTAAAAGCACTATGATGAAAAGTGTGATATGTTTTCAGGTATCTCCTATACTAATAGAGCCACATGCTCACCGGTTTGCCACATGATGTAGGCCTATGGACTGAACAAGAAACCACCAAAAATTTTAACCAGTCATCGTTCTCACAACACTGAGGACCAGTCATTCGAAATGACTTCTCCATGCATTTTATGCATTGGTAAAAGCACTATGATGAAAAGTGTGATATGTTTTCAGGTATCTCCTATACTAATAGAGCCACATGCTCACCGGTTTGCCACATGATGTAGGCCTATGGACTGAACAAGAAACCACTAAAAATTTTAACCAGTCATCGTTCTCACAACACTGAGGACCAGTCATTCGAAATGACTTCTCCATGCATTTTATGCATTGGTAAAAGCACTATGATGAAAAGTGTGATATGTTTTCAGGTATCTCCTATACTAATAGAGCCACATGCTCACCGGTTTGCCACATGATGTAGGCCTATGGACTGAACAAGAAACCACCAAAAATTTTAACCAGTCATCGTTCTCACAACACTGAGGACCAGTCATTCGAAATGACTTCTCCATGCATTTTATGCATTGGTAAAAGCACTATGATGAAAAGTGTGATATGTTTTCAGGTATCTCCTATACTAATAGAGCCACATGCTCACCGGTTTGCCACATGATGTAGGCCTATGGACTGAACAAGAAACCACCAAAAATTTTAACCAGTCATCGTTCTCACAACACTGAGGACCAGTCATTCGAAATGACTTCTCCATGCATTTTATGCATTGGTAAAAGCACTATGATGAAAAGTGTGATATGTTTTCAGGTATCTCCTATACTAATAGAGCCACATGCTCACCAGTTTGCCACATGCTGTAGGCCTATGGACTGAACAAGAAACCACCAAAAATTTTAACCAGTCATCGTTCTCACAACACTGAGGACATTCATTCGAAATGACTTCTCCATGCATTTTATGCATTGGTAAAAGCACTATGATGAAAAGTGTGATATGTTTTCAGGTATCTCCTATACTAATAGAGCCACATGCTCACCGGTTTGCCACATGCTGTAGGCCTATGGACTGAACAAGAAACCACCAAAAATTTTAACCAGTCATCGTTCTCACAACACTGAGGACCATTCATTCGAAATGACTTCTCCATGCATTTTATGCATTGGTAAAAGCACTATGATGAAAAGTGTGATATGTTTTCAGGTATCTCCTATATTAATAGAGCCACATGCTCACCGGATTGCCACATGCTGTAGGCCTATGGACTGAACAAGAAACCACCAAAAATTTTAACCAGTCATCGTTCTCACAACACTGAGGACCATTCATTCGAAATGACTTCTCCATGCATTTTATGCATTGGTAAAAGCACTATGATGAAAAGTGTGATATGTTTTCAGGTATCTCCTATACTAATAGAGCCACATGCTCACCGGTTTGCCACATGCTGTAGGCCTATGGACTGAACAAGAAACCACCAAGAATTTTAACCAGTCATCGTTCTCACAACACTGAGGACCAGTCATTCGAAATGACTTCTCCATGCATTTTATGCATTGGTAAAAGCACTATGATGAAAAGTGTGATATGTTTTCAGGTATCTCCTATACTAATAGAGCCACATACTCACCAGTTTGCCACATGCTGTAGGCCTATGGACTGAACAAGAAACCACCAAAAATTTTAACCAGTCATCGTTCTCACAACACTGAGGACCATTCATTCGAAATGACTTCTCCATGCATTTTATGCATTGGTAAAAGCACTATGATGAAAAGTGTGATATGTTTTCAGGTATCTCCTATACTAATAGAGCCACATGCTCACCGGTTTGCCACATGATGTAGGCCTATGGACTGAACAAGAAACCACCAAAAATTTTAACCAGTCATCGTTCTCACAACACTGAGGACCAGTCATTCGAAATGACTTCTCCATGCATTTTATGCATTGGTAAAAGCACTATGATGAAAAGTGTGATATGTTTTCAGGTATCTCCTATACTAATAGAGCCACATGCTCACCGGTTTGCCACATGATGTAGGCCTATGGACTGAACAAGAAACCACCAAAAATTTTAACCAGTCATCGTTCTCACAACACTGAGGACCAGTCATTCGAAATGACTTCTCCATGCATTTTATGCATTGGTAAAAGCACTATGATGAAAAGTGTGATATGTTTTCAGGTATCTCCTATACTAATAGAGCCACATGCTCACCGGTTTGCCACATGATGTAGGCCTATGGACTGAACAAGAAACCACCAAAAATTTTAACCAGTCATCGTTCTCACAACACTGAGGACCAGTCATTCGAAATGACTTCTCCATGCATTTTATGCATTGGTAAAAGCACTATGATGAAAAGTGTGATATGTTTTCAGGTATCTCCTATACTAATAGAGCCACATGCTCACCGGTTTGCCACATGATGTAGGCCTATGGACTGAACAAGAAACCACCAAAAATTTTAACCAGTCATCGTTCTCACAACACTGAGGACCAGTCATTCGAAATGACTTCTCCATGCATTTTATGCATTGGTAAAAGCACTATGATGAAAAGTGTGATATGTTTTCAGGTATCTCCTATACTAATAGAGCCACATGCTCACCGGTTTGCCTCATGATGTAGGCCTATGGACTGAACAAGAAACCACTAAAAATTTTAACCAGTCATCGTTCTCACAACACTGAGGACCAGTCATTCGAAATGACTTCTCCATGCATTTTATGCATTGGTAAAAGCACTATGATGAAAAGTGTGATATGTTTTCAGGTATCTCCTATACTAATAGAGCCACATGCTCACCGGTTTGCCACATGATGTAGGCCTATGGACTGAACAAGAAACCACCAAAAATTTTAACCAGTCATCGTTCTCACAACACTGAGGACCAGTCATTCGAAATGACTTCTCCATGCATTTTATGCATTGGTAAAAGCACTATGATGAAAAGTGTGATATGTTTTCAGGTATCTCCTATACTAATAGAGCCACATGCTCACCGGTTTGCCACATGATGTAGGCCTATGGACTGAACAAGAAACCACCAAAAATTTTAACCAGTCATCGTTCTCACAACACTGAGGACCAGTCATTCGAAATGACTTCTCCATGCATTTTATGCATTGGTAAAAGCACTATGATGAAAAGTGTGATATGTTTTCAGGTATCTCCTATACTAATAGAGCCACATGCTCACCGGTTTGCCACATGATGTAGGCCTATGGACTGAACAAGAAACCACCAAAAATTTTAACCAGTCATCGTTCTCACAACACTGAGGACCAGTCATTCGATAGGACTTCTCCATGCATTTTATGCATTGGTAAAAGCACTATGATGAAAAGTGTGATATGTTTTCAGGTATCTCCTATACTAATAGAGCCACATGCTCACCGGTTTGCCACATGATGTAGGCCTATGGACTGAACAAGAAACCACCAAAAATTTTAACCAGTCATCGTTCTCACAACACTGAGGACCAGTCATTCGAAATGACTTCTCCATGCATTTTATGCATTGGTAAAAGCACTATGATGAAAAGTGTGATATGTTTTCAGGTATCTCCTATACTAATAGAGCCACATGCTCACCGGTTTGCCACATGATGTAGGCCTATGGACTGAACAAGAAACACCAAAAATTTTAACCAGTCATCGTTCTCACAACACTGAGGACCAGTCATTCGAAATGACTTCTCCATGCATTATATGCATTGGTAAAAGCACTATGATGAAAAGTGTGATATGTTTTCAGGTATCTCCTATACTAATAGAGCCACATGCTCACCGGTTTGCCACATGATGTAGGCCTATGGACTGAACAAGAAACCACCAAAAATTTTAACCAGTCATCGTTCTCACAACACTGAGGACCAGTCATTCGAAATGACTTCTCCATGCATTTTATACATTGGTAAAAGCACTATGATGAAAAGTGTGATATGTTTTCAGGTATCTCCTATACTAATAGAGCCACATGCTCACCGGTTTGCCACATGATGTAGGCCTATGGACTGAACAAGAAACCACCAAAAATTTTAACCAGTCATCGTTCTCACAACACTGAGGACCAGTCATTCGAAATGACTTCTCCATGCATTTTATGCATTGGTAAAAGCACTATGATGAAAAGTGTGATATGTTTTCAGGTATCTCCTATACTAATAGAGCCACATGCTCACCGGTTTGCCACATGATGTAGGCCTATGGACTGAACAAGAAACCACCAAAAATTTTAACCAGTCATCGTTCTCACAACACTGAGGACCAGTCATTCGAAATGACTTCTCCATGCATTTTATGCATTGGTAAAAGCACTATGATGAAAAGTGTGATATGTTTTCAGGTATCTCCTATACTAATAGAGCCACATGATCACCGTTTGCCACATGATGTAGGCCTATGGACTGAACAAGAAACCACCAAAAATTTTAACCAGTCATCGTTCTCACAACACTGAGGACCAGTCATTCGAAATGACTTCTCCATGCATTTTATGCATTGGTAAAAGCACTATGATGAAAAGTGTGATATGTTTTCAGGTATCTCCTATACTAATAGAGCCACATGCTCACCGGTTTGCCACATGATGTAGGCCTATGGACTGAACAAGAAACCACCAAAAATTTTAACCAGTCATCGTTCTCACAACACTGAGGACCAGTCATTCGAAATGACTTCTCCATGCATTTTATGCATTGGTAAAAGCACTATGATGAAAAGTGTGATATGTTTTCAGGTATCTCCTATACTAATAGAGCCACATGCTCACCGGTTTGCCACATGATGTAGGCCTATGGACTGAACAAGAAACCACCAAAAATTTTAACCAGTCATCGTTCTCACAACACTGAGGACCAGTCATTCGAAATGACTTCTCCATGCATTTTATGCATTGGTAAAAGCACTATGATGAAAAGTGTGATATGTTTTCAGGTATCTCCTATACTAATAGAGCCACATGCTCACCGGTTTGCCACATGATGTAGGCCTATGGACTGAACAAGAAACCACCAAAAATTTTAACCAGTCATCGTTCTCACAACACTGAGGACCAGTCATTCGAAATGACTTCTCCATGCATTTTATGCATTGGTAAAAGCACTATGATGAAAAGTGTGATATGTTTTCAGGTATCTCCTATACTAATAGAGCCACATGCTCACCGGTTTGCCACATGATGTAGGCCTATGGACTGAACAAGAAACCACCAAAAATTTTAACCAGTCATCGTTCTCACAACACTGAGGACCAGTCATTCGAAATGACTTCTCCATGCATTTTATGCATTGGTAAAAGCACTATGATGAAAAGTGTGATATGTTTTCAGGTATCTCCTATACTAATAGAGCCACATGCTCACCGGTTTGCCACATGATGTAGGCCTATGGACTGAACAAGAAACCACCAAAAATTTTAACCAGTCATCGTTCTCACAACACTGAGGACCAGTCATTCGAAATGACTTCTCCATGCATTTTATGCATTGGTAAAAGCACTATGATGAAAAGTGTGATATGTTTTCAGGTATCTCCTATACTAATAGAGCCACATGCTCACCGGTTTGCCACATGATGTAGGCCTATGGACTGAACAAGAAACCACCAAAAATTTTAACCAGTCATCGTTCTCACAACACTGAGGACCAGTCATTCGAAAGGACTTCTCCATGCATTTTATGCATTGGTAAAAGCACTATGATGAAAAGTGTGATATGTTTTCAGGTATCTCCTATACTAATAGAGCCACATGCTCACCGGTTTGCCACATGATGTAGGCCTATGGACTGAACAAGAAACCACCAAAAAATTTTAACCAGTCATCGTTCTCACAACACTGAGGACCAGTCATTCGAAATGACTTCTCCATGCATTTTATGCATTGGTAAAAGCACTATGATGAAAAGTGTGATATGTTTTCAGGTATCTCCTATACTAATAGAGCCACATGCTCACCGGTTTGCCACATGATGTAGGCCTATGGACTGAACAAGAAACCACCAAAAATTTTAACCAGTCATCGTTCTCACAACACTGAGGACCAGTCATTCGAAATGACTTCTCCATGCATTTTATGCATTGGTAAAAGCACTATGATGAAAAGTGTGATATGTTTTCAGGTATCTCCTATACTAATAGAGCCACATGCTCACCGGTTTGCCACATGATGTAGGCCTATGGACTGAACAAGAAACCACCAAAAATATTAACCAGTCATCGTTCTCACAACACTGAGGACCAGTCATTCGAAATGACTTCTCCATGCATTTTATGCATTGGTAAAAGCACTATGATGAAAAGTGTGATATGTTTTCAGGTATCTCCTATACTAATAGAGCCACATGCTCACCGGTTTGCCACATGATGTAGGCCTATGGACTGAACAAGAAACCACCAAAAATTTTAACCAGTCATCGTTCTCACAACACTGAGGACCAGTCATTCGAAATGACTTCTCCATGCATTTTATGCATTGGTAAAAGCACTATGATGAAAAGTGTGATATGTTTTCAGGTATCTCCTATACTAATAGAGCCACATGCTCACCGGTTTGCCACATGATGTAGGCCTATGGACTGAACAAGAAAACACCAAAAATTTTAACCAGTCATCGTTCTCACAACACTGAGGACCAGTCATTCGAAATGACTTCTCCATGCATTTTATGCATTGGTAAAAGCACTATGATGAAAAGTGTGATATGTTTTCAGGTATCTCCTATACTAATAGAGCCACATGCTCACTGGTTTGCCACATGATGTAGGCCTATGGACTGAACAAGAAACCACCAAAAATTTTAACCAGTCATCGTTCTCACAACACTGAGGACCAGTCATAAAGGACTTCTCCATGCATTTTATGCATTGGTAAAAGCACTATGATGAAAAGTGTGATATGTTTTTCAGGTATCTCCTATACTAATAGAGCCACATGATCACCGGTTTGCCACATGATGTAGGCCTATGGACTGAACAAGAAACCACCAAAAATTTTAACCAGTCATCGTTCTCACAACACTGAGGACCAGTCATTCAAAATGACTTCTCCATGCATTTTATGCATTGGTAAAAGCACTATGATGAAAAGTGTGATATGTTTTCAGGTATCTCCTATACTAATAGAGCCACATGCTCACCGGTTTGCCACATGATGTAGGCCTATGGACTGAACAAGAAACCACCAAAAATTTTAAACCAGTCATCGTTCTCACAACACTGAGGACCAGTCATTCGAAATGACTTCTCCATGCATTTTATGCATTGGTAAAAGCACTATGATGAAAAGTGTGATATGTTTTCAGGTATCTCCTATACTAATAGAGCCACATGCTCACCGGTTTGCCACATGATGTAGGCCTATGGACTGAACAAGAAACCACCAAAAATTTTAACCAGTCATCGTTCTCACAACACTGAGGACCAGTCATTCGAAAGGACTTCTCCATGCATTTTATGCATTGGTAAAAAGCACTATGATGAAAAGAGTGATATGTTTTCAGGTATCTCCTATACTAATAGAGCCACATGATCACCGGTTTGCCACATGATGTAGGCCTATGGACCTGAACAAGAAACCACCAAAAATTTTAACCAGTCATCGTTCTCACAACACTGAGGACCAGTCATTCGAAATGACTTCTCCATGCATTTTATGCATTGGTAAAAGCACTATGATGAAAAGTGTGATATGTTTTCAGGTATCTCCTATACTAATAGAGCCACATGCTCACCGGTTTGCCACATGATGTAGGCCTATGGACTGAACAAGAAACCACCAAAAATTTTAACCAGTCATCGTTCTCACAACACTGAGGACCAGTCATTCGAAATGACTTCTCCATGCATTTTATGCATTGGTAAAAGCACTATGATGAAAAGTGTGATATGTTTTCAGGTATCTCCTATACTAATAGAGCCACATGCTCACCGGTTTGCCACATGATGTAGGCCTATGGACTGAACAAGAAACCACCAAAAATTTTAACCAGTCATCGTTCTCACAACACTGAGGACCAGTCATTCGAAAGGACTTCTCCATGCATTTTATGCATTGGTAAAAGCACTATGATGAAAAGTGTGATATGTTTTCAGGTATCTCCTATACTAATAGAGCCACATGCTCACCGGTTTGCCACATGATGTAGGCCTATGGACTGAACAAGAAACCACCAAAAATTTTAACCAGTCATCGTTCTCACAACACTGAGGACCAGTCATTCGAAATGACTTCTCCATGCATTTTATGCATTGGTAAAAGCACTATGATGAAAAGTGTGATATGTTTTCAGGTATCTCCTATACTAATAGAGCCACATGCTCACCGGTTTGCCACATGATGTAGGCCTATGGACTGAACAAGAAACCACCAAAAATTTTAACCAGTCATCGTTCTCACAACACTGAGGACCAGTCATTCGAAATGACTTCTCCATGCATTTTATGCATTGGTAAAAGCACTATGATGAAAAGTGTGATATGTTTTCAGGTATCTCCTATACTAATAGAGCCACATGCTCACCGGTTTGCCACATGATGTAGGCCTATGGACTGAACAAGAAACCACCAAAAATTTTAACCAGTCATCGTTCTCACAACACTGAGGACCAGTCATTCGAAATGACTTCTCCATGCATTTTATGCATTGGTAAAAGCACTATGATGAAAAGTGTGATATGTTTTCAGGTATCTCCTATACTAATAGAGCCACATGCTCACCGGTTTGCCACATGATGTAGGCCTATGGACTGAACAAGAAACCACCAAAAATTTTAACCAGTCATCGTTCTCACAACACTGAGGACCAGTCATTCGAAATGACTTCTCCATGCATTTTATGCATTGGTAAAAGCACTATGATGAAAAGTGTGATATGTTTTCAGGTATCTCCTATACTAATAGAGCCACATGCTCACCGGTTTGCCACATGATGTAGGCCTATGGACTGAACAAGAAACCACCAAAAATTTTAACCAGTCATCGTTCTCACAACACTGAGGACCAGTCATTCGAAATGACTTCTCCATGCATTTTATGCATTGGTAAAAGCACTATGATGAAAAGTGTGATATGTTTTCAGGTATCTCCTATACTAATAGAGCCACATGCTCACCGGTTTGCCACATGATGTAGGCCTATGGACTGAACAAGAAACCACCAAAAATTTTAACCAGTCATCGTTCTCACAACACTGAGGACCAGTCATTCGAAATGACTTCTCCATGCATTTTATGCATTGGTAAAAGCACTATGATGAAAAGTGTGATATGTTTTCAGGTATCTCCTATACTAATAGAGCCACATGCTCACCGGTTTGCCACATGATGTAGGCCTATGGACTGAACAAGAAACCACCAAAAATTTTAACCAGTCATCGTTCTCACAACACTGAGGACCAGTCATTCGAAATGACTTCTCCATGCATTTTATGCATTGGTAAAAGCACTATGATGAAAAGTGTGATATGTTTTCAGGTATCTCCTATACTAATAGAGCCACATGCTCACCGGTTTGCCACATGATGTAGGCCTATGGACTGAACAAGAAACCACCAAAAATTTTAACCAGTCATCGTTCTCACAACACTGAGGACCAGTCATTCGAAATGACTTCTCCATGCATTTTATGCATTGGTAAAAGCACTATGATGAAAAGTGTGATATGTTTTCAGGTATCTCCTATACTAATAGAGCCACATGCTCACCGGTTTGCCACATGATGTAGGCCTATGGACTGAACAAGAAACCACCAAAAATTTTAACCAGTCATCGTTCTCACAACACTGAGGACCAGTCATTCGAAATGACTTCTCCATGCATTTTATGCATTGGTAAAAGCACTATGATGAAAAGTGTGATATGTTTTCAGGTATCTCCTATACTAATAGAGCCACATGCTCACCGGTTTGCCACATGATGTAGGCCTATGGACTGAACAAGAAACCACCAAAAATTTTAACCAGTCATCGTTCTCACAACACTGAGGACCAGTCATTCGAAATGACTTCTCCATGCATTTTATGCATTGGTAAAAGCACTATGATGAAAAGTGTGATATGTTTTCAGGTATCTCCTATACTAATAGAGCCACATGCTCACCGGTTTGCCACATGATGTAGGCCTATGGACTGAACAAGAAACCACCAAAAATTTTAACCAGTCATCGTTCTCACAACACTGAGGACCAGTCATTCGAAATGACTTCTCCATGCATTTTATGCATTGGTAAAAGCACTATGATGAAAAGTGTGATATGTTTTCAGGTATCTCCTATACTAATAGAGCCACATGCTCACCGGTTTGCCACATGATGTAGGCCTATGGACTGAACAAGAAACCACCAAAAATTTTAACCAGTCATCGTTCTCACAACACTGAGGACCAGTCATTCGAAATGACTTCTCCATGCATTTTATGCATTGGTAAAAGCACTATGATGAAAAGTGTGATATGTTTTCAGGTATCTCCTATACTAATAGAGCCACATGCTCACCGGTTTGCCACATGATGTAGGCCTATGGACTGAACAAGAAACCACCAAAAATTTTAACCAGTCATCGTTCTCACAACACTGAGGACCAGTCATTCGAAATGACTTCTCCATGCATTTTATGCATTGGTAAAAGCACTATGATGAAAAGTGTGATATGTTTTCAGGTATCTCCTATACTAATAGAGCCACATGCTCACCGGTTTGCCACATGATGTAGGCCTATGGACTGAACAAGAAACCACCAAAAATTTTAACCAGTCATCGTTCTCACAACACTGAGGACCAGTCATTCGAAATGACTTCTCCATGCATTTTATGCATTGGTAAAAGCACTATGATGAAAAGTGTGATATGTTTTCAGGTATCTCCTATACTAATAGAGCCACATGCTCACCGGTTTGCCACATGATGTAGGCCTATGGACTGAACAAGAAACCACCAAAAATTTTAACCAGTCATCGTTCTCACAACACTGAGGACCAGTCATTCGAAATGACTTCTCCATGCATTTTATGCATTGGTAAAAGCACTATGATGAAAAGTGTGATATGTTTTCAGGTATCTCCTATACTAATAGAGCCACATGCTCACCGGTTTGCCACATGATGTAGGCCTATGGACTGAACAAGAAACCACCAAAAATTTTAACCAGTCATCGTTCTCACAACACTGAGGACCAGTCATTCGAAATGACTTCTCCATGCATTTTATGCATTGGTAAAAGCACTATGATGAAAAGTGTGATATGTTTTCAGGTATCTCCTATACTAATAGAGCCACATGCTCACCGGTTTGCCACATGATGTAGGCCTATGGACTGAACAAGAAACCACCAAAAATTTTAACCAGTCATCGTTCTCACAACACTGAGGACCAGTCATTCGAAATGACTTCTCCATGCATTTTATGCATTGGTAAAAGCACTATGATGAAAAGTGTGATATGTTTTCAGGTATCTCCTATACTAATAGAGCCACATGCTCACCGGTTTGCCACATGATGTAGGCCTATGGACTGAACAAGAAACCACCAAAAATTTTAACCAGTCATCGTTCTCACAACACTGAGGACCAGTCATTCGAAATGACTTCTCCATGCATTTTATGCATTGGTAAAAGCACTATGATGAAAAGTGTGATATGTTTTCAGGTATCTCCTATACTAATAGAGCCACATGCTCACCGGTTTGCCACATGATGTAGGCCTATGGACTGAACAAGAAACCACCAAAAATTTTAACCAGTCATCGTTCTCACAACACTGAGGACCAGTCATTCGAAATGACTTCTCCATGCATTTTATGCATTGGTAAAAGCACTATGATGAAAAGTGTGATATGTTTTCAGGTATCTCCTATACTAATAGAGCCACATGCTCACCGGTTTGCCACATGATGTAGGCCTATGGACTGAACAAGAAACCACCAAAAATTTTAACCAGTCATCGTTCTCACAACACTGAGGACCAGTCATTCGAAATGACTTCTCCATGCATTTTATGCATTGGTAAAAGCACTATGATGAAAAGTGTGATATGTTTTCAGGTATCTCCTATACTAATAGAGCCACATGCTCACCGGTTTGCCACATGATGTAGGCCTATGGACTGAACAAGAAACCACCAAACAGTCATTCGAAATGACTTTCTCCCAGGCAATTTTATGCATTGGTAAAAGCACTATGATGAAAAGTGTGATATGTTTTTCAGGTATCTCCTATACTAATAGAGCCACATGCTCACCGGTTTGCCCACATGATGTAGGCCTATGGAACTGATAACAAGAAACCACACCAAAAATTTTAACCAGTCATCGTTCTCACAACACTGAGGACCAGTCATTCGAAATGACTTCTCCATGCATTTTATGCATTGGTAAAAGCACTATGATGAGAAAGTGTGATATGTTTTCAGGTATCTCCTATACTAATAGAGCCACATGCTCACCGGTTTGCCACATGATGTAGGCCTATGGAACTGAACAAGAAACCACCAAAAATTTTAACCAGTCATCGTTTCTCACAACACTGAGGACCAGTCATTCGAAAATGACTTCTCCATGCATTTTATGCATTGGTAAAAGCACTATGATGAAAAGTGTGATATGTTTTCAGGTATCTCCCTATACTAATAGAGCCACATGCTCACCGGTTTGTCCACATGATGTAGGCCTATGGACTGAACAAGAAACCACCAAAAATTTTAACCCAGTCATCGTTCTCACAACACTGAGGACCAGTCATTCGAAATGACTTCTCCATGCATTTTATGCATTGGTAAAAGCACTATGATGAAAAGTGTGATATGTTTTCAGGTATCTCCTATACTAATAGAGCCACATGCTCACCGGTTTGCCACATGATGTAGGGCCTATGGACTGAACAAGAAACCACACAAAAATTTTAACCAGTCATCGTTCTCACAACACTGAGGACCAGTCATTCGAAATGACTTCTCCATGCATTTTATGCATTGGTAAAAAGCACTGTGATGAAAAGTTGTGATATGTTTTCAGGTATCTCCTATACTAATAGAGCCACATGCTCACCAGTTTGCCACATGATGTAGGCCTAATGGACTGAACAAGAAACCACCAAAAATTTTAACCAGTCATCGTTCTCACAACACTGAGGACCAGTCATTCGAAATGACTTCTCCATGCATTTTTATGCATTGGTAAAAGCACTATGATGAAAAGTGTGATATGTTTTCAGGTATCTCCTATACTAATAGAGCCACATGCTCACCGGTTTGCCACATGATGTAGGCCTATGGACTCTGAACAAGAAAACCACCAAAAATTTTAACCAGTCATCGTTCTCACAACACTGAGGACCAGTCATTCGAAATGACTTCTCCATGCATTTTATGCATTGGTAAAAGCACTATGATGAAAAGTGTGTGATATGTTTTCAGGTATCTCCTATACTAATAGAGCCACATGCTCACCCGGTTTTGCCACATGATGTAGGCCTATGGACTGAACAAGAAACCACCAAAAATTTTAACCAGTCATCGTTCTCACAACACTGAGGACCAGTCATTCGAAATGACTTCTCCATGCATTTTATGCATTGGTAAAAAGCACTATGATGAAAAGTGTGATATGTTTTCAGGTATCTCCTATACTAATAGAGCCACATGCTCACCGGTTTGCCACATGATGTAGGCTAATGGAACTGAACAAGAAACCACCAAAAATTTTAACCAGTCATTCGTTCTCACAACACTGAGGGACCAGTCATTCGAAATGACTTCTCCATGCATTTTATGCATTGGTAAAAGCACTATGATGAAAAGTGTGATATGTTTTCAGGTATCTCCTATACTAATAGAGCCACATGCTCACCGGTTTGCCACATGATGTAGGCCTATGGACTGAACAAGAAACCACACAAAATTTTAACCAGTCAATCGTTCTCACAACACTGAGGACCAGTCATTCGAAATGACTTCTCCATGCATTTTATGCATTGGTAAAAAGCACTATGATGAAAAGTGTGATATGTTTTCAGGTATCTCCTATACTAATAGAGCCACATTGCTCACCGGTTTGCCACATGATGTAGGCCTATGGAACTGAACAAGAAACCACACAAAAATTTTAACCAGTCATCGTTCTCTACAACACTGAGGACCAGTCATTCGAAATGACTTCTCCATGCATTTTATGCATTGGTAAAAGCACTATGATGAAAAGTGTGATATGTTTTCAGGTATCTCCTATACTAATAGAGCCACATGCTCACCGGTTTTGCCACATGATGTAGGCCTATGAACTGAACAAGAAACCACCCAAAAATTTTAACCAGTCATCGTTCTCACAACACTGAGGACCAGTCATTCGAAATGACTTCTCCATGCATTTTATGCATTGGTTAAAAGCACTATGATGAAAAGTGTGATATGTTTTTCAGGTATCTCCTATACTAATAGAGCCACATGCTCACCGGTTTGCCACATGATGTAGGCCTAATGGACTGAACAAGAAACCACCAAAAATTTTAACCAGTCATCGTTCTCACAACACTGAGGACCAGTCATTCGAAATGACTTCTCCATGCATTTTATGCATTGGTAAAAGCACTATGATGAAAAGTGTGATATGGTTTTCAGGTATCTCCCTATACTAATAGAGCCACATGCTCACCGGTTTGCCACATGATGTAGGCCTATGGACTGAACAAGAAACCACCAAAAATTTTAACCAGTCATCGTTCTCACAACACTGAGGACCAGTCATTCGAAATGACTTCTCCATGCATTTTATGCATTGGTAAAAGCACTATGATGAAAAGTGTGATATGTTTTCAGGTATCTCCTATACTAATAGAGCCACATGCTCACCGGTTTGCCACATGATGTAGGCCTAATGGGAACTGAACAAGAAACCACCAAAAATTTTAACCAGTCATCGTTCTCACAACACTGAGGACCAGTCATTCGAAATGACTTCTCCATGCATTTTATGCATTGGTAAAAGCACTATGATGAAAAGTGTGATATGTTTTCAGGTATCTCCTATACTAATAGAGCCACATGCTCACCGGTTTGCCACATGATGTAGGCCTATGGAGACTGAACAAGAAACCACCAAAAATTTTAACCAGTCATCGTTCTCACAACACTGAGGACCAGTCATTCGAAATGACTTCTCCATGCATTTTTATGCATTGGTAAAAGCACTATGATGAAAAGTGTGATATGTTTTCAGGTATCTCCTATACTAAATAGAGCCACATGCTCACCGGTTTGCCACATGATGTAGGCCTATGGAACTGAACAAGAAACCACCAAAAATTTTAACCAGTCATCGTTCTCACAACACTGAGGTGACCAGTCATTCGAAATGACTTCTCCATGCATTTTATGCATTGGTAAAAGCACTATGATGAAAAGTGTGATATGTTTTCAGGTATCTCCTATACTAATAGAGCCACATGCTCACCCGGTTTGCCCACATGATGTAGGCCTATTGGACTGAACAAGAAAACCACCAAAAATTTTAACCAGTCATCGTTCTCACAACACTGAGGACCAGTCATTCGAAATGACTTCTCCATGCATTTTATGCATTGGTAAAAGCACTATGATGAAAAGTGTGATATGTTTTCAGGTATCTCCTATACTAATAGAGCCACATGCTCACCGGTTTGCCACATGATGTAGGCCTATGGACTGAACAAGAAACCACCAAAAATTTTAACCAGTCATCGTTCTCACAACACTTGAGGACCAGTCATTCGAAATGACTTCTCCATGCATTTTATGCATTGGTAAAAAGCACTATGATGAAAAGTGTGATATGTTTTCAGGTATCTCCTATACTAATAGAGCCACATGCTCACCGGTTTGCCACATGATGTAGGCCTATGGACTGAACAAGAAACCACCAAAAATTTTAACCAGTCATCGTTCTCTCACAACACTGAGGACCAGTCATTCGAAAATGACTTCTCCATGCATTTTATGCATTGGTAAAAGCACTATGATGAAAAGTGTGATATGTTTTCAGGTATCTCCTATACTAATAGAGCCACATGCTCACCGGTTTTGCCACATGATGTAGGCCTATGGGACTGAACAAGAAACCACCAAAAATTTTAACACAGTCATCGTTCTCACAACACTGAGGGACCAGTCATTCGAAATGACTTCTCCATGCATTTTATGCATTGGTAAAAGCACTGTGATGAAAAGTGTGATATGTTTTCAGGTATCTCCTATACTAATAGAGCCACATGCTCACCGAGTTTGCCACATGATGTAGGCCTATGGACTGAACAAGAAACCACCAAAAATTTTAACCAGTCATCGTTCTCACAACACTTGAGGGACCAGTCATTCGAAATGACTTCTCCATGCATTTTATGCATTGGTAAAAGCACTATGAGAAAAGTGTGATATGTTTTCAGGTATCTCCTATACTAATAGAGCCACATGCTCACCGGTTTGCCACATGATGTAGGCCTATGGACTGAACAAGAAACCACCAAAAAATTTTAACCAGTCATCGTTCTCACAACACTGAGGACCAGTCATTCGAAATGACTTCTCCATGCATTTTATGCATTGGTAAAAGCACTATGATGAAAAGTGTGATATGTTTTCAGGTATCTCCTATACTAATAGAGCCACATGCTCACCGGTTTGCCACATGATGTAGGCCTATGGACTGAACAAGAAACACACCAAAAATTTTAACCAGTCATCGTTCTCACAACACTGAGGACCAGTCATTCGAAATGACTTCTCCATGCATTTTATGCATTGGTAAAAGCACTATGATGAAAAGTGTGATATGTTTTCAGGTATCTCCTATACTAATAGAGCCACATGCTCACCCGGTTTGCCACATGATGTAGGCCTAATGGACTGAACAAGAAACCACCAAAAATTTTTAACCAGTCATCGTTCTCACAACACTGAGGACCAGTCATTCGAAATGACTTCTCCCATGCATTTTATGCATTGGTAAAAAGCACTATGATGAAAAGTGTGATATGTTTTCAGGTATCTCCTATACTAATAGAGCCACATGCTCACCGGTTTGCCACATGATGTAGGCCTATGGATGACTGAACAAGAAACCACCAAAAATTTTAACCAGTCATCGTTCTCAACAACACTGAGGACCAGTCATTCGAAATGACTTCTCCATGCATTTTATGCATTGGTAAAAGCACTATGATGAAAAGTGTGATATGTTTTCAGGTATCTCCTATACTCTAATAGAGCCACATGCTCACCGGTTTTGCCACATGATGTAGGCCTATGGACCTGAACAAGAAACCACCAAAAAATTTTAACCAGTCATCGTTTCTCACAACACTGAGGACCAGTCATTCGAAATGACTTCTCCATGCATTTTTATGCATTGGTAAAAGCACTATGATGAAAAAGTGTGATATGTTTTCAGGTATCTCCTATACTAATAGAGCCACAATGCTCACCGGTTTTGCCACATGATGTAGGCCTATGGAACTGAACAAGAAACCACCAAAAATTTTAACCAGTCATCGTTCTCACAACACTGAGGACCAGTCATTCGAAATGACTTCTCCATGCATTTTATGCATTGGTAAAAGCACTATGATGAAAAGTGTGATATGTTTTCAGGTATCTCCTATACTAATAGAGCCACATGCTCACCGGTTTGCCACATGATGTAGGCTAATGGACCTGAACAAGAAACCACCAAAAATTTTAACCAGTCATCGTTCTCACAACACTGAGGACCAGTCATTCGAAATGACTTCTCCATGCATTTTATGCATTGGTAAAAGCACTATGATGAAAAGTGTGATATGTTTTCAGGTATCTCCTATACTAATAGAGCCACATGCTCACCGGTTTTGCCACATGATGTAGGCCTATGGACTGAACAAGAAACCACCAAAAAATTTTAACCAGTCATCGTTCTCACAACACTGAGGACCAGTCATTCGAAATGACTTCTCCATGCATTTTATGCATTGGTAAAAGCACTATGATGAAAAGTGTGATATGTTTTTCAGGTATCTCCTATACTAATAGAGCCACATGCTCACCGGTTTGCCACATGATGTAGGCCCTATGGACTGACTGAACAAGAAACCACCAAAAATTTTAACCAGTCATCGTTCTCACAACACTGAGGACCAGTCATTCGAAAATGACTTCTCCATGCATTTTATGCATTGGTAAAAGCACTATGATGAAAAGTGTGATATGTTTTCAGGTATCTCCTATACTAATAGAGCCACATGCTCACCGGTTTGCCACATGATGTAGGCCTATGGACTGAACAAGAAACCACCAAAAATTTTAACCAGTCATCGTTCTCACAACACTGAGGACCAGTCATTCGAAATGACTTCTCCATGCATTTTATGCATTGGTAAAAGCACTATGATGAAAAGTGTGATATGTTTTCAGGTATCTCCTATACTAATAGAGCCACATGCTCACCGGTTTGCCACATGATGTAGGCCTATGGACTGAACAAGAAACCACCAAAAATTTTAACCAGTCATCGTTCTCACAACACTGAGGACCAGTCATTCGAAATGACTTCTCCATGCATTTTATGCATTGGTAAAAGCACTATGATGAAAAGTGTGATATGTTTTCAGGTATCTCCTATACTAATAGAGCCACATGCTCACCGGTTTGCCACATGATGTAGGCCTATGGACTGAACAAGAAACCACCAAAAATTTTAACCAGTCATCGTTCTCACAACACTGAGGACCAGTCATTCGAAATGACTTTCTCCCATGCATTTTTATGCATTGGTAAAAGCACTATGATGAAAAGTGTGATATGTTTTCAGGTATCTCCTATACTAATAGAGCCACATGCTCACCGGTTTGCCACATGATGTAGGCCTATGGACTGAACAAGAAAACCACCAAAAAATTTTAACCAGTCATCGTTCTCACAACACTGAGGACCAGTCATTCGAAATGACTTCTCCATGCATTTTATGCATTGGTAAAAGCACTATGATGAAAGAAGTGTGATATGTTTTCAGGTATCTCCTATACTAATAGAGCCACATGCTCACACGGTTTGCCACATGATGTAGGCCTATGGACTGAACAAGAAACCACCAAAAATTTTAACCAGTCATCGTTCTCACAACACTGAGGACCAGTCATTCGAAATGACTTCTCCATGCATTTTATGCATTGGTAAAAAGCACTATGATGAAAAGTGTGATATGTTTTCAGGTATCTCCTATACTAATAGAGCCACATGCTCACCGGTTTGCCACATGATGTAGGCCTATGGACTGAACAAGAAACCACCAAAAATTTTAACCAGTCATCGTTCTCACAACACTGAGGACCAGTCATTCGAAATGACTTCTCCATGCATTTTATGCATTGGTAAAAGCACTATGATGAAAAGTGTGATATGTTTTAAAAGTGTGATATGTTTTCAGGTATCTCCTATACTAATAGAGCCACATGCTCACCGGTTTGCCACATGATGTAGGCCTATGGACTGAACAAGAAACCACCAAAAATTTTAACCAGTCATCGTTCTCACAACACTGAGGACCAGTCATTCGAAATGACTTCTCCATGCATTTTATGCATTGGTAAAAGCACTATGATGAAAAGTGTGATATGTTTTCAGGTATCTCCTATACTAATAGAGCCACATGCTCACCGGTTTGCCACATGATGTAGGCCTATGGACTGAACAAGAAACCACCAAAAATTTTAACCAGTCATCGTTCTCACAACACTGAGGACCAGTCATTCGAAATGACTTCTCCATGCATTTTATGCATTGGTAAAAGCACTATGATGAAAAGTGTGATATGTTTTCAGGTATCTCCTATACTAATAGACCACATGCTCACCGGTTTGCCACATGATGTAGGCCTATGGACTGAACAAGAAACCACCAAAAATTTTAACCAGTCATCGTTCTCACAACACTGAGGACCAGTCATTCGAAATGACTTCTCCATGCATTTTATGCATTGGTAAAAGCACTATGATGAAAAGTGTGATATGTTTTCAGGTATCTCCTATACTAATAGAGCCACATGCTCACCGGTTTGCCACATGATGTAGGCCTATGGACTGAACAAGAAACCACCAAAAATTTTAACCAGTCATCGTTCTCACAACACTGAGGACCAGTCATTCGAAATGACTTCTCCATGCATTTTATGCATTGGTAAAAGCACTATGATGAAAAGTGTGATATGTTTTCAGGTATCTCCTATACTAATAGAGCCACATGCTCACCGGTTTGCCACATGATGTAGGCCTATGGACTGAACAAGAAACCACCAAAAATTTTAACCAGTCATCGTTCTCACAACACTGAGGACCAGTCATTCGAAATGACTTCTCCATGCATTTTATGCATTGGTAAAAGCACTATGATGAAAAGTGTGATATGTTTTCAGGTATCTCCTATACTAATAGAGCCACATGCTCACCGGTTTGCCACATGATGTAGGCCTATGGACTGAACAAGAAACCACCAAAAATTTTAACCAGTCATCGTTCTCACAACACTGAGGACCAGTCATTCGAAATGACTTCTCCATGCATTTTATGCATTGGTAAAAGCACTATGATGAAAAGTGTGATATGTTTTCAGGTATCTCCTATACTAATAGAGCCACATGCTCACCGGTTTGCCACATGATGTAGGCCTATGGACTGAACAAGAAACCACCAAAAATTTTAACCAGTCATCGTTCTCACAACACTGAGGACCAGTCATTCGAAATGACTTCTCCATGCATTTTATGCATTGGTAAAAGCACTATGATGAAAAGTGTGATATGTTTTCAGGTATCTCCTATACTAATAGAGCCACATGCTCACCGGTTTGCCACATGATGTAGGCCTATGGACTGAACAAGAAACCACCAAAAATTTTAACCAGTCATCGTTCTCACAACACTGAGGACCAGTCATTCGAAATGACTTCTCCATGCATTTTATGCATTGGTAAAAGCACTATGATGAAAAGTGTGATATGTTTTCAGGTATCTCCTATACTAATAGAGCCACATGCTCACCGGTTTGCCACATGATGTAGGCCTATGGACTGAACAAGAAACCACCAAAAATTTTAACCAGTCATCGTTCTCACAACACTGAGGACCAGTCATTCGAAATGACTTCTCCATGCATTTTATGCATTGGTAAAAGCACTGTAATGAAAAGTGTGATATGTTTTCAGGTATCTCCTATACTAATAGAGCCACATGCTCACCGGTTTGCCACATGATGTAGGCCTATGGACTGAACAAGAAACCACCAAAAATTTTAACCAGTCATCGTTCTCACAACACTGAGGACCAGTCATTCGAAATGACTTCTCCATGCATTTTATGCATTGGTAAAAGCACTATGATGAAAAGTGTGATATGTTTTCAGGTATCTCCTATACTAATAGAGCCACATGCTCACCGGTTTGCCACATGATGTAGGCCTATGGACTGAACAAGAAACCACCAAAAATTTTAACCAGTCATCGTTCTCACAACACTGAGGACCAGTCATTCGAAATGACTTCTCCATGCATTTTATGCATTGGTAAAAGCACTATGATGAAAAGTGTGATATGTTTTCAGGTATCTCCTATACTAATAGAGCCACATGCTCACCGGTTTGCCACATGATGTAGGCCTATGGACTGAACAAGAAACCACCAAAAATTTTAACCAGTCATCGTTCTCACAACACTGAGGACCAGTCATTCGAAATGACTTCTCCATGCATTTTATGCATTGGTAAAAGCACTATGATGAAAAGTGTGATATGTTTTCAGGTATCTCCTATACTAATAGAGCCACATGCTCACCGGTTTGCCACATGATGTAGGCCTATGGACTGAACAAGAAACCACCAAAAATTTTAACCAGTCATCGTTCTCACAACACTGAGGACCAGTCATTCGAAATGACTTCTCCATGCATTTTATGCATTGGTAAAAGCACTATGATGAAAAGTGTGATATGTTTTCAGGTATCTCCTATACTAATAGAGCCACATGCTCACCGGTTTGCCACATGATGTAGGCCTATGGACTGAACAAGAAACCACCAAAAATTTTAACCAGTCATCGTTCTCACAACACTGAGGACCAGTCATTCGAAATGACTTCTCCATGCATTTTATGCATTGGTAAAAGCACTATGATGAAAAGTGTGATATGTTTTCAGGTATCTCCTATACTAATAGAGCCACATGCTCACCGGTTTGCCACATGATGTAGGCCTATGGACTGAACAAGAAACCACCAAAAATTTTAACCAGTCATCGTTCTCACAACACTGAGGACCAGTCATTCGAAATGACTTCTCCATGCATTTTATGCATTGGTAAAAGCACTATGATGAAAAGTGTGATATGTTTTCAGGTATCTCCTATACTAATAGAGCCACATGCTCACCGGTTTGCCACATGATGTAGGCCTATGGACTGAACAAGAAACCACCAAAAATTTTAACCAGTCATCGTTCTCACAACACTGAGGACCAGTCATTCGAAATGACTTCTCCATGCATTTTATGCATTGGTAAAAGCACTATGATGAAAAGTGTGATATGTTTTCAGGTATCTCCTATACTAATAGAGCCACATGCTCACCGGTTTGCCACATGATGTAGGCCTATGGACTGAACAAGAAACCACCAAAAATTTTAACCAGTCATCGTTCTCACAACACTGAGGACCAGTCATTCGAAATGACTTCTCCATGCATTTTATGCATTGGTAAAAGCACTATGATGAAAAGTGTGATATGTTTTCAGGTATCTCCTATACTAATAGAGCCACATGCTCACCGGTTTGCCACATGATGTAGGCCTATGGACTGAACAAGAAACCACCAAAAATTTTAACCAGTCATCGTTCTCACAACACTGAGGACCAGTCATTCGAAATGACTTCTCCATGCATTTTATGCATTGGTAAAAGCACTATGATGAAAAGTGTGATATGTTTTCAGGTATCTCCTATACTAATAGAGCCACATGCTCACCGGTTTGCCACATGATGTAGGCCTATGGACTGAACAAGAAACCACCAAAAATTTTAACCAGTCATCGTTCTCACAACACTGAGGACCAGTCATTCGAAATGACTTCTCCATGCATTTTATGCATTGGTAAAAGCACTATGATGAAAAGTGTGATATGTTTTCAGGTATCTCCTATACTAATAGAGCCACATGCTCACCGGTTTGCCACATGATGTAGGCCTATGGACTGAACAAGAAACCACCAAAAATTTTAACCAGTCATCGTTCTCACAACACTGAGGACCAGTCATTCGAAATGACTTCTCCATGCATTTTATGCATTGGTAAAAGCACTATGATGAAAAGTGTGATATGTTTTCAGGTATCTCCTATACTAATAGAGCCACATGCTCACCGGTTTGCCACATGATGTAGGCCTATGGACTGAACAAGAAACCACCAAAAATTTTAACCAGTCATCGTTCTCACAACACTGAGGACCAGTCATTCGAAATGACTTCTCCATGCATTTTATGCATTGGTAAAAGCACTATGATGAAAAGTGTGATATGTTTTCAGGTATCTCCTATACTAATAGAGCCACATGCTCACCGGTTTGCCACATGATGTAGGCCTATGGACTGAACAAGAAACCACCAAAAATTTTAACCAGTCATCGTTCTCACAACACTGAGGACCAGTCATTCGAAATGACTTCTCCATGCATTTTATGCATTGGTAAAAGCACTATGATGAAAAGTGTGATATGTTTTCAGGTATCTCCTATACTAATAGAGCCACATGCTCACCGGTTTGCCACATGATGTAGGCCTATGGACTGAACAAGAAACCACCAAAAATTTTAACCAGTCATCGTTCTCACAACACTGAGGACCAGTCATTCGAAATGACTTCTCCATGCATTTTATGCATTGGTAAAAGCACTATGATGAAAAGTGTGATATGTTTTCAGGTATCTCCTATACTAATAGAGCCACATGCTCACCGGTTTGCCACATGATGTAGGCCTATGGACTGAACAAGAAACCACCAAAAATTTTAACCAGTCATCGTTCTCACAACACTGAGGACCAGTCATTCGAAATGACTTCTCCATGCATTTTATGCATTGGTAAAAGCACTATGATGAAAAGTGTGATATGTTTTCAGGTATCTCCTATACTAATAGAGCCACATGCTCACCGGTTTGCCACATGATGTAGGCCTATGGACTGAACAAGAAACCACCAAAAATTTTAACCAGTCATCGTTCTCACAACACTGAGGACCAGTCATTCGAAATGACTTCTCCATGCATTTTATGCATTGGTAAAAGCACTATGATGAAAAGTGTGATATGTTTTCAGGTATCTCCTATACTAATAGAGCCACATGCTCACCGGTTTGCCACATGATGTAGGCCTATGGACTGAACAAGAAACCACCAAAAATTTTAACCAGTCATCGTTCTCACAACACTGAGGACCAGTCATTCGAAATGACTTCTCCATGCATTTTATGCATTGGTAAAAGCACTATGATGAAAAGTGTGATATGTTTTCAGGTATCTCCTATACTAATAGAGCCACATGCTCACCGGTTTGCCACATGATGTAGGCCTATGGACTGAACAAGAAACCACCAAAAATTTTAACCAGTCATCGTTCTCACAACACTGAGGACCAGTCATTCGAAATGACTTCTCCATGCATTTTATGCATTGGTAAAAGCACTATGATGAAAAGTGTGATATGTTTTCAGGTATCTCCTATACTAATAGAGCCACATGCTCACCGGTTTGCCACATGATGTAGGCCTATGGACTGAACAAGAAACCACCAAAAATTTTAACCAGTCATCGTTCTCACAACACTGAGGACCAGTCATTCGAAATGACTTCTCCATGCATTTTATGCATTGGTAAAAGCACTATGATGAAAAGTGTGATATGTTTTCAGGTATCTCCTATACTAATAGAGCCACATGCTCACCGGTTTGCCACATGATGTAGGCCTATGGACTGAACAAGAAACCACCAAAAATTTTAACCAGTCATCGTTCTCACAACACTGAGGACCAGTCATTCGAAATGACTTCTCCATGCATTTTATGCATTGGTAAAAGCACTATGATGAAAAGTGTGATATGTTTTCAGGTATCTCCTATACTAATAGAGCCACATGCTCACCGGTTTGCCACATGATGTAGGCCTATGGACTGAACAAGAAACCACCAAAAATTTTAACCAGTCATCGTTCTCACAACACTGAGGACCAGTCATTCGAAATGACTTCTCCATGCATTTTATGCATTGGTAAAAGCACTATGATGAAAAGTGTGATATGTTTTCAGGTATCTCCTATACTAATAGAGCCACATGCTCACCGGTTTGCCACATGATGTAGGCCTATGGACTGAACAAGAAACCACCAAAAATTTTAACCAGTCATCGTTCTCACAACACTGAGGACCAGTCATTCGAAATGACTTCTCCATGCATTTTATGCATTGGTAAAAGCACTATGATGAAAAGTGTGATATGTTTTCAGGTATCTCCTATACTAATAGAGCCACATGCTCACCGGTTTGCCACATGATGTAGGCCTATGGACTGAACAAGAAACCACCAAAAATTTTAACCAGTCATCGTTCTCACAACACTGAGGACCAGTCATTCGAAATGACTTCTCCATGCATTTTATGCATTGGTAAAAGCACTATGATGAAAAGTGTGATATGTTTTCAGGTATCTCCTATACTAATAGAGCCACATGCTCACCGGTTTGCCACATGATGTAGGCCTATGGACTGAACAAGAAACCACCAAAAATTTTAACCAGTCATCGTTCTCACAACACTGAGGACCAGTCATTCGAAATGACTTCTCCATGCATTTTATGCATTGGTAAAAGCACTATGATGAAAAGTGTGATATGTTTTCAGGTATCTCCTATACTAATAGAGCCACATGCTCACCGGTTTGCCACATGATGTAGGCCTATGGACTGAACAAGAAACCACCAAAAATTTTAACCAGTCATCGTTCTCACAACACTGAGGACCAGTCATTCGAAATGACTTCTCCATGCATTTTATGCATTGGTAAAAGCACTATGATGAAAAGTGTGATATGTTTTCAGGTATCTCCTATACTAATAGAGCCACATGCTCACCGGTTTGCCACATGATGTAGGCCTATGGACTGAACAAGAAACCACCAAAAATTTTAACCAGTCATCGTTCTCACAACACTGAGGACCAGTCATTCGAAATGACTTCTCCATGCATTTTATGCATTGGTAAAAGCACTATGATGAAAAGTGTGATATGTTTTCAGGTATCTCCTATACTAATAGAGCCACATGCTCACCGGTTTGCCACATGATGTAGGCCTATGGACTGAACAAGAAACCACCAAAAATTTTAACCAGTCATCGTTCTCACAACACTGAGGACCAGTCATTCGAAATGACTTCTCCATGCATTTTATGCATTGGTAAAAGCACTATGATGAAAAGTGTGATATGTTTTCAGGTATCTCCTATACTAATAGAGCCACATGCTCACCGGTTTGCCACATGATGTAGGCCTATGGACTGAACAAGAAACCACCAAAAATTTTAACCAGTCATCGTTCTCACAACACTGAGGACCAGTCATTCGAAATGACTTCTCCATGCATTTTATGCATTGGTAAAAGCACTATGATGAAAAGTGTGATATGTTTTCAGGTATCTCCTATACTAATAGAGCCACATGCTCACCGGTTTGCCACATGATGTAGGCCTATGGACTGAACAAGAAACCACCAAAAATTTTAACCAGTCATCGTTCTCACAACACTGAGGACCAGTCATTCGAAATGACTTCTCCATGCATTTTATGCATTGGTAAAAGCACTATGATGAAAAGTGTGATATGTTTTCAGGTATCTCCTATACTAATAGAGCCACATGCTCACCGGTTTGCCACATGATGTAGGCCTATGGACTGAACAAGAAACCACCAAAAATTTTAACCAGTCATCGTTCTCACAACACTGAGGACCAGTCATTCGAAATGACTTCTCCATGCATTTTATGCATTGGTAAAAGCACTATGATGAAAAGTGTGATATGTTTTCAGGTATCTCCTATACTAATAGAGCCACATGCTCACCGGTTTGCCACATGATGTAGGCCTATGGACTGAACAAGAAACCACCAAAAATTTTAACCAGTCATCGTTCTCACAACACTGAGGACCAGTCATTCGAAATGACTTCTCCATGCATTTTATGCATTGGTAAAAGCACTATGATGAAAAGTGTGATATGTTTTCAGGTATCTCCTATACTAATAGAGCCACATGCTCACCGGTTTGCCACATGATGTAGGCCTATGGACTGAACAAGAAACCACCAAAAATTTTAACCAGTCATCGTTCTCACAACACTGAGGACCAGTCATTCGAAATGACTTCTCCATGCATTTTATGCATTGGTAAAAGCACTATGATGAAAAGTGTGATATGTTTTCAGGTATCTCCTATACTAATAGAGCCACATGCTCACCGGTTTGCCACATGATGTAGGCCTATGGACTGAACAAGAAACCACCAAAAATTTTAACCAGTCATCGTTCTCACAACACTGAGGACCAGTCATTCGAAATGACTTCTCCATGCATTTTATGCATTGGTAAAAGCACTATGATGAAAAGTGTGATATGTTTTCAGGTATCTCCTATACTAATAGAGCCACATGCTCACCGGTTTGCCACATGATGTAGGCCTATGGACTGAACAAGAAACCACCAAAAATTTTAACCAGTCATCGTTCTCACAACACTGAGGACCAGTCATTCGAAATGACTTCTCCATGCATTTTATGCATTGGTAAAAGCACTATGATGAAAAGTGTGATATGTTTTCAGGTATCTCCTATACTAATAGAGCCACATGCTCACCGGTTTGCCACATGATGTAGGCCTATGGACTGAACAAGAAACCACCAAAAATTTTAACCAGTCATCGTTCTCACAACACTGAGGACCAGTCATTCGAAATGACTTCTCCATGCATTTTATGCATTGGTAAAAGCACTATGATGAAAAGTGTGATATGTTTTCAGGTATCTCCTATACTAATAGAGCCACATGCTCACCGGTTTGCCACATGATGTAGGCCTATGGACTGAACAAGAAACCACCAAAAATTTTAACCAGTCATCGTTCTCACAACACTGAGGACCAGTCATTCGAAATGACTTCTCCATGCATTTTATGCATTGGTAAAAGCACTATGATGAAAAGTGTGATATGTTTTCAGGTATCTCCTATACTAATAGAGCCACATGCTCACCGGTTTGCCACATGATGTAGGCCTATGGACTGAACAAGAAACCACCAAAAATTTTAACCAGTCATCGTTCTCACAACACTGAGGACCAGTCATTCGAAATGACTTCTCCATGCATTTTATGCATTGGTAAAAGCACTATGATGAAAAGTGTGATATGTTTTCAGGTATCTCCTATACTAATAGAGCCACATGCTCACCGGTTTGCCACATGATGTAGGCCTATGGACTGAACAAGAAACCACCAAAAATTTTAACCAGTCATCGTTCTCACAACACTGAGGACCAGTCATTCGAAATGACTTCTCCATGCATTTTATGCATTGGTAAAAGCACTATGATGAAAAGTGTGATATGTTTTCAGGTATCTCCTATACTAATAGAGCCACATGCTCACCGGTTTGCCACATGATGTAGGCCTATGGACTGAACAAGAAACCACCAAAAATTTTAACCAGTCATCGTTCTCACAACACTGAGGACCAGTCATTCGAAATGACTTCTCCATGCATTTTATGCATTGGTAAAAGCACTATGATGAAAAGTGTGATATGTTTTCAGGTATCTCCTATACTAATAGAGCCACATGCTCACCGGTTTGCCACATGATGTAGGCCTATGGACTGAACAAGAAACCACCAAAAATTTTAACCAGTCATCGTTCTCACAACACTGAGGACCAGTCATTCGAAATGACTTCTCCATGCATTTTATGCATTGGTAAAAGCACTATGATGAAAAGTGTGATATGTTTTCAGGTATCTCCTATACTAATAGAGCCACATGCTCACCGGTTTGCCACATGATGTAGGCCTATGGACTGAACAAGAAACCACCAAAAATTTTAACCAGTCATCGTTCTCACAACACTGAGGACCAGTCATTCGAAATGACTTCTCCATGCATTTTATGCATTGGTAAAAGCACTATGATGAAAAGTGTGATATGTTTTCAGGTATCTCCTATACTAATAGAGCCACATGCTCACCGGTTTGCCACATGATGTAGGCCTATGGACTGAACAAGAAACCACCAAAAATTTTAACCAGTCATCGTTCTCACAACACTGAGGACCAGTCATTCGAAATGACTTCTCCATGCATTTTATGCATTGGTAAAAGCACTATGATGAAAAGTGTGATATGTTTTCAGGTATCTCCTATACTAATAGAGCCACATGCTCACCGGTTTGCCACATGATGTAGGCCTATGGACTGAACAAGAAACCACCAAAAATTTTAACCAGTCATCGTTCTCACAACACTGAGGACCAGTCATTCGAAATGACTTCTCCATGCATTTTATGCATTGGTAAAAGCACTATGATGAAAAGTGTGATATGTTTTCAGGTATCTCCTATACTAATAGAGCCACATGCTCACCGGTTTGCCACATGATGTAGGCCTATGGACTGAACAAGAAACCACCAAAAATTTTAACCAGTCATCGTTCTCACAACACTGAGGACCAGTCATTCGAAATGACTTCTCCATGCATTTTATGCATTGGTAAAAGCACTATGATGAAAAGTGTGATATGTTTTCAGGTATCTCCTATACTAATAGAGCCACATGCTCACCGGTTTGCCACATGATGTAGGCCTATGGACTGAACAAGAAACCACCAAAAATTTTAACCAGTCATCGTTCTCACAACACTGAGGACCAGTCATTCGAAATGACTTCTCCATGCATTTTATGCATTGGTAAAAGCACTATGATGAAAAGTGTGATATGTTTTCAGGTATCTCCTATACTAATAGAGCCACATGCTCACCGGTTTGCCACATGATGTAGGCCTATGGACTGAACAAGAAACCACCAAAAATTTTAACCAGTCATCGTTCTCACAACACTGAGGACCAGTCATTCGAAATGACTTCTCCATGCATTTTATGCATTGGTAAAAGCACTATGATGAAAAGTGTGATATGTTTTCAGGTATCTCCTATACTAATAGAGCCACATGCTCACCGGTTTGCCACATGATGTAGGCCTATGGACTGAACAAGAAACCACCAAAAATTTTAACCAGTCATCGTTCTCACAACACTGAGGACCAGTCATTCGAAATGACTTCTCCATGCATTTTATGCATTGGTAAAAGCACTATGATGAAAAGTGTGATATGTTTTCAGGTATCTCCTATACTAATAGAGCCACATGCTCACCGGTTTGCCACATGATGTAGGCCTATGGACTGAACAAGAAACCACCAAAAATTTTAACCAGTCATCGTTCTCACAACACTGAGGACCAGTCATTCGAAATGACTTCTCCATGCATTTTATGCATTGGTAAAAGCACTATGATGAAAAGTGTGATATGTTTTCAGGTATCTCCTATACTAATAGAGCCACATGCTCACCGGTTTGCCACATGATGTAGGCCTATGGACTGAACAAGAAACCACCAAAAATTTTAACCAGTCATCGTTCTCACAACACTGAGGACCAGTCATTCGAAATGACTTCTCCATGCATTTTATGCATTGGTAAAAGCACTATGATGAAAAGTGTGATATGTTTTCAGGTATCTCCTATACTAATAGAGCCACATGCTCACCGGTTTGCCACATGATGTAGGCCTATGGACTGAACAAGAAACCACCAAAAATTTTAACCAGTCATCGTTCTCACAACACTGAGGACCAGTCATTCGAAATGACTTCTCCATGCATTTTATGCATTGGTAAAAGCACTATGATGAAAAGTGTGATATGTTTTCAGGTATCTCCTATACTAATAGAGCCACATGCTCACCGGTTTGCCACATGATGTAGGCCTATGGACTGAACAAGCAAAAATTTTAACCAGTCATCGTTCTCACAACACTGAGGACCAGTCATTCGAAATGACTTCTCCATGCATTTTATGCATTGGTAAAAGCACTATGATGAAAAGTGTGATATGTTTTCAGGTATCTCCTATACTAATAGAGCCACATGCTCACCGGTTTGCCACATGATGTAGGCTAATGGACTGAACAAGAAACCACCAAAAATTTTAACCAGTCATCGTTCTCACAAACACTGAGGACCAGTCATTCGAAATGACTTCTCCATGCATTTTATGCATTGGTAAAAGCACTATGATGAAAAGTGTGATATGTTTTCAGGTATCTCCTATACTATAGAGCCACATGCTCACCGGTTTGCACATGATGTAGGCCTATGGACTGAACAAGAAACCACCAAAAATTTTAACCAGTCATCGTTCTCACAACACTGAGGACCAGTCATTCGAAATGACTTCTCCATGCATTTTATGCATTGGTAAAAGCACTATGATGAAAAGTGTGATATGTTTTCAGGTATCTCCTATACTAATAGAGCCACATGCTCACCGGTTTGCCACATGATGTAGGCCTATGGACTGAACAAGAAACCACCAAAAATTTTAACCAGGCATCGTTCTCACAACACTGAGGACCAGTCATTCGAAATGACTTCTCCATGCATTTTATGCATTGGTAAAAGCACTGTGATGAAAAGTGTGATATGTTTTCAGGTATCTCCTATACTAATAGAGCCACATGCTCACCAGTTTGCCACATGATGTAGGCCTATGGACTGAACAAGAAACCACCAAAAATTTTAACCAGTCATCGTTCTCACAACACTGAGGACCAGTCATTCGAAATGACTTCTCCATGCATTTATGCATTGGTAAAAGCACTATGATGAAAAGTGTGATATGTTTTCAGGTATCTCCTATACTAATAGAGCCACATGCTCACCGGTTTGCCACATGATGTAGGCCTATGGACCTGAACAAGAAACCACCAAAAATTTTAACCAGTCATCGTTCTCACAACACTGAGGACCAGTCATTCGAAATGACTTCTCCATGCATTTTATGCATTGGTAAAAGCACTATGATGAAAAGTGTGATATGTTTTCAGGTATCTCCTATACTAATAGAGCCACATGCTCACCGGTTTGCCACATGATGTAGGCCTGTGGACTGAACAAGAAACCACCAAAAATTTTAACCAGTCATCGTTCTCACAACACTGAGGACCAGTCATTCGAAATGACTTCTCCATGCATTTTATGCATTGGTAAAAGCACTATGATGAAAAGTGTGATATGTTTTCAGGTATCTCCTATACTAATAGAGCCACATGCTCACCGGTTTGCCACATGATGTAGGCTAATGGACTGAACAAGAAACCACCAAAAATTTTAACCAGTCATCGTTCTCACAACACTGAGGACCAGTCATTCGAAATGACTTCTCCATGCATTTTATGCATTGGTAAAAGCACTATGATGAAAAGTGTGATATGTTTTCAGGTATCTCCTATACTAATAGAGCCACATGCTCACCGGTTTGCCACATGATGTAGGGCCTATGGACTGAACAAGAAACCACCAAAAATTTTAACCAGTCATCGTTCTCACAACACTGAGGACCAGTCATTCGAAATGACTTCTCCATGCATTTTATGCATTGGTAAAAGCACTATGATGAAAAGTGTGATATGTTTTCAGGTATCTCCTATACTAATAGAGCCACATGCTCACCGGTTTGCCACATGATGTAGGCCTATGGACTGAACAAGAAACCACCAAAAATTTTAACCAGTCATCGTTCTCACAACACTGAGGACCAGTCATTCGAAATGACTTCTCCATGCATTTTATGCATTGGTAAAAGCACTATGATGAAAAGTGTGATATGTTTTCAGGTATCTCCTATACTAATAGAGCCACATGCTCACCGGTTTGCCACATGATGTAGGCCTATGGACTGAACAAGAAACCACCAAAAATTCTAACCAGTCATCGTTCTCACAACACTGAGGACCAGTCATTCGAAATGACTTCTCCATGCATTTTATGCATTGGTAAAAGCACTATGATGAAAAGTGTGATATGTTTTCAGGTATCTCCTATACTAATAGAGCCACATGCTCACCGGTTTGCCACATGATGTAGGCCTATGGACTGAACAAGAAACCACCAAAATTTTAACCAGTCATCGTTCTCACAACACTGAGGACCAGTCATTCGAAATGACTTCTCCAGTCATTTTTATGCATTGGTAAAAGCACTATGATGAAAAGTGTGATATATTTTCAGGTATCTCCTATACTAATAGAGCAACATGCTCACCGGTTTGCCACATGATGTAGGCCTATGGACTGAACAAGAAACCACCAAAAATTTTAACCAGTCATCGTTCTCACAACACTGAGGACCAGTCATTCGAAATGACTTCTCCATGCATTTTATGCATTGGTAAAAGCACTATGATGAAAAGTGTGATATGTTTTCAGGTATCTCCTATACTAATAGAGCCACTTGCTCACCGGTTTGCCACATGATGTAGGCCTATGGACTGAACAAGAAACCACCAAAAATTTTAACCAGTCATCGTTCTCACAACACTGAGGACCAGTCATTCGAAATGACTTCTCCATGCATTTTATGCATTGGTAAAAGCACTATGATGAAAAGTGTGATATGTTTTCAGGTATCTCCTATACTAATAGAGCCACATGCTCACCGGTTTGCCACATGATTGTAGGCCTATGGACTGAACAAGAAACCACCAAAAATTTTAACCAGTCATCGTTCTCACAACACTGAGGACCAGTCATTCGAAATGACTTCTCCATGCATTTTATGCATTGGTAAAAGCACTATGATGAAAAGTGTGATATGTTTTCAGGTATCTCCTATACTAATAGAGCCACATGCTCACCGGCTTGCCACATGATGTAGGCCTATGGACTGAACAAGAAACCACCAAAAATTTTAACCAGTCATCGTTCTCACAACACTGAGGACCAGTCATTCGAAATGACTTCTCCATGCATTTTATGCATTGGTTAAAAGCACTGTGATGAAAAGTGTGATATGTTTTCAGGTATCTCCTATACTAATAGAGCCACATGCTCACCAGTTTGCCACATGATGTAGGCCTATGGACTGAACAAGAAACCACCAAAAATTTTAACCAGTCATCGTTCTCACAACACTGAGGACCAGTCATTCGAAATGACTTCTCCATGCATTTTATGCATTGGTAAAAGCACTATGATGAAAAGTGTGATATGTTTTCAGGTATCTCCTATACTAATAGAGCCACATGCTCACCGGCTTTGCCACATGATGTAGGCCTATGGACTGAACAAGAAACCACCAAAAATTTTAACCAGTCATCGTTCTCACAACACTGAGGACCAGTCATTCGAAATGACTTCTCCATGCATTTTATGCATTGGTAAAAGCACTGTGATAAAAGTGTGATATGTTTTCAGGTATCTCCTATACTAATAGAGCCACATGCTCACCGAGCTTTGCCACATGATGTAGGCCTATGGACTGAACAAGAAACCACCAAAAATTTTAACCAGTCATCGTTCTCACAACACTGAGGACCAGTCATTCGAAATGACTTCTCCATGCATTTTATGCATTGGTAAAAGCACTATGATGAAAAGTGTGATATGTTTTCAGGTATCTCCTATACTAATAGAGCCACATGCTCACCGGTTTGCCACATGATGTAGGCCTATGGACTGAACAAGAAACCACCAAAAATTTTAACCAGTCATCGTTCTCACAACACTGAGGACCAGTCATTCGAAATGACTTCTCCATGCATTTTATGCATTGGTAAAAGCACTATGATGAAAAGTGTGATATGTTTTCAGGTATCTCCTATACTAATAGAGCCACATGCTCACCGGTTTGCCACATGATGTAGGCCTATGGACTGAACAAGAAACCACCAAAAATTTTAACCAGTCATCGTTCTCACAACACTGAGGACCAGTCATTCGAAATGACTTCTCCATGCATTTTATGCATTGGTAAAAGCACTATGATGAAAAGTGTGATATGTTTTCAGGTATCTCCTATACTAATAGAGCCACATGCTCACCGGTTTGCCACATGATGTAGGCCTATGGACTGAACAAGAAACCACCAAAAATTTTAACCAGTCATCGTTCTCACAACACTGAGGACCAGTCATTCGAAATGACTTCTCCATGCATTTTATGCATTGGTAAAAGCACTATGATGAAAAGTGTGATATGTTTTCAGGTATCTCCTATACTAATAGAGCCACATGCTCACCGGTTTGCCACATGATGTAGGCCTATGGACTGAACAAGAAACCACCAAAAATTTTAACCAGTCATCGTTCTCACAACACTGAGGACCAGTCATTCGAAATGACTTCTCCATGCATTTTATGCATTGGTAAAAGCACTATGATGAAAAGTGTGATATGTTTTCAGGTATCTCCTATACTAATAGAGCCACATGCTCACCGGTTTGCCACATGATGTAGGCCTATGGACTGAACAAGAAACCACCAAAAATTTTAACCAGTCATCGTTCTCACAACACTGAGGACCAGTCATTCGAAATGACTTCTCCATGCATTTTATGCATTGGTAAAAGCACTATGATGAAAAGTGTGATATGTTTTCAGGTATCTCCTATACTAATAGAGCCACATGCTCACCGGTTTGCCACATGATGTAGGCCTATGGACTGAACAAGAAACCACCAAAAATTTTAACCAGTCATCGTTCTCACAACACTGAGGACCAGTCATTCGAAATGACTTCTCCATGCATTTTATGCATTGGTAAAAGCACTATGATGAAAAGTGTGATATGTTTTCAGGTATCTCCTATACTAATAGAGCCACATGCTCACCGGTTTGCCACATGATGTAGGCCTATGGACTGAACAAGAAACCACCAAAAATTTTAACCAGTCATCGTTCTCACAACACTGAGGACCAGTCATTCGAAATGACTTCTCCATGCATTTTATGCATTGGTAAAAGCACTATGATGAAAAGTGTGATATGTTTTCAGGTATCTCCTATACTAATAGAGCCACATGCTCACCGGTTTGCCACATGATGTAGGCCTATGGACTGAACAAGAAACCACCAAAAATTTTAACCAGTCATCGTTCTCACAACACTGAGGACCAGTCATTCGAAATGACTTCTCCATGCATTTTATGCATTGGTAAAAGCACTATGATGAAAAGTGTGATATGTTTTCAGGTATCTCCTATACTAATAGAGCCACATGCTCACCGGTTTGCCACATGATGTAGGCCTATGGACTGAACAAGAAACCACCAAAAATTTTAACCAGTCATCGTTCTCACAACACTGAGGACCAGTCATTCGAAATGACTTCTCCATGCATTTTATGCATTGGTAAAAGCACTATGATGAAAAGTGTGATATGTTTTCAGGTATCTCCTATACTAATAGAGCCACATGCTCACCGGTTTGCCACATGATGTAGGCCTATGGACTGAACAAGAAACCACCAAAAATTTTAACCAGTCATCGTTCTCACAACACTGAGGACCAGTCATTCGAAATGACTTCTCCATGCATTTTATGCATTGGTAAAAGCACTATGATGAAAAGTGTGATATGTTTTCAGGTATCTCCTATACTAATAGAGCCACATGCTCACCGGTTTGCCACATGATGTAGGCCTATGGACTGAACAAGAAACCACCAAAAATTTTAACCAGTCATCGTTCTCACAACACTGAGGACCAGTCATTCGAAATGACTTCTCCATGCATTTTATGCATTGGTAAAAGCACTATGATGAAAAGTGTGATATGTTTTCAGGTATCTCCTATACTAATAGAGCCACATGCTCACCGGTTTGCCACATGATGTAGGCCTATGGACTGAACAAGAAACCACCAAAAATTTTAACCAGTCATCGTTCTCACAACACTGAGGACCAGTCATTCGAAATGACTTCTCCATGCATTTTATGCATTGGTAAAAGCACTATGATGAAAAGTGTGATATGTTTTCAGGTATCTCCTATACTAATAGAGCCACATGCTCACCGGTTTGCCACATGATGTAGGCCTATGGACTGAACAAGAAACCACCAAAAATTTTAACCAGTCATCGTTCTCACAACACTGAGGACCAGTCATTCGAAATGACTTCTCCATGCATTTTATGCATTGGTAAAAGCACTATGATGAAAAGTGTGATATGTTTTCAGGTATCTCCTATACTAATAGAGCCACATGCTCACCGGTTTGCCACATGATGTAGGCCTATGGACTGAACAAGAAACCACCAAAAATTTTAACCAGTCATCGTTCTCACAACACTGAGGACCAGTCATTCGAAATGACTTCTCCATGCATTTTATGCATTGGTAAAAGCACTATGATGAAAAGTGTGATATGTTTTCAGGTATCTCCTATACTAATAGAGCCACATGCTCACCGGTTTGCCACATGATGTAGGCCTATGGACTGAACAAGAAACCACCAAAAATTTTAACCAGTCATCGTTCTCACAACACTGAGGACCAGTCATTCGAAATGACTTCTCCATGCATTTTATGCATTGGTAAAAGCACTATGATGAAAAGTGTGATATGTTTTCAGGTATCTCCTATACTAATAGAGCCACATGCTCACCGGTTTGCCACATGATGTAGGCCTATGGACTGAACAAGAAACCACCAAAAATTTTAACCAGTCATCGTTCTCACAACACTGAGGACCAGTCATTCGAAATGACTTCTCCATGCATTTTATGCATTGGTAAAAGCACTATGATGAAAAGTGTGATATGTTTTCAGGTATCTCCTATACTAATAGAGCCACATGCTCACCGGTTTGCCACATGATGTAGGCCTATGGACTGAACAAGAAACCACCAAAAATTTTAACCAGTCATCGTTCTCACAACACTGAGGACCAGTCATTCGAAATGACTTCTCCATGCATTTTATGCATTGGTAAAAGCACTATGATGAAAAGTGTGATATGTTTTCAGGTATCTCCTATACTAATAGAGCCACATGCTCACCGGTTTGCCACATGATGTAGGCCTATGGACTGAACAAGAAACCACCAAAAATTTTAACCAGTCATCGTTCTCACAACACTGAGGACCAGTCATTCGAAATGACTTCTCCATGCATTTTATGCATTGGTAAAAGCACTATGATGAAAAGTGTGATATGTTTTCAGGTATCTCCTATACTAATAGAGCCACATGCTCACCGGTTTGCCACATGATGTAGGCCTATGGACTGAACAAGAAACCACCAAAAATTTTAACCAGTCATCGTTCTCACAACACTGAGGACCAGTCATTCGAAATGACTTCTCCATGCATTTTATGCATTGGTAAAAGCACTATGATGAAAAGTGTGATATGTTTTCAGGTATCTCCTATACTAATAGAGCCACATGCTCACCGGTTTGCCACATGATGTAGGCCTATGGACTGAACAAGAAACCACCAAAAATTTTAACCAGTCATCGTTCTCACAACACTGAGGACCAGTCATTCGAAATGACTTCTCCATGCATTTTATGCATTGGTAAAAGCACTATGATGAAAAGTGTGATATGTTTTCAGGTATCTCCTATACTAATAGAGCCACATGCTCACCGGTTTGCCACATGATGTAGGCCTATGGACTGAACAAGAAACCACCAAAAATTTTAACCAGTCATCGTTCTCACAACACTGAGGACCAGTCATTCGAAATGACTTCTCCATGCATTTTATGCATTGGTAAAAGCACTATGATGAAAAGTGTGATATGTTTTCAGGTATCTCCTATACTAATAGAGCCACATGCTCACCGGTTTGCCACATGATGTAGGCCTATGGACTGAACAAGAAACCACCAAAAATTTTAACCAGTCATCGTTCTCACAACACTGAGGACCAGTCATTCGAAATGACTTCTCCATGCATTTTATGCATTGGTAAAAGCACTATGATGAAAAGTGTGATATGTTTTCAGGTATCTCCTATACTAATAGAGCCACATGCTCACCGGTTTGCCACATGATGTAGGCCTATGGACTGAACAAGAAACCACCAAAAATTTTAACCAGTCATCGTTCTCACAACACTGAGGACCAGTCATTCGAAATGACTTCTCCATGCATTTTATGCATTGGTAAAAGCACTATGATGAAAAGTGTGATATGTTTTCAGGTATCTCCTATACTAATAGAGCCACATGCTCACCGGTTTGCCACATGATGTAGGCCTATGGACTGAACAAGAAACCACCAAAAATTTTAACCAGTCATCGTTCTCACAACACTGAGGACCAGTCATTCGAAATGACTTCTCCATGCATTTTATGCATTGGTAAAAGCACTATGATGAAAAGTGTGATATGTTTTCAGGTATCTCCTATACTAATAGAGCCACATGCTCACCGGTTTGCCACATGATGTAGGCCTATGGACTGAACAAGAAACCACCAAAAATTTTAACCAGTCATCGTTCTCACAACACTGAGGACCAGTCATTCGAAATGACTTCTCCATGCATTTTATGCATTGGTAAAAGCACTATGATGAAAAGTGTGATATGTTTTCAGGTATCTCCTATACTAATAGAGCCACATGCTCACCGGTTTGCCACATGATGTAGGCCTATGGACTGAACAAGAAACCACCAAAAATTTTAACCAGTCATCGTTCTCACAACACTGAGGACCAGTCATTCGAAATGACTTCTCCATGCATTTTATGCATTGGTAAAAGCACTATGATGAAAAGTGTGATATGTTTTCAGGTATCTCCTATACTAATAGAGCCACATGCTCACCGGTTTGCCACATGATGTAGGCCTATGGACTGAACAAGAAACCACCAAAAATTTTAACCAGTCATCGTTCTCACAACACTGAGGACCAGTCATTCGAAATGACTTCTCCATGCATTTTATGCATTGGTAAAAGCACTATGATGAAAAGTGTGATATGTTTTCAGGTATCTCCTATACTAATAGAGCCACATGCTCACCGGTTTGCCACATGATGTAGGCCTATGGACTGAACAAGAAACCACCAAAAATTTTAACCAGTCATCGTTCTCACAACACTGAGGACCAGTCATTCGAAATGACTTCTCCATGCATTTTATGCATTGGTAAAAGCACTATGATGAAAAGTGTGATATGTTTTCAGGTATCTCCTATACTAATAGAGCCACATGCTCACCGGTTTGCCACATGATGTAGGCCTATGGACTGAACAAGAAACCACCAAAAATTTTAACCAGTCATCGTTCTCACAACACTGAGGACCAGTCATTCGAAATGACTTCTCCATGCATTTTATGCATTGGTAAAAGCACTATGATGAAAAGTGTGATATGTTTTCAGGTATCTCCTATACTAATAGAGCCACATGCTCACCGGTTTGCCACATGATGTAGGCCTATGGACTGAACAAGAAACCACCAAAAATTTTAACCAGTCATCGTTCTCACAACACTGAGGACCAGTCATTCGAAATGACTTCTCCATGCATTTTATGCATTGGTAAAAGCACTATGATGAAAAGTGTGATATGTTTTCAGGTATCTCCTATACTAATAGAGCCACATGCTCACCGGTTTGCCACATGATGTAGGCCTATGGACTGAACAAGAAACCACCAAAAATTTTAACCAGTCATCGTTCTCACAACACTGAGGACCAGTCATTCGAAATGACTTCTCCATGCATTTTATGCATTGGTAAAAGCACTATGATGAAAAGTGTGATATGTTTTCAGGTATCTCCTATACTAATAGAGCCACATGCTCACCGGTTTGCCACATGATGTAGGCCTATGGACTGAACAAGAAACCACCAAAAATTTTAACCAGTCATCGTTCTCACAACACTGAGGACCAGTCATTCGAAATGACTTCTCCATGCATTTTATGCATTGGTAAAAGCACTATGATGAAAAGTGTGATATGTTTTCAGGTATCTCCTATACTAATAGAGCCACATGCTCACCGGTTTGCCACATGATGTAGGCCTATGGACTGAACAAGAAACCACCAAAAATTTTAACCAGTCATCGTTCTCACAACACTGAGGACCAGTCATTCGAAATGACTTCTCCATGCATTTTATGCATTGGTAAAAGCACTATGATGAAAAGTGTGATATGTTTTCAGGTATCTCCTATACTAATAGAGCCACATGCTCACCGGTTTGCCACATGATGTAGGCCTATGGACTGAACAAGAAACCACCAAAAATTTTAACCAGTCATCGTTCTCACAACACTGAGGACCAGTCATTCGAAATGACTTCTCCATGCATTTTATGCATTGGTAAAAGCACTATGATGAAAAGTGTGATATGTTTTCAGGTATCTCCTATACTAATAGAGCCACATGCTCACCGGTTTGCCACATGATGTAGGCCTATGGACTGAACAAGAAACCACCAAAAATTTTAACCAGTCATCGTTCTCACAACACTGAGGACCAGTCATTCGAAATGACTTCTCCATGCATTTTATGCATTGGTAAAAGCACTATGATGAAAAGTGTGATATGTTTTCAGGTATCTCCTATACTAATAGAGCCACATGCTCACCGGTTTGCCACATGATGTAGGCCTATGGACTGAACAAGAAACCACCAAAAATTTTAACCAGTCATCGTTCTCACAACACTGAGGACCAGTCATTCGAAATGACTTCTCCATGCATTTTATGCATTGGTAAAAGCACTATGATGAAAAGTGTGATATGTTTTCAGGTATCTCCTATACTAATAGAGCCACATGCTCACCGGTTTGCCACATGATGTAGGCCTATGGACTGAACAAGAAACCACCAAAAATTTTAACCAGTCATCGTTCTCACAACACTGAGGACCAGTCATTCGAAATGACTTCTCCATGCATTTTATGCATTGGTAAAAGCACTATGATGAAAAGTGTGATATGTTTTCAGGTATCTCCTATACTAATAGAGCCACATGCTCACCGGTTTGCCACATGATGTAGGCCTATGGACTGAACAAGAAACCACCAAAAATTTTAACCAGTCATCGTTCTCACAACACTGAGGACCAGTCATTCGAAATGACTTCTCCATGCATTTTATGCATTGGTAAAAGCACTATGATGAAAAGTGTGATATGTTTTCAGGTATCTCCTATACTAATAGAGCCACATGCTCACCGGTTTGCCACATGATGTAGGCCTATGGACTGAACAAGAAACCACCAAAAATTTTAACCAGTCATCGTTCTCACAACACTGAGGACCAGTCATTCGAAATGACTTCTCCATGCATTTTATGCATTGGTAAAAGCACTATGATGAAAAGTGTGATATGTTTTCAGGTATCTCCTATACTAATAGAGCCACATGCTCACCGGTTTGCCACATGATGTAGGCCTATGGACTGAACAAGAAACCACCAAAAATTTTAACCAGTCATCGTTCTCACAACACTGAGGACCAGTCATTCGAAATGACTTCTCCATGCATTTTATGCATTGGTAAAAGCACTATGATGAAAAGTGTGATATGTTTTCAGGTATCTCCTATACTAATAGAGCCACATGCTCACCGGTTTGCCACATGATGTAGGCCTATGGACTGAACAAGAAACCACCCAAAATTTTAACCAGTCATCGTTCTCACAACACTGAGGACCAGTCATTCGAAATGACTTCTCCATGCATTTTATGCATTGGTAAAAGCACTATGATGAAAAGTAACATAGTAACATAGTAACATAGTTAGTAAGGCCGAAAAAAGACATTTGTCCATCCAGTTCAGCCTATATTCCATTATAATAAATACCCAGATCTACGTCCTTCTACAGAACCTAATAATTGTATGATACAATATTGTTCTGCTCCAGGAAGACATCCAGGCCTCTCTTCAACCCCTCGACTGAGTTCGCCATCACCACCTCCTCAGGCAAGCAATTCCAGATTCTCACTGCCCTAACAGTAAAGAATCCTCTTCTATGTTGGTGGAAAAACCTTCTCTCCTCCAGACGCAAAGAATGCCCTCTTGTGCCCGTCACCTTCCTTGGTATAAACAGATCCTCAGCGAGATATTTGTATTGTCCCCTTATATACTTATACATGGTTATTAGATCGCCCCTCAGTCGTCTTTTTTCTAGACTAAATAATCCTAATTTCGCTAATCTATCTGGGTATTGTAGTTCTCCCATCCCCTTTATTAATTTTGTTGCCCTCCTTTGTACTCTCTCTAGTTCCATTATATCCTTCCTGAGCACCGGTGCCCAAAACTGGACACAGTACTCCATGTGCGGTCTAACTAGGGATTTGTACAGAGGCAGTATAATGCTCTCATCATGTGTATCCAGACCTCTTTTAATGCACCCCATGATCCTGTTTGCCTTGGCAGCTGCTGCCTGGCACTGGCTGCTCCAGGTAAGTTTATCATTAACTAGGATCCCCAAGTCCTTCTCCCTGTCAGATTTACCCAGTGGTTTCCTGTTCAGTGTGTAATGGTGATATTGATTCCCTCTTCCCATGTGTATAACCTTACATTTATCATTGTTAAACCTCATCTGCCACCTTTCAGCCCAAGTTTCCAACTTATCCAGATCCATCTGTAGCAGAATACTATATTCTCTTGTATTAACTGCTTTACATAGTTTTGTATCATCTGCAAATATCGATATTTTACTGTGTAAACCTTCTACCAGATCATTAATGAATATGTTGAAGAGAACAGGTCCCAATACTGACCCCTGCGGTACCCCACTGGTCACAGCGACCCAGTTAGAGACTATACCATTTATAACCACCCTCTGCTTTCTATCACTAAGCCAGTTACTAACCCATTTACACACATTTTCCCCCAGACCAAGCAGTGATATGTTTTCAGGTATCTCCTATACTAATAGAGCCACATGCTCACCGGTTTGCCACATGATGTAGGCCTATGGACTGAACAAGAAACAACCAAAAATTTTAACCAGTCATCGTTCTCACAACACTGAGGACCAGTCATTCGAAATGACTTCTCCATGCATTTTATGCATTGGTAAAAGCACTATGATGAAAAGTGTGATATGTTTTCAGGTATCTCCTATACTAATAGAGCCACATGCTCACCGGTTTGCAAAATGATGTAGGCCTATAGACTGAACAAGAAACCACCAAAAATTTTAACCAGTCATCGTTCTCACAACACTGAGGACCAGTCATTTGAAATGACTTCTCCATGCATTTTATGCATTGGTAAAAGCACTATGATGAAAAGTGTGATATGTTTTCAGGTATCTCCTATACTAATAGAGCCACATGCTCACCGGTTTGCCACATGATGTAGGCCTATGGACTGAACAAGAAACCACCAAAAATTTTAACCAGTCATCGTTCTCACAACACTGAGGATCAGTCATTCGAAATGACTTCTCCATGCATTTTATGCATTGGTAAAAGCACTATGATGAAAAGTGTGATATGTTTTCAGGTATCTCCTATACTAATAGAGCCACATGCTCACCGGTTTGCCACATGATGTAGGCCTATGGACTGAACAAGAAACCACCAAAAATTTTAACCAGTCATCGTTCTCACAACACTGAGGACCAGTCATTCGAAATGACTTCTCCATGCATTTTATGCATTGGTAAAAGCACTATGATGAAAAGTGTGATATGTTTTCAGGTATCTCCTATACTAATAGAGCCACATGCTCACCGGTTTGCCACATGATGTAGGCCTATGGACTGAACAAGAAACCACCAAAAATTTTAACCAGTCATCGTTCTCACAACACTGAGGACCAGTCATTCGAAATGACTTCTCCATGCATTTTATGCATTGGTAAAAGCACTATGATGAAAAGTGTGATATGTTTTCAGGTATCTCCTATACTAATAGAGCCACATGCTCACCGGTTTGCCACATGATGTAGGCCTATGGACTGAACAAGAAACCACCAAAAATTTTAACCAGTCATCGTTCTCACAACACTGAGGACCAGTCATTCGAAATGACTTCTCCATGCATTTTATGCATTGGTAAAAGCACTATGATGAAAAGTGTGATATGTTTTCAGGTATCTCCTATACTAATAGAGCCACATGCTCACCGGTTTGCCACATGATGTAGGCCTATGGACTGAACAAGAAACCACCCAAAATTTTAACCAGTCATCGTTCTCACAACACTGAGGACCAGTCATTCGAAATGACTTCTCCATGCATTTTATGCATTGGTAAAAGCACTATGATGAAAAGTAACATAGTAACATAGTAACATAGTTAGTAAGGCCGAAAAAAGACATTTGTCCATCCAGTTCAGCCTATATTCCATTATAATAAATACCCAGATCTACGTCCTTCTACAGAACCTAATAATTGTATGATACAATATTGTTCTGCTCCAGGAAGACATCCAGGCCTCTCTTCAACCCCTCGACTGAGTTCGCCATCACCACCTCCTCAGGCAAGCAATTCCAGATTCTCACTGCCCTAACAGTAAAGAATCCTCTTCTATGTTGGTGGAAAAACCTTCTCTCCTCCAGACGCAAAGAATGCCCTCTTGTGCCCGTCACCTTCCTTGGTATAAACAGATCCTCAGCGAGATATTTGTATTGTCCCCTTATATACTTATACATGGTTATTAGATCGCCCCTCAGTCGTCTTTTTTCTAGACTAAATAATCCTAATTTCGCTAATCTATCTGGGTATTGTAGTTCTCCCATCCCCTTTATTAATTTTGTTGCCCTCCTTTGTACTCTCTCTAGTTCCATTATATCCTTCCTGAGCACCGGTGCCCAAAACTGGACACAGTACTCCATGTGCGGTCTAACTAGGGATTTGTACAGAGGCAGTATAATGCTCTCATCATGTGTATCCAGACCTCTTTTAATGCACCCCATGATCCTGTTTGCCTTGGCAGCTGCTGCCTGGCACTGGCTGCTCCAGGTAAGTTTATCATTAACTAGGATCCCCAAGTCCTTCTCCCTGTCAGATTTACCCAGTGGTTTCCTGTTCAGTGTGTAATGGTGATATTGATTCCCTCTTCCCATGTGTATAACCTTACATTTATCATTGTTAAACCTCATCTGCCACCTTTCAGCCCAAGTTTCCAACTTATCCAGATCCATCTGTAGCAGAATACTATATTCTCTTGTATTAACTGCTTTACATAGTTTTGTATCATCTGCAAATATCGATATTTTACTGTGTAAACCTTCTACCAGATCATTAATGAATATGTTGAAGAGAACAGGTCCCAATACTGACCCCTGCGGTACCCCACTGGTCACAGCGACCCAGTTAGAGACTATACCATTTATAACCACCCTCTGCTTTCTATCACTAAGCCAGTTACTAACCCATTTACACACATTTTCCCCCAGACCAAGCAGTGATATGTTTTCAGGTATCTCCTATACTAATAGAGCCACATGCTCACCGGTTTGCCACATGATGTAGGCCTATGGACTGAACAAGAAACAACCAAAAATTTTAACCAGTCATCGTTCTCACAACACTGAGGACCAGTCATTCGAAATGACTTCTCCATGCATTTTATGCATTGGTAAAAGCACTATGATGAAAAGTGTGATATGTTTTCAGGTATCTCCTATACTAATAGAGCCACATGCTCACCGGTTTGCAAAATGATGTAGGCCTATAGACTGAACAAGAAACCACCAAAAATTTTAACCAGTCATCGTTCTCACAACACTGAGGACCAGTCATTTGAAATGACTTCTCCATGCATTTTATGCATTGGTAAAAGCACTATGATGAAAAGTGTGATATGTTTTCAGGTATCTCCTATACTAATAGAGCCACATGCTCACCGGTTTGCCACATGATGTAGGCCTATGGACTGAACAAGAAACCACCAAAAATTTTAACCAGTCATCGTTCTCACAACACTGAGGATCAGTCATTCGAAATGACTTCTCCATGCATTTTATGCATTGGTAAAAGCACTATGATGAAAAGTGTGATATGTTTTCAGGTATCTCCTATACTAATAGAGCCACATGCTCACCGGTTTGCCACATGATGTAGGCCTATGGACTGAACAAGAAACCACCAAAAATTTTAACCAGTCATCGTTCTCACAACACTGAGGACCAGTCATTCGAAATGACTTCTCCATGCATTTTATGCATTGGTAAAAGCACTATGATGAAAAGTGTGATATGTTTTCAGGTATCTCCTATACTAATAGAGCCACATGCTCACCGGTTTGCCACATGATGTAGGCCTATGGACTGAACAAGAAACCACCAAAAATTTTAACCAGTCATCGTTCTCACAACACTGAGGACCAGTCATTCGAAATGACTTCTCCATGCATTTTATGCATTGGTAAAAGCACTATGATGAAAAGTGTGATATGTTTTCAGGTATCTCCTATACTAATAGAGCCACATGCTCACCGGTTTGCCACATGATGTAGGCCTATGGACTGAACAAGAAACCACCAAAAATTTTAACCAGTCATCGTTCTCACAACACTGAGGACCAGTCATTCGAAATGACTTCTCCATGCATTTTATGCATTGATAAAAGCACTATGATGAAAAGTGTGATATGTTTTCAGGTATCTCCTATACTAATAGAGCCACATGCTCACCGGTTTGCCACATGATGTAGGCCTATGGACTGAACAAGAAACCACCAAAAATTTTAACCAGTCATCGTTCTCACAACACTGAGGACCAGTCATTCGAAATGACTTCTCCATGCATTTTATGCATTGTTAAAAGCACTATGATGAAAAGTGTGATATGTTTTCAGGTATCTCCTATACTAATAGAGCCACATGCTCACCGGTTTGCCACATGATGTAGGCCTATGGACTGAACAAGAAACCACCAAAAATTTTAACCAGTCATCGTTCTCACAACACTGAGGACCAGTCATTCGAAATGACTTCTCCATGCATTTTATGCATTGGTAAAAGCACTATGATGAAAAGTGTGATATGTTTTCAGGTATCTCCTATACTAATAGAGCCACATGCTCACCGGTTTGCCACATGATGTAGGCCTATGGACTGAACAAGAAACCACCAAAAATTTTAACCAGTCATCGTTCTCACAACACTGAGGACCAGTCATTCGAAATGACTTCTCCATGCATTTTATGCATTGGTAAAAGCACTATGATGAAAAGTGTGATATGTTTTCAGGTATCTCCTATACTAATAGAGCCACATGCTCACCGGTTTGCCACATGATGTAGGCCTATGGACTGAACAAGAAACCACCAAAAATTTTAACCAGTCATCGTTCTCACAACACTGAGGACCAGTCATTCGAAATGACTTCTCCATGCATTTTATGCATTCGTAAAAGCACTATGATGAAAAGTGTGATATGTTTTCAGGTATCTCCTATACTAATAGAGCCACATGCTCACCGGTTTGCCACATGATGTAGGCCTATGGACTGAACAAGAAACCACCAAAAATTTTAACCAGTCATCGTTCTCACAACACTGAGGACCAGTCATTCGAAATGACTTCTCCATGCATTTTATGCATTGGTAAAAGCACTATGATGAAAAGTGTGATATGTTTTCAGGTTTCTCCTATACTAATAGAGCCACATGCTCACCGGTTTGCCACATGATGTAGGCCTATGGACTGAACAAGAAACCACCAAAAATTTTAACCAGTCATCGTTCTCACAACACTGAGGACCAGTCATTCGAAATGACTTCTCCATGCATTTTATGCATTGGTAAAAGCACTATGATGAAAAGTGTGATATGTTTTCAGGTATCTCCTATACTAATAGAGCCACATGCTCACCGGTTTGCCACATGATGTAGGCCTATGGACTGAACAAGAAACCACCAAAAATTTTAACCAGTCATCGTTCTCACAACACTGAGGACCAGTCATTCGAAATGACTTCTCCATGCATTTTATGCATTGGTAAAAGCACTATGATGAAAAGTGTGATATGTTTTCAGGTATCTCCTATACTAATAGAGCCACATGCTCACCGGTTTGCCACATGATGTAGGCCTATGGACTGAACAAGAAACCACCCAAAATTTTAACCAGTCATCGTTCTCACAACACTGAGGACCAGTCATTCGAAATGACTTCTCCATGCATTTTATGCATTGGTAAAAGCACTATGATGAAAAGTAACATAGTAACATAGTAACATAGTTAGTAAGGCCGAAAAAAGACATTTGTCCATCCAGTTCAGCCTATATTCCATTATAATAAATACCCAGATCTACGTCCTTCTACAGAACCTAATAATTGTATGATACAATATTGTTCTGCTCCAGGAAGACATCCAGGCCTCTCTTCAACCCCTCGACTGAGTTCGCCATCACCACCTCCTCAGGCAAGCAATTCCAGATTCTCACTGCCCTAACAGTAAAGAATCCTCTTCTATGTTGGTGGAAAAACCTTCTCTCCTCCAGACGCAAAGAATGCCCTCTTGTGCCCGTCACCTTCCTTGGTATAAACAGATCCTCAGCGAGATATTTGTATTGTCCCCTTATATACTTATACATGGTTATTAGATCGCCCCTCAGTCGTCTTTTTTCTAGACTAAATAATCCTAATTTCGCTAATCTATCTGGGTATTGTAGTTCTCCCATCCCCTTTATTAATTTTGTTGCCCTCCTTTGTACTCTCTCTAGTTCCATTATATCCTTCCTGAGCACCGGTGCCCAAAACTGGACACAGTACTCCATGTGCGGTCTAACTAGGGATTTGTACAGAGGCAGTATAATGCTCTCATCATGTGTATCCAGACCTCTTTTAATGCACCCCATGATCCTGTTTGCCTTGGCAGCTGCTGCCTGGCACTGGCTGCTCCAGGTAAGTTTATCATTAACTAGGATCCCCAAGTCCTTCTCCCTGTCAGATTTACCCAGTGGTTTCCTGTTCAGTGTGTAATGGTGATATTGATTCCCTCTTCCCATGTGTATAACCTTACATTTATCATTGTTAAACCTCATCTGCCACCTTTCAGCCCAAGTTTCCAACTTATCCAGATCCATCTGTAGCAGAATACTATATTCTCTTGTATTAACTGCTTTACATAGTTTTGTATCATCTGCAAATATCGATATTTTACTGTGTAAACCTTCTACCAGATCATTAATGAATATGTTGAAGAGAACAGGTCCCAATACTGACCCCTGCGGTACCCCACTGGTCACAGCGACCCAGTTAGAGACTATACCATTTATAACCACCCTCTGCTTTCTATCACTAAGCCAGTTACTAACCCATTTACACACATTTTCCCCCAGACCAAGCAGTGATATGTTTTCAGGTATCTCCTATACTAATAGAGCCACATGCTCACCGGTTTGCCACATGATGTAGGCCTATGGACTGAACAAGAAACAACCAAAAATTTTAACCAGTCATCGTTCTCACAACACTGAGGACCAGTCATTCGAAATGACTTCTCCATGCATTTTATGCATTGGTAAAAGCACTATGATGAAAAGTGTGATATGTTTTCAGGTATCTCCTATACTAATAGAGCCACATGCTCACCGGTTTGCAAAATGATGTAGGCCTATAGACTGAACAAGAAACCACCAAAAATTTTAACCAGTCATCGTTCTCACAACACTGAGGACCAGTCATTTGAAATGACTTCTCCATGCATTTTATGCATTGGTAAAAGCACTATGATGAAAAGTGTGATATGTTTTCAGGTATCTCCTATACTAATAGAGCCACATGCTCACCGGTTTGCCACATGATGTAGGCCTATGGACTGAACAAGAAACCACCAAAAATTTTAACCAGTCATCGTTCTCACAACACTGAGGATCAGTCATTCGAAATGACTTCTCCATGCATTTTATGCATTGGTAAAAGCACTATGATGAAAAGTGTGATATGTTTTCAGGTATCTCCTATACTAATAGAGCCACATGCTCACCGGTTTGCCACATGATGTAGGCCTATGGACTGAACAAGAAACCACCAAAAATTTTAACCAGTCATCGTTCTCACAACACTGAGGACCAGTCATTCGAAATGACTTCTCCATGCATTTTATGCATTGGTAAAAGCACTATGATGAAAAGTGTGATATGTTTTCAGGTATCTCCTATACTAATAGAGCCACATGCTCACCGGTTTGCCACATGATGTAGGCCTATGGACTGAACAAGAAACCACCAAAAATTTTAACCAGTCATCGTTCTCACAACACTGAGGACCAGTCATTCGAAATGACTTCTCCATGCATTTTATGCATTGGTAAAAGCACTATGATGAAAAGTGTGATATGTTTTCAGGTATCTCCTATACTAATAGAGCCACATGCTCACCGGTTTGCCACATGATGTAGGCCTATGGACTGAACAAGAAACCACCAAAAATTTTAACCAGTCATCGTTCTCACAACACTGAGGACCAGTCATTCGAAATGACTTCTCCATGCATTTTATGCATTGATAAAAGCACTATGATGAAAAGTGTGATATGTTTTCAGGTATCTCCTATACTAATAGAGCCACATGCTCACCGGTTTGCCACATGATGTAGGCCTATGGACTGAACAAGAAACCACCAAAAATTTTAACCAGTCATCGTTCTCACAACACTGAGGACCAGTCATTCGAAATGACTTCTCCATGCATTTTATGCATTGTTAAAAGCACTATGATGAAAAGTGTGATATGTTTTCAGGTATCTCCTATACTAATAGAGCCACATGCTCACCGGTTTGCCACATGATGTAGGCCTATGGACTGAACAAGAAACCACCAAAAATTTTAACCAGTCATCGTTCTCACAACACTGAGGACCAGTCATTCGAAATGACTTCTCCATGCATTTTATGCATTGGTAAAAGCACTATGATGAAAAGTGTGATATGTTTTCAGGTATCTCCTATACTAATAGAGCCACATGCTCACCGGTTTGCCACATGATGTAGGCCTATGGACTGAACAAGAAACCACCAAAAATTTTAACCAGTCATCGTTCTCACAACACTGAGGACCAGTCATTCGAAATGACTTCTCCATGCATTTTATGCATTGGTAAAAGCACTATGATGAAAAGTGTGATATGTTTTCAGGTATCTCCTATACTAATAGAGCCACATGCTCACCGGTTTGCCACATGATGTAGGCCTATGGACTGAACAAGAAACCACCAAAAATTTTAACCAGTCATCGTTCTCACAACACTGAGGACCAGTCATTCGAAATGACTTCTCCATGCATTTTATGCATTCGTAAAAGCACTATGATGAAAAGTGTGATATGTTTTCAGGTATCTCCTATACTAATAGAGCCACATGCTCACCGGTTTGCCACATGATGTAGGCCTATGGACTGAACAAGAAACCACCAAAAATTTTAACCAGTCATCGTTCTCACAACACTGAGGACCAGTCATTCGAAATGACTTCTCCATGCATTTTATGCATTGGTAAAAGCACTATGATGAAAAGTGTGATATGTTTTCAGGTTTCTCCTATACTAATAGAGCCACATGCTCACCGGTTTGCCACATGATGTAGGCCTATGGACTGAACAAGAAACCACCAAAAATTTTAACCAGTCATCGTTCTCACAACACTGAGGACCAGTCATTCGAAATGACTTCTCCATGCATTTTATGCATTGGTAAAAGCACTATGATGAAAAGTGTGATATGTTTTCAGGTATCTCCTATACTAATAGAGCCACATGCTCACCGGTTTGCCACATGATGTAGGCCTATGGACTGAACAGGAAACCACCAAAAATTTTAACCAGTCATCGTTCTCACAACACTGAGGACCAGTCATTCGAAATGACTTCTCCATGCATTTTATGCATTGGTAAAAGCACTATGATGAAAAGTGTGATATGTTTTCAGGTATCTCCTATACTAATAGAGCCACATGCTCACCGGTTTGCCACATGATGTAGGCCTATGGACTGAACAAGAAACCACCAAAAATTTTAACCAGTCATCGTTCTCACAACACTGAGGAGCAGTCATTCGAAATGACTTCTCCATGCATTTTATGCATTGGTAAAAGCACTATGATGAAAAGTGTGATATGTTTTCAGGTATCTCCTATACTAATAGAGCCACATGCTCACCGGTTTGCCACATGATGTAGGCCTATGGACTGAACAAGAAACCACCAAAAATTTTAACCAGTCATCGTTCTCACAACACTGAGGACCAGTCATTCGAAATGACTTCTCCATGCATTTTATGCATTGGTAAAAGCACTATGATGAAAAGTGTGATATGTTTTCAGGTATCTCCTATACTAATAGAGCCACATGCTCACCGGTTTGCCACATGATGTAGGCCTATGGACTGAACAAGAAACCACCAAAAATTTTAACCAGTCATCGTTCTCACAACACTGAGGACCAGTCATTCGAAATGACTTCTCCATGCATTTTATGCATTGGTAAAAGCACTATGATGAAAAGTGTGATATGTTTTCAGGTATCTCCTATACTAATAGAGCCACATGCTCACCGGTTTGCCACATGATGTAGGCCTATGGACTGAACAAGAAACCACCAAAAATTTTAACCAGTCATCGTTCTCACAACACTGAGGACCAGTCATTCGAAATGACTTCTCCATGCATTTTATGCATTGGTAAAAGCACTATGATGAAAAGTGTGATATGTTTTCAGGTATCTCCTATACTAATAGAGCCACATGCTCACCGGTTTGCCACATCATGTAGGCCTATGGACTGAACAGGAAACCACCAAAAATTTTAACCAGTCATCGTTCTCACAACACTGAGGACCAGTCATTCGAAATGACTTCTCCATGCATTTTATGCATTGGTAAAAGCACTATGATGAAAAGTGTGATATGTTTTCAGGTATCTCCTATACTAATAGAGCCACATGCTCACCGGTTTGCCACATGATGTAGGCCTATGGACTGAACAAGAAACCACCAAAAATTTTAACCAGTCATCGTTCTCACAACACTGAGGACCAGTCATTCGAAATGACTTCTCCATGCATTTTATGCATTGGTAAAAGCACTATGATGAAAAGTGTGATATGTTTTCAGGTATCTCCTATACTAATAGAGCCACATGCTCACCGGTTTGCCACATGATGTAGGCCTATGGACTGAACAAGAAACCACCAAAAAATTTTAACCAGTCATCGTTCTCACAACACTGAGGACCAGTCATTCGAAATGACTTCTCCATGCATTTTATGCATTGGTAAAAGCACTATGATGAAAAGTGTGATATGTTTTCAGGTATCTCCTATACTAATAGAGCCACATGCTCACCGGTTTGCCACATGATGTAGGCCTATGGACTGAACAAGAAACCACCAAAAATTTTAACCAGTCATCGTTCTCACAACACTGAGGACCAGTCATTCGAAATGACTTCTCCATGCATTTTATGCATTGGTAAAAGCACTATGATGAAAAGTGTGATATGTTTTCAGGTATCTCCTATACTAATAGAGCCACATGCTCACCGGTTTGCCACATGATGTAGGCCTATGGACTGAACAAGAAACCACCAAAAATTTTAACCAGTCATCGTTCTCACAACACTGAGGACCAGTCATTCGAAATGACTTCTCCATGCATTTTATGCATTGGTAAAAGCACTATGATGAAAAGTGTGATATGTTTTCAGGTATCTCCTATACTAATAGAGCCACATGCTCACCGGTTTGCCACATGATGTAGGCCTATGGACTGAACAAGAAACCACCAAAAATTTTAACCAGTCATCGTTCTCACAACACTGAGGACCAGTCATTCGAAATGACTTCTCCATGCATTTTATGCATTGGTAAAAGCACTATGATGAAAAGTGTGATATGTTTTCAGGTATCTCCTATACTAATAGAGCCACATGCTCACCGGTTTGCCACATGATGTAGGCCTATGGACTGAACAAGAAACCACCAAAAAATTTTAACCAGTCATCGTTCTCACAACACTGAGGACCAGTCATTCGAAATGACTTCTCCATGCATTTTATGCATTGGTAAAAGCACTATGATGAAAAGTGTGATATGTTTTCAGGTATCTCCTATACTAATAGAGCCACATGCTCACCGGTTTGCCACATGATGTAGGCCTATGGACTGAACAAGAAACCACCAAAAATTTTAACCAGTCATCGTTCTCACAACACTGAGGACCAGTCATTCGAAATGACTTCTCCATGCATTTTATGCATTGGTAAAAGCACTATGATGAAAAGTGTGATATGTTTTCAGGTATCTCCTATACTAATAGAGCCACATGCTCACCGGTTTGCCACATGATGTAGGCCTATGGACTGAACAAGAAACCACCAAAAATTTTAACCAGTCATCGTTCTCACAACACTGAGGACCAGTCATTCGAAATGACTTCTCCATGCATTTTATGCATTGGTAAAAGCACTATGATGAAAAGTGTGATATGTTTTCAGGTATCTCCTATACTAATAGAGCCACATGCTCACCGGTTTGCCACATCATGTAGGCCTATGGACTGAACAGGAAACCACCAAAAATTTTAACCAGTCATCGTTCTCACAACACTGAGGACCAGTCATTCGAAATGACTTCTCCATGCATTTTATGCATTGGTAAAAGCACTATGATGAAAAGTGTGATATGTTTTCAGGTATCTCCTATACTAATAGAGCCACATGCTCACCGGTTTGCCACATGATGTAGGCCTATGGACTGAACAAGAAACCACCAAAAATTTTAACCAGTCATCGTTCTCACAACACTGAGGACCAGTCATTCGAAATGACTTCTCCATGCATTTTATGCATTGGTAAAAGCACTATGATGAAAAGTGTGATATGTTTTCAGGTATCTCCTATACTAATAGAGCCACATGCTCACCGGTTTGCCACATGATGTAGGCCTATGGACTGAACAAGAAACCACCAAAAAATTTTAACCAGTCATCGTTCTCACAACACTGAGGACCAGTCATTCGAAATGACTTCTCCATGCATTTTATGCATTGGTAAAAGCACTATGATGAAAAGTGTGATATGTTTTCAGGTATCTCCTATACTAATAGAGCCACATGCTCACCGGTTTGCCACATGATGTAGGCCTATGGACTGAACAAGAAACCACCAAAAATTTTAACCAGTCATCGTTCTCACAACACTGAGGACCAGTCATTCGAAATGACTTCTCCATGCATTTTATGCATTGGTAAAAGCACTATGATGAAAAGTGTGATATGTTTTCAGGTATCTCCTATACTAATAGAGCCACATGCTCACCGGTTTGCCACATGATGTAGGCCTATGGACTGAACAAGAAACCACCAAAAATTTTAACCAGTCATCGTTCTCACAACACTGAGGACCAGTCATTCGAAATGACTTCTCCATGCATTTTATGCATTGGTAAAAGCACTATGATGAAAAGTGTGATATGTTTTCAGGTATCTCCTATACTAATAGAGCCACATGCTCACCGGTTTGCCACATCATGTAGGCCTATGGACTGAACAGGAAACCACCAAAAATTTTAACCAGTCATCGTTCTCACAACACTGAGGACCAGTCATTCGAAATGACTTCTCCATGCATTTTATGCATTGGTAAAAGCACTATGATGAAAAGTGTGATATGTTTTCAGGTATCTCCTATACTAATAGAGCCACATGCTCACCGGTTTGCCACATGATGTAGGCCTATGGACTGAACAAGAAACCACCAAAAATTTTAACCAGTCATCGTTCTCACAACACTGAGGACCAGTCATTCGAAATGACTTCTCCATGCATTTTATGCATTGGTAAAAGCACTATGATGAAAAGTGTGATATGTTTTCAGGTATCTCCTATACTAATAGAGCCACATGCTCACCGGTTTGCCACATGATGTAGGCCTATGGACTGAACAAGAAACCACCAAAAAATTTTAACCAGTCATCGTTCTCACAACACTGAGGACCAGTCATTCGAAATGACTTCTCCATGCATTTTATGCATTGGTAAAAGCACTATGATGAAAAGTGTGATATGTTTTCAGGTATCTCCTATACTAATAGAGCCACATGCTCACCGGTTTGCCACATGATGTAGGCCTATGGACTGAACAAGAAACCACCAAAAATTTTAACCAGTCATCGTTCTCACAACACTGAGGACCAGTCATTCGAAATGACTTCTCCATGCATTTTATGCATTGGTAAAAGCACTATGATGAAAAGTGTGATATGTTTTCAGGTATCTCCTATACTAATAGAGCCACATGCTCACCGGTTTGCCACATGATGTAGGCCTATGGACTGAACAGGAAACCACCAAAAATTTTAACCAGTCATCGTTCTTACAACACTGAGGACCAGTCATTCGAAATGACTTCTCCATGCATTTTATGCATTGGTAAAAGCACTATGATGAAAAGTGTGATATGTTTTCAGGTATCTCCTATACTAATAGAGCCACATGCTCACCGGTTTGCCACATGATGTAGGCCTATGGACTGAACAAGAAACCACCAAAAATTTTAACCAGTCATCATTCTCACAACACTGAGGACCAGTCATTCGAAATGACTTCTCCATGCATTTTATGCATTGGTAAAAGCACTATGATGAAAAGTGTAATATGTTTTCAGGTATCTCCTATACTAATAGAGCCACATGCTCACCGGTTTGCCACATGATGTAGGCCTATGGACTGAACAAGAAACCACCAACAATTTTAACCAGTCATCGTTCTCACAACACTGAGGACCAGTCATTCGAAATGACTTCTCCATGCATTTTATGCATTGGTAAAAGCACTATGATGAAAAGTGTGATATGTTTTCAGGTATCTCCTATACTAATAGAGCCACATGCTCACCGGTTTGCCACATGATGTAGGCCTATGGACTGAACAAGAAACCACCAACAATTTTAACCAGTCATCGTTCTCACAACACTGAGGACCAGTCATTCGAAATGACTTCTCCATGCATTTTATGCATTGGTAAAAGCACTATGATGAAAAGTGTGATATGTTTTCAGGTATCTCCTATACTAATAGAGCCACATGCTCACCGGTTTGCCACATGATGTAGGCCTATGGACTGAACCAGAAACCACCAAAAATTTTAACCAGTCATCGTTCTCACAACACTGAGGACCAGTCATTTGAAATGACTTCTCCATGCATTTTGTGCATTGGTAAAAGCACTATGATGAAAAGTGTGATATGTTTTCAGGTATCTCCTATACTAATAGAGCCACATGCTCACCGGTTTGCCACATGATGTAGGCCTATGGACTGAACAAGAAACCACCAAAAATTTTAACCAGTCATCGTTCTCACAACACTGAGGACCAGTCATTCGAAATGACTTCTCCATGCATTTTATGCATTGGTAAAAGCACTATGATGAAAAGTGTGATATGTTTTCAGGTATCTCCTATACTAATAGAGCCACATGCTCACCGGTTTGCCACATGATGTAGGCCTATGGACTGAACAAGAAACCACCAAAAATTTTAACCAGTCATCGTTCTCACAACACTGAGGACCAGTCATTCGAAATGACTTCTCCATGCATTTTATGCATTGGTAAAAGCACTATGATGAAAAGTGTGATATGTTTTCAGGTATCTCCTATACTAATAGAGCCACATGCTCACCGGTTTGCCACATGATGTAGGCCTATGGACTGAACAAGAAACCACCAACAATTTTAACCAGTCATCGTTCTCACAACACTGAGGACCAGTCATTCGAAATGACTTCTCCATGCATTTTATGCATTGGTAAAAGCACTATGATGAAAAGTGTGATATGTTTTCAGGTATCTCCTATACTAATAGAGCCACATGCTCACCGGTTTGCCACATGATGTAGGCCTATGGACTGAACAAGAAACCACCAACAATTTTAACCAGTCATCGTTCTCACAACACTGAGGACCAGTCATTCGAAATGACTTCTCCATGCATTTTATGCATTGGTAAAAGCACTATGATGAAAAGTGTGATATGTTTTCAGGTATCTCCTATACTAATAGAGCCACATGCTCACCGGTTTGCCACATGATGTAGGCCTATGGACTGAACAAGAAACCACCAAAAATTTTAACCAGTCATCGTTCTCACAACACTGAGGACCAGTCATTCGAAATGACTTCTCCATGCATTTTGAGCATTGGTAAAAGCACTATGATGAAAAGTGTGATATGTTTTCAGGTATCTCCTATACTAATAGAGCCACATGCTCACCGGTTTGCCACATGATGTAGGCCTATGGACTGAACAAGAAACCACCAAAAATTTTAACCAGTCATCGTTCTCACAACACTGAGGACCAGTCATTCGAAATGACTTCTCCATGCATTTTATGCATTGGTAAAAGCACTATGATGAAAAGTGTGATATGTTTTCAGGTATCTCCTATACTAATAGAGCCACATGCTCACCGGTTTGCCACATGATGTAGGCCTATGGACTGAACAAGAAACCACCAAAAATTTTAACCAGTCATCGTTCTCACAACACTGAGGACCAGTCATTCGAAATGACTTCTCCATGCATTTTATGCATTGGTAAAAGCACTATGATGAAAAGTGTGATATGTTTTCAGGTATCTCCTATACTAATAGAGCCACATGCTCACCGGTTTGCCACATGATGTAGGCCTATGGACTGAACAAGAAACCACCAAAAATTTTAACCAGTCATCGTTCTCACAACACTGAGGACCAGTCATTCGAAATGACTTCTCCATGCATTTTATGCATTGGTAAAAGCACTATGATGAAAAGTGTGATATGCTTTCAGGTATCTCCTATACTAATAGAGCCACATGCTCACCGGTTTGCCACATGATGTAGGCCTATGGACTGAACAAGAAACCACCAAAAATTTTAACCAGTCATCGTTCTCACAACACTGAGGACCAGTCATTCGAAATGACTTCTCCATGCATTTTATGCATTGGTAAAAGCACTATGATGAAAAGTGTGATATGTTTTCAGGTATCTCCTATACTAATAGAGCCACATGCTCACCGGTTTGCCACATGATGTAGGCCTATGGACTGAACAAGAAACCACCAAAAATTTTAACCAGTCATCGTTCTCACAACACTGAGGACCAGTCATTCGAAATGACTTCTCCATGCATTTTATGCATTGGTAAAAGCACTATGATGAAAAGTGTGATATGTTTTCAGGTATCTCCTATACTAATAGAGCCACATGCTCACCGGTTTGCCACATGATGTAGGCCTATGGACTGAACAAGAAACCACCAAAAATTTTAACCAGTCATCGTTCTCACAACACTGAGGACCAGTCATTCGAAATGACTTCTCCATGAATTTTATGCATTGGTAAAAGCACTATGATGAAAAGTGTGATATGTTTTCAGGTATCTCCTATACTAATAGAGCCACATGCTCACCGGTTTGCCACATGATGTAGGCCTATGGACTGAACAAGAAACCACCAAAAATTTTAACCAGTCATCGTTCTCACAACACTGAGGACCAGTCATTCGAAATGACTTCTCCATGCATTTTATGCATTGGTAAAAGCACTATGATGAAAAGTGTGATATGTTTTCAGGTATCTCCTATACTAATAGAGCCACATGCTCACCGGTTTGCCACATGATGTAGGCCTATGGACTGAACAAGAAACCACCAAAAATTTTAACCAGTCATCGTTCTCACAACACTGAGGACCAGTCATTCGAAATGACTTCTCCATGCATTTTATGCATTGGTAAAAGCACTATGATGAAAAGTGTGATATGTTTTCAGGTATCTCCTATACTAATAGAGCCACATGCTCACCGGTTTGCCACATGATGTAGGCCTATGGACTGAACAAGAAACCACCAAAAATTTTAACCAGTCATCGTTCTCACAACACTGAGGACCAGTCATTCGAAATGACTTCTCCATGCATTTTATGCATTGGTAAAAGCACTATGATGAAAAGTGTGATATGTTTTCAGGTATCTCCTATACTAATAGAGCCACATGCTCACCGGTTTGCCACATGATGTAGGCCTATGGACTGAACAAGAAACCACCAACAATTTTAACCAGTCATCGTTCTCACAACACTGAGGACCAGTCATTCGAAATGACTTCTCCATGCATTTTATGCATTGGTAAAAGCACTATGATGAAAAGTGTGATATGTTTTCAGGTATCTCCTATACTAATAGAGCCACATGCTCACCGGTTTGCCACATGATGTAGGCCTATGGACTGAACAAGAAACCACCAAAAATTTTAACCAGTCATCGTTCTCACAACACTGAGGACCAGTCATTCGAAATGACTTCTCCATGCATTTTGTGCATTGGTAAAAGCACTATGATGAAAAGTGTGATATGTTTTCAGGTATCTCCTATACTAATAGAGCCACATGCTCACCGGTTTGCCACATGATGTAGGCCTATGGACTGAACAGGAAACCACCAAAAATTTTAACCAGTCATCGTTCTCACAACACTGAGGACCAGTCATTCGAAATGACTTCTCCATGCATTTTATGCATTGGTAAAAGCACTATGATGAAAAGTGTGATATGTTTTCAGGTATCTCCTATACTAATAGAGCCACATGCTCACCGGTTTGCCACATGATGTAGGCCTATGGACTGAACAAGAAACCACCAAAAATTTTAACCAGTCATCGTTCTCACAACACTGAGGACCAGTCATTCGAAATGACTTCTCCATGCATTTTATGCATTGGTAAAAGCACTATGATGAAAAGTGTGATATGTTTTCAGGTATCTCCTATACTAATAGAGCCACATGCTCACCGGTTTGCCACATGATGTAGGCCTATGGACTGAACAAGAAACCACCCAAAATTTTAACCAGTCATCGTTCTCACAACACTGAGGACCAGTCATTCGAAATGACTTCTCCATGCATTTTATGCATTGGTAAAAGCACTATGATGAAAAGTAACATAGTAACATAGTAACATAGTTAGTAAGGCCGAAAAAAGACATTTGTCCATCCAGTTCAGCCTATATTCCATTATAATAAATACCAAGATCTACGTCCTTCTACAGAACCTAATAATTGTATGATACAATATTGTTCTGCTCCAGGAAGACATCCAGGCCTCTCTTCAACCCCTCGACTGAGTTCGCCATCACCACCTCCTCAGGCAAGCAATTCCAGATTCTCACTGCCCTAACAGTAAAGAATCCTCTTCTATGTTGGTGGAAAAACCTTCTCTCCTCCAGACGCAAAGAATGCCCTCTTGTGCCCGTCACCTTCCTTGGTATAAACAGATCCTCAGCGAGATATTTGTATTGTCCCCTTATATACTTATACATGGTTATTAGATCGCCCCTCAGTCGTCTTTTTTCTAGACTAAATAATCCTAATTTCGCTAATCTATCTGGGTATTGTAGTTCTCCCATCCCCTTTATTAATTTTGTTGCCCTCCTTTGTACTCTCTCTAGTTCCATTATATCCTTCCTGAGCACCGGTGCCCAAAACTGGACACAGTACTCCATGTGCGGTCTAACTAGGGATTTGTACAGAGGCAGTATAATGCTCTCATCATGTGTATCCAGACCTCTTTTAATGCACCCCATGATCCTGTTTGCCTTGGCAGCTGCTGCCTGGCACTGGCTGCTCCAGGTAAGTTTATCATTAACTAGGATCCCCAAGTCCTTCTCCCTGTCAGATTTACCCAGTGGTTTCCTGTTCAGTGTGTAATGGTGATATTGATTCCCTCTTCCCATGTGTATAACCTTACATTTATCATTGTTAAACCTCATCTGCCACCTTTCAGCCCAAGTTTCCAACTTATCCAGATCCATCTGTAGCAGAATACTATATTCTCTTGTATTAACTGCTTTACATAGTTTTGTATCATCTGCAAATATCGATATTTTACTGTGTAAACCTTCTACCAGATCATTAATGAATATGTTGAAGAGAACAGGTCCCAATACTGACCCCTGCGGTACCCCACTGGTCACAGCGACCCAGTTAGAGACTATACCATTTATAACCACCCTCTGCTTTCTATCACTAAGCCAGTTACTAACCCATTTACACACATTTTCCCCCAGACCAAGCAGTGATATGTTTTCAGGTATCTCCTATACTAATAGAGCCACATGCTCACCGGTTTGCCACATGATGTAGGCCTATGGACTGAACAAGAAACAACCAAAAATTTTAACCAGTCATCGTTCTCACAACACTGAGGACCAGTCATTCGAAATGACTTCTCCATGCATTTTATGCATTGGTAAAAGCACTATGATGAAAAGTGTGATATGTTTTCAGGTATCTCCTATACTAATAGAGCCACATGCTCACCGGTTTGCAAAATGATGTAGGCCTATGGACTGAACAAGAAACCACCAAAAATTTTAACCAGTCATCGTTCTCACAACACTGAGGACCAGTCATTTGAAATGACTTCTCCATGCATTTTATGCATTGGTAAAAGCACTATGATGAAAAGTGTGATATGTTTTCAGGTATCTCCTATACTAATAGAGCCACATGCTCACCGGTTTGCCACATGATGTAGGCCTATGGACTGAACAAGAAACCACCAAAAATTTTAACCAGTCATCGTTCTCACAACACTGAGGATCAGTCATTCGAAATGACTTCTCCATGCATTTTATGCATTGGTAAAAGCACTATGATGAAAAGTGTGATATGTTTTCAGGTATCTCCTATACTAATAGAGCCACATGCTCACCGGTTTGCCACATGATGTAGGCCTATGGACTGAACAAGAAACCACCAAAAATTTTAACCAGTCATCGTTCTCACAACACTGAGGACCAGTCATTCGAAATGACTTCTCCATGCATTTTATGCATTGGTAAAAGCACTATGATGAAAAGTGTGATATGTTTTCAGGTATCTCCTATACTAATAGAGCCACATGCTCACCGGTTTGCCACATGATGTAGGCCTATGGACTGAACAAGAAACCACCAAAAATTTTAACCAGTCATCGTTCTCACAACACTGAGGACCAGTCATTCGAAATGACTTCTCCATGCATTTTATGCATTGGTAAAAGCACTATGATGAAAAGTGTGATATGTTTTCAGGTATCTCCTATACTAATAGAGCCACATGCTCACCGGTTTGCCACATGATGTAGGCCTATGGACTGAACAAGAAACCACCAAAAATTTTAACCAGTCATCGTTCTCACAACACTGAGGACCAGTCATTCGAAATGACTTCTCCATGCATTTTATGCATTGATAAAAGCACTATGATGAAAAGTGTGATATGTTTTCAGGTATCTCCTATACTAATAGAGCCACATGCTCACCGGTTTGCCACATGATGTAGGCCTATGGACTGAACAAGAAACCACCAAAAATTTTAACCAGTCATCGTTCTCACAACACTGAGGACCAGTCATTCGAAATGACTTCTCCATGCATTTTATGCATTGTTAAAAGCACTATGATGAAAAGTGTGATATGTTTTCAGGTATCTCCTATACTAATAGAGCCACATGCTCACCGGTTTGCCACATGATGTAGGCCTATGGACTGAACAAGAAACCACCAAAAATTTTAACCAGTCATCGTTCTCACAACACTGAGGACCAGTCATTCGAAA